>NC_137456.1:329373169-329973169 GCF_964235325.1 Thermobia domestica
TTTGATTTTTCGTTTTAATTGATTAATTAATTAGTGATAAACTGAAAGCCGCTTTAATAAGACGATAATATAGATATGAAGGTATATATCTGTAGATTTCATGATACCAAGATGTTTATGTGCCGAGGGGGGTAACTCGTGATATATGAGCTGATATGGGAAAATATGTAAAATTTTGATTTTTGTTTTAATTTATTAATTAATTATTGATAACGTGGAGGCCGCTTCAACAAGACGATAATATAGGTATGAAGGTATGTATCTGTAGATTTCATGATACCAAGATCATTATGTTCCGAGGGGGGTAACTCGTTACATATGAGCTGATATGGGAAAATATGGAAAATTTAGACTTTACGTTTTAATTGATTAATTAATTAGTGATAAACTGAAAGCCGCTTCAACAAGACGATAATATAGATATGAAGGTATATATCTGTAGATTACATGATACCAAGATCATTATGTTTCGAGGGGGGCAACTCGTGATATATGAGCTGATATGGGAAATATGTAAAATTTTGATTTTTCGTTTTAATTGATTAATTAATTAGTGATAAACTGAAAGCCGCTTTAACAAGACGATAATATAGATATGAAGGTATATATCTGTAGATTTCATGATACCAAGATGATTATGTGCCGAGGGGGGTAACTCGTGATATATGAGCTGATATGGGAAAATATGTAAAATTTTGATTTTTGTTTTAATTTATTAATTAATTATTGATAACGTGGAGGCCGCTTCAACAAGACGATAATATACGTATGAAGGTATGTATCTGTAGATTTCATGATACCAAGATCATTATGTTCCGAGGGGGGTAACTCGTGATATATGAGCTGATATGGGAAAATATGTAAAATTTAGACTTTACGTTTTAATTGATTAATTAATTAGTGATAAACTGAAAGCCGCTTCAACAAGACGATAATATAGATATGAAGGTATATATCTGTAGATTTCATGATACCAAGATGATTATGTGCCGAGGGGGGTAACTCGTGATATATGAGCTGATATGGGAAAATATGTAAAATTTTGATTTTTGTTTTAATTTATTAATTAATTATTGATAACGTGGAGGCCGCTTCAACAAGACGATAATATAGGTATGAAGGTATGTATCTGTAGATTTCATGATACCAAGACCATTATGTTCCGAGGGGGGGTAACTCGTGATATATGAGCTGATTTGGGAAATATGTAAAATTTTGATTTTTCGTTTTAATTGATTAATTAATTAGTGATAAACTGAAAGCCGCTTTAACAAGACGATAATATAGATATGAAGGTATATATCTGTAGATTTCATGATACCAAGATGATTATGTGCCGAGGGTGGTAACTCGTGATATATGAGCTGATATGGGAAAATATGTAAAATTTTGATTTTTGTTTTAATTTATTAATTAATTATTGATAACGTGGAGGCCGCTTCAACAAGACGATAATATAGGTATGAAGGTATGTATCTGTAGATTTCATGATACCAAGATCATTATGTTCCGAGGGGGGGTAACTCGTGATATATGAGCTGATATGGGAAATATGTAAAATTTTGATTTTTCGTTTTAATTGATTAATTAATTAGTGATAAACTGAAAGCCGCTTCAACAAGACGATAATATAGATATGAAGGTATATATCTGTAGATTTCATGATACCAAGATGATTATGTGCCGAGGGGGGTAACTCGTGATATATGAGCTGATATGGGAAAATATGTAAAATTTTGATTTTTGTTTTAATTTATTAATTAATTATTGATAACGTGGAGGCCGCTTCAACAAGACGATAATATAGGTATGAAGGTATGTATCTGTAGATTTCATGATACCAAGATCATTATGTTCCGAGGGGAGGTAACTCGTGATATATGAGCTGATATGGGAAAATATGTATAATTTTGATTTTTGTTGTACATAAATTCCCAGAAAAATTCCAATTTTTGGGAATCTTCCCAAAAAGTATCTTCCCGGGAATTTACCCATCACTTAGCTTATTTTTGTGGACCGCGGAACTTTTCTCGCGGTTCTGCCATTTTCTCACAATTTCTTGATTCCACCATTTCCTTCATTTTTCATCATCACCGTTTCCTTTAATCCCTCTAGCGGACATATTCGTGGGACGTAAAACTTAAAGATTTCATTTCATTTTCATTTACAGAATTATTAATATATTAAAATAAGTTTGCTGATTATTTGAAATCAGACGCTTTTCTAAAATGCACATTATGACTATCTATTCCGTGTCAATACTATAAATTATTAAGCTTTATAAAAGTAGAGGGAAAAAGGAAACCAATATAACATATTTTACAAATAACTTTTTATTTATTTATTTATTTTAAATCAAAGTCTGTGCAAGCCATTGAAACATTTCGAAATTACAAATGAAATTATTATTTATATACAAAATAAATTAAACAAACGATGGGGCAATTTATGGTTTAATCGAATATGATGGTGGTTGCTACGATTTAGAAGAAAGCAATTTTCTGTTGGCACTAGCATCGAAACTATTTGTGTACAAACAAGAATTTCGCATAAGTATTTACTTGACTTGTTATTATAGTTTACTAATAAATAAAGAATTATATATTCGTGTAGAAGTAGTTTAGGTCGAGCTTTGGAAAAACAATCACCTCACATATCTATATAGTTCAATTGCACATACGCGTATGCTGATGAACTAAATAACTGAACGTGTTTCAAACACTGAAGTAGCAACACTGAAGGCAAAAATTATGGAATAGAGACCATGGCGACATCTCATGAGAAGTAGGTAAACTAGAACTGGGACTGTGTAAGTCTAGCTGAGTCGCGTTATATGTGGATGGTAGCGACATCCAACGGCGTAGCAGATTATTGTTAGGATTAGCGTTGTCTTGACGCAAACCATTTCTGAAAGTGCCCACTTCATTGAACATTCAAATAATTTACATGGTACTGGCACTCTGCGTCTAGAAGACCCTCTCCCGAGAGGCTTGTTGTTAAAGTCAGCCTAATGATTGCTACCTGGCTGCTAGCTCGAGAAGACCTCTTCACAATACGTCGCCAGGAAAGCTTCAATAGATAATTTTTAAATTTTGTCAGATTTCTTCAGTTTGTAAAACTTTGATTTGTGCTGTTGTTGTTGTTTATGATTTCATTAATCTAAAGGCTCTTATACTGAATTAGAAATTTGGGTCCTTATGCAGAGTAGTTTTAAAGTGTGATTAGGGCCATACTAAAGAGTCCGACTAACATAAGTCTCCTGCAGAAGTCAGTGTTTTAGTTTGACGCTAATCATACTTTAAAACAACTCTGCATAACGTGGATAATGTTTTGCATCAACCAATGTAGCCCCTGTTTGTTACAAATCCAGGTTTATCAGCACATTATAGTTTTAAATTTCGATTTGCGCAGAACAATGGTTTAATTAGTTAATGCAAACCATCCTCGTATTAATTGCTAATATTTAGTCTGTAAACTTTTCTTCCTGTTAGTGAAGAGGGTTTTGTAGAAACCCATGTTAACTAGGTAATTGAAAGTTATAAAATTAATAAAAGAAATATTGTGGAAAAAATCCGGCAGATGTGGGAATTTTCTTAATTGATGTGAGAAATTCAACTCTAGGCATCTGGAAACACTGTGTGAGCCTTTCTGAGTGACTCTGTTGTAAATTTCTCCTACGTTATAATCGTTCTAAATTTTATATATATTTTCATGCTCTGCATGTCCTTAAAATCCACAGAATTTGTCTATGCTGAAACTGAATGTCGTTCTCTGGTATGGCGAGTTAAAATCATTTGTGCTAAAGTTTATATGGCTTATGTTTAGAAGAAGGGGTCCAGCTCTTTTCTTTAAAAAATGTTACTATTTCAGTAATTTCTGTTCACATTCGGTTAGTTTGGGGTAGAGTTGGTTAGTTTAAGTTAGGTTAGGCTAGTTTAGGTTACGTTAGGTTAGTTGAGTTTATGTTATATTAGTGTAGGTGTCCCGAATAATTTTCCAAAAAATGGTAGAATTTCGCTTATTTCTACTAATATTACGTTAGTTTAGGTTAGTTCAGGTTAGCTTAAGTGAGTTCATGTTAGGTTAGGTTAGATTTGGTTGCATTATGTTATGTGTAAGTGCTTGCATTACTCATTTCTTCTGTAAATTTTGTTTTTTACGTGCTTCTGAACCCTTGTACTAATTATACTCTGTTTATATTATCATACATACTATATGAAAATCCGGGTTATGTTTAGAGTTGCCCTTCCGTTTTTTATAAAAATTAGGAAAATTTACAGGAGAGATGAGGTAAGATATGATATCAAGTTCTTATCTGATGTTTGTGTGTGTAAGTTTGGCAATAAAGTTATGCTTAATACTAGAAAAGACGTGGAAGTGTGTACTATTTTTAAGACGCTGAAGGTTTGATGATTCAGCGGCATGACCATTTTATGTCGACAACAGAAAGCAACGAACCCGTTTCTACTTCTACAACTACTACTACTGCTTATACAATGGATCTGTATAGTAAAACTGCATATTTTAATGTGTTTACTGCTTTTTTGTAGATTGGAAACTGGAGGGGCAACTCTACACTTAAGCGAGAACTCCTATTGTCAACATTGTGTCTGAACTTCAACGTAGAATTGGGAATTGTAGTTAGCATATATGCCAGTGAGACTCTTCGATGTCAAGATCTTGTGATGTTGACTTTAATGTTTTAATATCCAAAAACTGAATTACATCGAAAACAAAAATAATATATCGTTTTACGAAATGCTTCAGTTCAATAAAATATACCGTGTACCTATGCACTTAGTACTCTTTTCTTTTTTTAATTTAAGGTAGTTGTACGCTAGACGATAATAAGATTGTTATATGCTCCATTACATCTCTGTTTAATAGGTCTCTAGATGCTCTTTAGATAAGCCTGTACGCCTTCTTCGCGAAAGATTGTTTAATTTCTGGTAAGAATATTTGCTGTTAGGATCCAACAGTAGCCAGTAGGTCGATGTTTCACATAACATTGCTACTAAAATTTACACTAAACTCCAATACGCCTAATTATCCGATAAATACCATAAGTTGCTGTATAAAAAAAAAATCCAATTAGAATTAAATTTTCGAAATCGAAAATACCAAAGTATTAAAGGAAATTAGAGCACGCAATAACGACGCAAAATAAATTTAAATAGAAATTGCTAGAGCTACATGTATTTGATTAAGAATGAGAGGCTGGAGACAACAAGTAGATCTGTCTTTAGGATATTATAATACGTCTTGAAAATGCAAACCATTTCTAAGTAAAAATTTGTATAGCATTGCTTTTCATATTTTATTTAAGAAATATAAGCAAGGTATGTAGCGCAGTTTCCTGTCTTCAGGCAATACTGATCGTACGTAGAGAATTCGTTACTTTAAGAAAAGTGAGACAGAAGGCAAAAATCGTACTTAAATAAAATGTATTTAAGTATAACAAGAAAGGTTATTTATATCTATAACAAACTATTTATTAAATATAGATAGTTTTTGTTAAATATAGTTTGTCATTAGGAAAACATGTTAGTTTTCGATTTATCAAGAGAGAAAGAAAAGAAAAAATTGGATATTAATAAGTTTTTTAGTAGTTCGTTATAGTTCTGTCATTTTGGTATTTAGATCTATCGTTATTTTGTTATTAGTAACAAAATTTCAAAAATTTTAAAATACTTGTTCCAGTATCTTTTGAAACACAAACAAACTATTTGCTGAGCAAAACAATATATTGAGCCAAATGGATGAAGCCAAAATGTTAGTTGGCGAAACTGTAACACGCATGTAGTTTTTTTTCTTTTTTTTTATGTGAATATATTGTTTTGCTCAGCAAATAGTTTGTTTGTGTTTCAGTATATGCAAAGCAAAGCTTCTACTTATGGAAAATATTACAGTATCTTTTATATTCCTAGTCTGATACCAAGCCATTCCACCCACTAACTCAATTTCACCTGAACTGGCATTTACTTTTGTGTTTCCCCAGCTTGGTGATAAATTTAAATAAAACGAATATTTTTCTTATTCCTTTCAGATTTGTTTTTTTTTTCCTTGTACATTGAATGCTGAAGATTTCAAATCTCAAATTTGAACAATTTTTTGTGTTGACGAAACAGCTTCTCATTATTTCAACATTGTAATAAAATTGAAATGGAAGCAAAAAACGTTTCTATTAAAGTTGAAGTGAAAACAGAAAACATGTTATTTCAAGAATGTAATTATGAACTTTGTACTAGTAGCTCTGACGATCATAAAGATCCTCTTGCAATACGCTTGGTATGTAAGGAACGAGAAAGTACAACGGAGGGAGAGAATTTCGCTCCAGAATGTAATGAGGATAAAACAATATCAGATTGGAAACTAACTTCTAAAGCAATATGTTTGATCAGGCGTTTGTCAACAGTTGAAGTACGTGCAAATTCCAATAGTTTTCACAGTATCATCAAGCCAATTTTCTTCGATTTAAGAAACAGCACAGAAGAATCAAGCAATCAGATATCTTCCAATATTGGATATAAGAATGATCACGAAGGGGACGTTCAAGAAAATGATACGGAAGATGCAGGTAGCAATGCTCAGGCTGTCAGGTACGTTTAAATATTTTATTTAATAAGTTACATTTTGTATCCTTTTTTTTTAACTTGCAATACTTAGTTAACTATTCTTTTCGTTTCGTTTTAACTGAGTAAATGGAAGCGCAAACATTTAAATAAATAAATAAATAAAAAAAGAAAAAGAAACAAACACATCCTAATGTTTAGGTTATAAGTTCAATTGAGCAATACTTGATCCATAACGAACTGTCATCAAGTTCTAACTTTAGGTTTTCTTGCTTCATTTTTTAATGATAACTTGTCACATCATAGTTTAATAAAAAGCATTGCAAACGATGCTTTATAATCGTTTAGTGAGTTGGCAGGCAAACACTTTTTTTATAATTATATGTGCTGTGGCCTGTTTATTAAATAATAAGGTATTAATTTTTTGAATGATTGGCAATAAGCAGCTGATCAACTCAAACTATCTTCGTGTGGTGGTTTGAGTTCTATTTTAAGGAACATTTGTTGTTCTACTGTTACTGTGAATGAAGGAAACGTTTGGGTGATTAACCATAGGGATTCACACTTCAATTAAAACAAAATGTCAGCGTTCTCTGTGTTCTCTACCTTTCACCACGTCAAATTGATTTCAATCATGTTGCGTGTAACTAAATAACACACAGAAGAAATGTCAAGATATGTATGCTCTTTCTCAGCAAATGTTACTTAGGCGTCTATGAGAGAAAGAGACGGTGGATTACAGTGGTTGCAAAGAGTGTTAAATCATAGTAATACACGGAGGGTTGAAGTAGATACGAGCTTGGTAGATCGTGCTGGAAAGTAGTGAATGTGACACGGATGATGTTTCTATTGAACCATGCCGTTTCGAATATATACATCACTTAAATAATTCAGAGCTATTTATGCTATTTAAATTTACGTATTGACTTAAAAGTGCAGAATAAGTGCTAGATGGATTTTTAGATAAATTGGGCACAAAATCAATTTAATAAATTAGTTGACTAAAGTTTTTTTTTATTTTCACAGTGCTTCGTTTGAATATTCGTTTCTTAATTTATTTTGAACCAAACTTACGAATTTGGTTTATTATTTAACATTAAATCTGAAATATATTTGATAATTTTCAATTTTTTTTTGTTTCCCTGGTATTAAAATATTAAAGTAGTCAATACTTACACGTCTTACACGTTCCAGGCGTGAGTAGTGATACTTATTTTTAAATTTGTCAACGATATTTCAGGTACAAACGTCGAACTCCTTTTATTGGGTATTTTTTCCAAATCTCGAGTGTTTCATTATTGTTATTTTATTGATGGCACTTCGGTGGATTTACCAAAAACTAATTAAACGTGAAAAACCTCTACATTGAACACATACTAACCTTGTACGTTCCAGCTGTGATGAATAATTACTGCTAAAAGGAGATAGTAAACTTTTCGCGGGAACGTATACTGTTAGTTATTAAGTAGTCTGCCTTTTGGCTGGTCGTGGGCCTAGTGAGGTGTTACTTCGTTTTTATGTTAGATTTGGACCTGGATTGTTTCTTCCACGTTTGTTGATCATCAGCTTGCTCACTTAGCTAGTCCCAATAACTTCTTCTATATTTTAAAGTCATCGATTCGTTGCATACTCCTTTCTGCTCCTCACTGTCATTCCATCATTCCTTTATGGCGGTATGAAAAAGACAATTTCTTCGGAAGATGTGTTAAGTCCAATTGGAATTTCACGAAAGATGGTGCCTAATTGTGCGAAATTAAGAATATGTTTTCAACACTCAATTAGTTATTTCATTCACAGCAGAAATTGTTAAGTATAAAAAGTTTACTTTCTGTGCAATTATAGATAAAAGTTTGCACATTAGGCAGAAATGGGGTAACTTGTACTGTATCCTTGGTCTGTAATGTCTGTTTTGGGGAATGTCAATTCTACTCTTTATTAGTGAAGAATTATGGGTTTTCAGATGTTTAATTTCTTCAATATTAATTCTAACAATAAAAGGCTTTGCAAATAGCGCTGCATGGGTATATGCATTCTAATCCATTAGTCTAGCTCCTTTTTCATTCATTTCATTTTTTTAGACCAATGCCGCATGTTTTTAGTCAACTCCTCTATATTATTATTATTATTATTATTATTATTATTATTATTATTATTATTATTAAAAGTACTAGTAGTGGTATTACATCGATATTTCTGATGATACTGGTTTCTACTCGTTACCGTGTACTTACTGTACACGACTGTTACGAAACCAAAGTTTTTACATGCCACCAGAAAAACATTTGACTTTCTATGATGATACTTTCAGACCCGGAGCTAGCACGAAACTTCTCACGTAATAAGTATAAATATTCTTTCTTATTCAGCAGTAAGCGGAGAAACGAATATTAAAAAAAATCTGTTATTAATGGGACAGGATGCAAATACGTGGTGATCTTTGTCCCCATAAAAAAAAATTGTAAGTTATATGTCTGAAATGTGGAATTGTATGCGTAAATTGTTGGTCCATAGAGTAACAGGTAATAGAAGATAATTGGTATCATCTGAGTAGTACCATAATTGGCAGTAAGAGATGCACCGACTTCTCACTATTTTGACGAAAATTTATTTTTCAGAAATGTACGAATGTTTGAAATCAATGACTTGTTTACTTTTTCCCTTCGGTTTGGTTTTAACCTTGAACTATAGTTTCCTCCCACGCCAAATCGTGCTTCCTTGCATTACTACAGTGTTAATTTCGTGTAAATATCTTTCCGGAAAAAACATTCACTCACTTCCAGCATTTGTTTCACTTCATCTGGTATTCTCTAAATTTTTGTCCCATTATCGTATTTCTTTTCCGACATCAGACCAAAATTCAAGAATCATACTACCCAGAGAGAAATAAAGTCAGCTAGGTTTTAGTGTAATACGAGTTATTAGTTTTCGGTGGATAAGAATCCTACCAAAAAAGTGTGTGAAAAGATTGGTAGAAATTGTAATACCACAAACACATCTTTAATAAGGAGGGCAATTTCTATTTACGTAATAGGAGTGGTAACTAGTTACGGTAGTCGTAGCTGTACACAGTAACTAGTATACATATCTGGTAAAAAAAAAATAAATAATCTCTATATTGATTTTCCTTTCAATTCGTTTTAACAACTGTATTAATAAATTAGTGAAGTTAGTTTATTATCATAAGCACGTATGTCTATAATTATCGAATAATTTCTTAATTAAGATTTTTCTTCTAATAATTTCATTATTTGTGTTTGGTTTTCGATGAATTTACCATTTGTGTCTAAAAATATACATACTAGTTCAGAATTTCTGGTACACACAAAAAATATATTTTAAAAATGCATAGGTACCAATTGTACTGCGGTTTATTTTGTGCTAAGTGTACACCAAATTCCAAACAAGATAGATTCGTTGATTTTTAACGGAGTAGATTCCTCATATTTTTGTTTGCTAGTGCCATTTTCCGAAAAAAAAAAAACACTCTCAAATATCATCATGAACCATTTTTCCGTTATTTTATTTAAAGTTTTAAGTAGCAGTAACTTTTGGAAATGCTTTTTTCAATTAAAAAAAGTAACGACGGACGAATTATTTTAGAATATCTTTGACTTCTTTTCTAATATCAGACTCTTTCTATTTCTGTCTTATTAACCCACATTTTTCCGAATTATTTTTTGTGGCGAATTTTTTTGATATTTGTATGGAGTACTCTGTGATGAGGAATAATCACAAAATTCTTGAAATAAATGATCTGCATCCTACGTGTACACTTTTCGGAGGGTGGGTCGAAAATGATACATCGGAAATATCGTTCTTAGTCACAGGGGTCGTTTTCGACCCATTGAGAACATGAGGTAGTTTTCAATACGTTGTCCTTCTGAATAAATTTGTTAGTCAGTATCAACTGGAATAAATGTTTACATTAATTAAAATTTGTTAATTTTAATTTTTACATTTTCGTCAGAGACGTGTTGTTTCCATAGATCTGCAATATTTGAACAGTTTATGGAGCATTGTTCTCTAATTTCTGATAAGAAACATTTGGATAATAACTATATGATTTATATATACGTGAAAATAGATTGTACACCATTTTGTAACTATACTAGCGCACCTATGATGCATACTTATGCCTGAGTATGAAACGCATCGAAACATTTGTCATGCAGGAATAGTTTGCATTTAACATTGTTTCGTTTTTGAAAAGAACCTCAGATCCTGCTTAAAATTAAAACCGTTACTGTATGACCTATGTTGTAATACCTGACAGTGGTATCTGAAGATTTTGAAGTAGCATCAACTTCAGGCCCAGGCTTTAAATTCCAAAATTTCCTCAAAAGTATCTTGCCAATGCTTATGCGTAGGGTCAATGTGTGTAGGGTCAATAGTTTATCCAGCCTTCCTTTCAAGTATACAACAGTTTGCGGTAACAACCTTTAGCATCCAGACTATGAACGGGAAATACCACTTCATTTCACGACTGGAAGAGTGATAGAGCTTCAGGTTTGGTCCAGTTTGTCCGCTCCACACATGTTTGCATTATAGTCGGAAACCAGTGCTGACATTTCCACCAGCATCCACTTACCAGACGAAGAAGAACGGCTTGATGTTGTCTTCAGTGGTTGGGCACCGCGGTAGAAATAGTTGACTTCGTCCCGTCGTGGGAAAATTCTTGTGTGAATTGTAGCTGTTCCTTGGTGTGTATGTGGCCGTAGGCGTGTGATGGATGGTTTACTTAACACAGTAATAGACCCCGCTCACTGTCAGAGTCCGGAGCTTCCCACAGGAATTGGATCTTATGCCAAACTGGGTAGAATTTGGCCTTGGTTGCTACCTGTATATGTCAGAGCGTATGATCAGTATGTTGAAGAATTCATGATACTCAGACTCCGTAGAATTTGGCCTTGAATTTCCACGTGAAATTGATTTGTTGCTAAGGGGATATAGCATTTAATGACTATTTTTTGAAGGAAGTATTGAGACACGTGATGTGTGTGTGTGCGCGTGAGGTCGTATGCCTGATGTAGTAAGATCACGTGACGAAAAGTAGTGATTGTGAGTACGATGATGTTAACGGAATGCAGAACGTACACGTGTGTGTATGTGTATATCATTCCGTTAGCAGCTGTTGTGAAGGAAGAAAAATCGAATTAAAGATGATATCGTCAATGAATATATTAAGTATGCTTACTACGAAATCATTGGATCCCTTTAAAATGATGAGTGATTTAGAGATTTGCGTACCATTTCGTATTGTAAACTTTGAGGTAATTACAGTGAGTAATGGAAGGAAGGCATGTGTCAAATTGGGACCGCGCCAAGGTTGGACGACGACAAGCCTGGACACTTTTTTGTCCAAGCTTGTCGTTGGCCAACCTTGTCGTCAGCGACCCAAAATGAGATATGTCAAAGCATCTCGGGGTCGATCCCGACAAGCCTGGACACCTTCAGGAATGTGTCCAGGCTTGTCGTTGGCCAACCTTGTCGTCAGCGACCCAAAATGAGATGTGTCCAGGCTTGTCGGGATCGACCACGACAAGCTTGGACACCCCAGGAATGTGTCCAGGCTTGTCGTCGTCCAACCTTGTCGTCAACGACCCAAAATGAGATGTGTCCAGGCTTGTCGGGATCGACCGCGACAAGCTTGGACACCTCAGGAATGTGTCCAGGCTTGTCGTCAACGACCCAATTTGAAATGTCTGTTCCAACAAACTCAACCAGTTAAGGCGTTTCCAGTTCATACATACGTGCCCTTCAATATAGAGTTGCATGGCTCGCATCTATATCGCTATTGTCTGATTCTCGCCAGTCAGCTACTGCCCTCTACTAGAGGATTTTCAAATTATTGTAAATTTATTTATCTTTTATTAAAAGAGATTATTATTATTTACAATATTTTCGTTTTACTTAAAATATTACAAGCAGTATTTAGCAATCGTTGAAACATTTCCGCCAAAAAATCGGGACCGTGCGACTGTGCCGTGAAAGCCACGTTTTCATGCACCGCTGACTCTAGGGGGCGCGTTCTTAAACATCGATCAGGTTAAATGCTTTCTTTGATGAGGTTAAATGCCTAGTGTTATGAAATTATTTTCGTGAAAACGCTTATTTCGTTACGGGAGATGAATCAATTATTAGCGTGAGTAGGTCTACAGTTCGCAAAAAAAAAAAAAAAAAAAAAAAAAAAATCTTTTTTGATGAACAATTATGGAAGTGAGTTATTTGGGGAGATCATCTGGTGAGCAATCGTAAGCAAATTAAGTATATCTGGTTTCTGGAAGACTATCTGATAGAACAAGGAATATCTAAAAAAAAAAAAAATCCTGATCTATGACCAGTTACAGCATTTTTGTTTGCGTGCCTCTTAGTAGGATGTTCAAAAGCTGAGAATGGGGTTCGTCTTAAAGAGGGCCGTACCCAGGATTTGTTTGAGGAGGGTATAGGCCATATTTAGAATATTTTGAGGAGGGTATAGACCATATTTAGGATATTTAGAGGTGCATCACTGTATTTTATTTAAACCAGTAACTACAATAAAGGAAACTAACAGTGTCATAGCAGTATTCGGCTGGGACAACAAGTATTTGTGCTAATCTTGATGTTATTTTCGGACTATGAGAACATGAGCAATTTTGAAATATAAACCAAGAATATTCCAATATCGCACAGTGTGTTTTTCTACGGACGCCATCTCGATGGAGAACAATGTTACAAGAAAGTGTGGATTTCCAAACTGCAATGTTAGAACTGAATCAATCGTTTGAGCTATACAGATGTAGTCTTGAATTCTGTGTGGTAGAGAAAATTCTGTGTGGAACTCTCTTGCTTGACATCAGTGTATGAAAGAGTGGATAATTTTATGACTCTAATCCAAGGAAAATGAGACAGACGGGCAGCTAAATGGTGATACTTGCTTTTCGTACAAGTGTTACAGATTTGATCTGAAAGGTCTGCATTAATACTAAGCTTCTTTCTCGCTCCCCCTGGCCTATTGCATTCTCCAGTTAGTGCGTAGTCTCACCCATTCTACTTTTCTTTAATTTGATCTTTTTAATATTGCTGTTACAGCACTTAATTTCTTCTGCTCTCCTTCATTATATATTTTGTCTGATAATTTATCTTTCTCTCTATGCCCACATTTCGAAAGTTTCCAATTAGATTTCACTATCTATTCCTGCAGGCCCGAATTTCTTAATAGGCCTATACTAAGCCCGGGTCTAGGAACTAAACGTTCTGAGATGCAAACGGACAAAAATTGTATAAGAAACCGCCAGAGTGATCATAGTTAGTTTTATATCCTTATTGTCGAAGGATAGAAGAATGTACTAACAACTTTCGATCAAGATATCTTGCAAATCAAATGCGTAACATTGCATTTTCTTTGGTGATCGCGTGTGAAAGTGAACATGATTTAAAGCATAAATTGAAAGCATGTAGAAAACCGTCGCCATTCTACATTTCAGAAGCAAAAAATCAAGGAATACGTTAGTTGGAAATTGATTCTATTTTGAATTGGAACTCCAAAAAGTTCACCACGTAATACAATCACAAACACTAATTTCTTTATACCGCCAAGTGGGGTGAATACAAACAAAACTCATTTTTTTAATTTGTTCACTCTTATTTTTTGTAAATGCAAGAGAAACCCTATATTAATTGTTTGAGGTACTCTTCATACTCTAATCTTGCTATGCATGCAATAATAGGATTGGTGACTTGCTTTAACATTTTTTCTCTGCAACTATTTTTAGCTACATTACTGTTGACAATTTTTGACCGAGCTTGCGAAGGTCTTCTAGTCGAAAGTTTGGCATTTGTGTTGTTTGTCTGTCTGTGTGTATGTCGCACGATAAAAGTCGAACGAGTGAACAGATTCAAATGAAACTTTCACAGATTGTTTATTGGTTCAAGTTACAGATCATTCATTGGGGAACAAAATCGAACCAAAGGGAGGGAGCGGAACCCCCTTAAAAGTGCAAAAATGTAGAAAAACACAGAAAATAAAAAAAAACGAATTTAATGGTCTATTTTCTGTTGCAAGAGCTTTATAAATCAGCAAATATACGTACTTCGGAGATCTGGAGCTATTTCTTCGGAAAGAGGGGGTGAATTGGACAAGGATGTAGCTAGAAAATTACAAAAGGGAGTTATCTAAAAGTGAAAATTGACGAATACGAATGAAACTTTCGCAGGTTTATCACGAGGTCTACTGTTCGTTTCACAGAATGTTTATTGGCTCAAATGACAGGTCGAGTTCGTTGGGAAACAAAATCGGACCAGGGAAAGGGGGGGAAATTCCCTCTTAATAGTGCGAAAATATAGAAAATCGAAGAAAACCACAATTAAAAACGAATTTGATGAACTCCTCTCTGTTACAAGAGCTTAATAAATAAGCAATTATGTGCTATTGATTCGGAGGAAGGGAAGGGGGTAAAATCGGATAAGGGTGTAGCCATAAAGTAGAAAAGATGGTTATTTAAAAATGAAAACGGACGAATCAAAACGAAATTTCCACAGGAAATGACCAAACATATTTGGGGATTACGACCTATTGTTTCGGAGGGAGCGGGGTAAAATCGGATAAGGAATAAAATCGCAAGAATACAAAAACGGGGGTGATCTAAAATTGAAAACTGACGAATCAAAACGAAACTGTCACAGCAAATGAATAAACATATATCAGGGATTAAGACCTTTGTTTACGGAGATGCATGAAATCGGATACGGTGTAGCCAGAAAATGAAAACTGACGAATCGAAACAAAACTTTCCACGCAACACACAATGAATAATATACGTATATTAAACGTATAATAAACATTCTAACGTGTATTAGACGTTTAATATGCGTATATTATACATTATGTGTTGTGTGGGTTTCACAGAAAACGAGCAAACGTACTTCGCGGATTACGGCATAGTTTTTCGGAGAGGGTGGGGGTAAAATAGCTAAGAGTGTAGCCAGAAAATGAAACAGGGGTGGTCAAAAATGGAAACTGATGAATCGAAACGATACTTTGACAGGAAATGAACAAATATACTTCGAGAATTACTGTTGTTTCGGATGAAGGTGGAGGGGGGATGAAATCAGATAAGGATGTAGCCAGAAAATGAAAATGAATTATCCAAAAATGAGAACTGACGAACCTAAGTAAAACTTTCAGTAATTTATCGCGAGGTCTACTGTTCGAAGAATCTTAATACTAATTAACTTAGTTTAACTTTGTTCACTCCAAAGGTGGCGCTCCAAGCAATTTGATGTGTGGGGCTTCAAAGCATTTCTTTTGACTGCACTTCGATGTTTCATGTGCAAAACTAGTTTTGAAATTTCATAATTTGATTTTAAGACATTTTTATAAATTAACAACAGCATTTTTGAGAGTGGCAGGTGAACAGGTACATAGTATCTTGAGTTTATAAACCATAACCCCGTACCAAAAAATATCGCAAATACCCATATGACCTAACTGAAAAAGCTAAAAGGGCATTATCGTTAACAAACTAACGTAAAAAATGTGTTAGTAAAAAATATGACATACCCACAATAGTTTTACAGAGACATGTAAACCAATATAACGTGAAGTCTCAAGATCGAATACTGTAAAAAAAAAAATACAGAAGAAATGATTATTGATAAAATTGTGAAGTGTGCAGAGTAGGGTTATTCTCTACAAGAGTATGACATAACACTGATGATCAAAAGATATCTTAACAAATAAGGGAAAACATTTTAAAAGTTCAAAAATAATTTGGTCGTAAGTTTTCTTCAACGTCATTCCCAAAAATCTCAGATATCGATTTCGTGTGTGGCTATCCCGACGTTCCAGATGTCTTCGATTTCCATTTTGGGCAGGTAAAAGGGAAACTCGCAGCCAAAGCCTTACTGTAAGGGAATGATGATAATTCATGTCAGTTGCAATGCAATAGGAAAGTAACACAAAAAATAATGCTCGTTCCTATTCACCCCACCTGTTAGTTGAATAGAAAAAAACAACATTAAAAAATAGAAATATGTAACTAAGGAAGAGTATTTTAATTTAATATTTGCAACAGTTTCATTGCGTCAATAAAGACTGTCATTTTAACCAAAACTTTATTTTCGTTGGCCAACTAGTTCTAAAATAATTTTGTTCAAATTTGCGCAGTGCTGACCCAACGGCCATCACTCAGGTGGAAATAATTGCACATAGTATTGGGTCAGGCTCAGGGCCGCAAGGTCTGTCACGCCAGTGATATAGGTTATACTGCCAATGTGTCTGAAACGGAAAGTTTTCAATGAATGTATTCTTCCTGTTTTGACATACGGAGCTCAAACATGGACACTAACAAAATCAGACATTCACAGTCTGCAGACTACACAAGGGAGCATGGAGAGATGTATGCTCGGAATAACCCAAAGAGATAGGAAAATAAATACGTGGATCAGGAAGATGACAGGAGTGACGGATATTATTGCGAAAATAAAGGGACTGAAGTGGCAGTGGGCGGGACATATCGTAAGAAGAACTGATGGCAGATGGACAAAGGCAGTTCTTGATTGGATACCTAGACAGGAAACGTCCAAGAAAGCGTCCTAATACAAGATGGAATGACTAAATGAAAAAGCACTGTGAAATAGCATGGAAAAGAACAGCGGAAGATAGATAGTTATGGAGAAGAGTTGGAGAGACCTTCATCCAACAGTGGATCGACATCGATTGAAAATGATGATAATGATATTATATCATAGTTTTTAAATATATATAGACAGATAGATAGATAGATAGATATAGATATAGATATTAATATTTAAAAACTATTTTTCCTCAATGCATTATATCATTGTAAAATGTGCTAAACTGCACAAGAATTGCTAGGATTGATGGATTGCTGATACAACAGGTCCAGGGTCTGGAAGCGTCCACCTTACGTCCAAGGCCTGCACTGAACTTCCCTACATCGAATCTTCCATATCCCCACAAAAATACCATTTCTTGCAATGTGTCCTATTTTTAAAGGACGGTAAAGTCCCTGGACCTCAGAACCTTCATCTATATTTCTAGGTCAAATGGCTAAGGCTAGAAAAACCAAAGACAAATGTTGATTATGATGAATGGGAATGAGGATGAAAATTAGAAATACGAAATTTGATATAAAAACCTTTCACCAAACGTGTATTACGAAAATAATTTCTTTAAAAAGTTCATGAAGTCGCCATCTTGAATCCAATATGGTGGATGAGAATGTATTTCACAATCCCTGTGGACAGAAATACCAAATGAAATACACATATTGATTATCAAGATGTGATCACGAAATGATAAATAAAGTGTGAAAAAGTCGTTGTCTTGAATTCAAAATGGCCTCCTAAAATAAAAATCGACGGTACTAAATTTGGTAGAAATGTTCTTGAGAATGGGCAGGTAAAGGGAAGAATACCAAATGTAGAAAAGTTCCCATCGTAGATCAGTATGGCGCCCTGAATAAATAACTAAAGTATGAACAACCTAATAATTGGATGAAGGCAGAAACACTGAATTTGGTATAAATATGCATTACGATGACTACGTAAATGGGATAATACGAAACTTTGAAATGGTTTTCATCTTGGATTCAAAATGGTCGCAATCACGAAATAGGAACTTTTCCCTGTATATGACTTTAATCGAAACAACTACTAATTGGCATCTGAATTAAACCAACAAAATGAAAATACAGAAAAAAAAGCGAAGATATGTGAGAAGCCCTCGAAAAAGTGGACGAAAACAAACTACGCTTACATTGTACGGATGTGCTGGCTACTTTGAAATTGTATGTACGGTTGCCATATTGAATTCAAGATGACAACATTTTCAAAGTTTCCAGTGATGTCATCCTAAAATTTTAGGTGGGTATACGCTCTGACATTTATTACACACTCTATAGATGCGGTATATAGACTTCATAAATTTTAGGTAGCCATACAATGGTATCTCAAAATTGAAGGTGAGTATATGCCGAATACCCTGGTATTCCCTCCATTACATTCTTGGTATTATCCAATTTACTTAATGGATTTACCAGCTTATCATAATGCACATTTATACCAAACTCTGTGTCTGTATAGCTTCAGCCATTTGGTTTGTGCATATACACTCCTTATTTTATTTAGGCTGTCAAATACGATCCACAATGGCAACTTTTTCAAGATTTGGCGTTGGTCCCTTGACTTGCTCATTCCCAAAAATATTTCTACCAAATTTGGTACATATAACTTCAGCACTTTGACTGTACATATAGCTTTTATTTTTATTTTAGGAGGCCATATTGGATTCAAGATGACGATTTTTTCATACTTCATTGCGTGATCACATATTCATAATCAATATTTGTATCACATTTGGTGTTTCTATCCCCAGCGACTGTGAAGTATATTCTCGTCCGCCATATTGGATTCAAGATGGCGAGTTCTTTAACATTTTTATTATTCTTTTAATACACGTTTGATGAAAGGGTTTTATACCAAATTTCGTATTTTTAGGTTCAGTAGTTCGGGCTGTGCATATACTGTGCTTATATTTTAGGAGTCATATTGGATTCAGGATGGAGACTTTTCCCAAATTTATTTTTTGTTTCTAACCTCCTCGTGATGGTCATTATTTATACCACATTTGGTGTCTCTAGCCTCAGCGTCTAGGCTCTGTATTTTTATGACAAATGCTTCCGGCCACCATATTGGATCCAAGAATTTGGGAGGTGATAGGGGAGGTCATTCTAAGCAAAAATGTTTATGTGAACATATAGGGTTTCGGAGATAGAGGTGGAGATAACTTTTTGCATCTTGCACTTGAGCATTCTTGTTTCGAACATTATAGCACACCCTGTAGTTGGTCTTACATTACATATTATAGCTTGTTTTAAAGCTAATGAACCAGGCTTTTAGGAGGTCTGCAATTGTCTCAATACTGCATACAATACGGAAGTAACGGAGGGATTTTTAAAAATTCTCTTTTGTAACACAATTTTGCACTGTTCTTGAGTAGAAACTCTGTCAGTAGAGAAACTGTTTCTGATTTGGGGAAAACTATACACAGGTGTCAAGTTGTTATCTTCTTTAGAAGCCACAAACACTTCTTACTAATCGGTTTATTTATTGAATAATGACTTCCACTGGAAACAAGCAATTTTGCTTGTTTCATAATAATAATAATAATAATTATTATTATTTCTTCTCTTATTTTAATTGTTACTGTTATTATTGTCACAATTTTTATTGTAACTTGTGTTCCTACGTGGAAATGTAGAGCTTTCGTATGTTTGGGAACAGTGACGACGCAAGAGGGGGCAAGGGGGCGAGCGTCCCCCTGGTGGCTACTCTTGCCCCCTGACTGCCATCCAGACTGCCCCCCCAGACTCCTACAATCATAAAACATTCTACATATAGTATTTTATATCAGTATCATAACCAATCTCATTGTCAAATTGTAGTCTACTTTCCATGCATTTACTATGTAGTAGATTAGTCCTCAAGCTTTCTTCTTTGAGCGTCTGGGTATGCACACATATTTGTTTTCTAATTTAGCGCCTTTTCCGGTAAATTTTAGTTACAGTCCTTTCTTATGAATTTTAATTACTGTGCCTAGCGAGCAATAGTAGATTTGGTCGACTTGTTTTCTTCTCATTGCATCAACTTCGATTAGAAACAAAAGAAAGGTAAAACCAATTACATAAATTGTTTGTATTTATCCAGTTTTGAAGTTTTCAGTTTCATATTGTGTTTTATTTAAAGGTTTTATATGTCTATTTCCTGAAACATTATTCTCGGCTTTCAATATTCGGAGGATGGGCTTATAACAGCTTAATTTGCGACTACCAGGGCTTAATTTTTTGAAGGAAAAAAGAGTTGTGTTTTCCCTTCCTGCAAATGATAATAATAATAAATGTATGGAATTAAATCGATTATTTATTTAGCTCCCAATAAAACGTATTGTCAGAGTGTTGATCTTTAGTTAGTAATTGGTATGCACTAGTGCTTCCTTACTTATTTTGTTTCAAAGTACTGACATGACGTCTATCATATTGACTAAAAATGTACGTGGAGCTGCTGAAAAATTCGTAGCCCAACCCAGGAGTGCACGTAGAATGGTGAAGTTTTACTTTTTCTACACTTCCCCCGAGAGTCAATATAATACCTTGTACAGTGCTCCAGTTTTGCAGAAGTTAAAAAAATCGGGAGACTTCCTCACACCACTGTTCATAACACTACCTTTATCAGATCTAAAGTTCAATCAGATCTAAGTTTGGGAAATAAATACAGGCAATAGTTAGGCGGAGCTAAATCTGGGGAATAAGGATGATGATCTAGACATTGAAATCCTAGATTATGCAATGCTAATTGTGTTCGCAGGGGTTCGATGGACAGGTGTATTCTTTTAAAGGAACACAATTCCTTTCTTTTCATTTTCCGCGGTGTTGAACTTTGAATTTTCCTTTCAGTTTTGTGAGTAATGTAGAGATTCTGAACTAAATATCTGACCGTTGCGTAGGTAGTCTATGAGTACGACTAGAGATGCGCACGAGACGAGTCGAGACAGGATTTTCCTGACAAAATTCGAGTCGAGACATGGCTCTTCCAATAGAGAAATATACATTTTTCGAGACATCACTTTTACAGCACATTTTCGAGACGAGACAGCCATAAATCTTGTCTCGTGCGCATTCCTAAATACGACTCTATACTTATGCCAGAAGAATGTTGCAAACAGTTTTTCAACCTACTCCTGTGTTTCGAACTTCTTGGGGCGAGGGATAAAGGAGTGCTACTACTCCATTGACTGTTGTTTCTTTTCAGGATCATAGTGGTACAACCATATTTCGTTCCTGGTTACTATTCGTGAGCGAAATGATCAGCATTACATTCAAATTGGAAGAAGACTTCTCTTAATGCCGTCACTCTTTTATTCTCCTGACAGATTTTTTGGGAACCCATTGTGTCAAGAACTTCCGCATACCCAAGCCATTCTGAATTACACTACCGACGCGTTCCAAAGAAATGCCCGCAATCTCTGACACAAGTTTTACTGAGACGGTAAAAACTGGGGAAGGGGTTGCAGCCAGACCTCAGATTATAATAAGTATATCGTGAGTTTACTGTACACTTTAAAAAGTGTATAAATAATAGCTTAAATTCTTTTTGTCAGTCAAAAACTGGGGTGGCGTAGGAACCCCAGCCCCAGGTTATATCTACCACTGGCTGAAATGCTGCAATTTTCAAGAATAATGTCACAAATTGCATCTATGATTTTGGGAACAGTCACTGGATGTAAAGTCATCTTGGATGTAAAACATAATTTGTTGAGAAACCGCCACGTTTGAACTAAGCCATCACTTCTTCACCACTGTATATAATGGAGGAGAGTCCCGTATATGTTTCACTGATTTTCTCCTTAATTTACTTTGGTGACTATCCTTGGTGGAACAAAAATGTTATAAGAGTTGTGATCTGGATGTTCGTGAAATTCACTGTTTGGGCACACATAATCACTTCAGAGGCCTGAGAAAGCAATAAGAATTTCGTTATTAATATGTAAATTTGTTGAAAACATGTTTTTCAAAACTATATTTTCATTTTTCTGTAGAGATTTTCAGCAGCCCTTCGTGTATATATATATATATATATATATATATATATATATATATATATATATATATATATATATATATATACGTAGCATATAGTACTAGACGAATTTGTTACTTGTAGCAAACGCGAAAGTAATTCAATTTAGGTTTCAAAAGTTGCATTGAAAAATATTTTATGTGCAGACGTTACTTATTTGTTAGTTACAAATTTTACTTGAAATAAGTTTATCATATAGGCCTAATATAAAAACAACAACGAAATACACAATGTAAAGTAGGTCAAACATAATAAATGTCATTTTTGGTGTGGAAAATAGCCGCCCCCCCGAAAATGTATCTACCCCTCCTTTGCCCCCCCTAGAAACTTACAGCTGGCGTCGTCACTGTTTGGGAATAGTATTGTATTTCCAGTTTTGTAGAAAAACGGCTTATTAACCAAGTAACGGTTATTCTTATATATAAAAATGATTGTATGTATGTATGTATGTTCCACATCTCCTCCTAGACGGTTGAACCGATTTTGACCAAACTTGGCACAAGTATTTCTTGCTACTAGACAACCAACACTGTCGGGGTTAGCCACCCTATACTCACCCCGTTGCAGAAGGGGAGGGCGTGGAACACTACACAATGCTTTTTAAATGGCGATATAATGGCATAAATGGTTTTAATGAATTATCTTAAGAACGGTTCGACCGATTTAAACGAAACTTGTCCCACATATAGCTTATAGTCTGGCAAATAATAATGTTGGAGTAGAACACCCTTAGCGCGTCCAGAGGCGGAGGTGGAGGGGCTGAAATGTAAAATTTGTCGAAAATGACCAATATTAGTGTCGTTTATATAGGTTCTGAGGTCACTTAGATCAATGTTAACACTCCAAACGCCGTAGTTGTAGTAGTTGCTGTTGTTGTTGTTGTTGGAGTAGTAACTAGTAGTAGTTGCAGGTAGGTGTAGTAGTAGTAGTAGTAGTAGTAGTAGTAGTAGTAGTAATAGTAGGTGTAGTAATAGTAGTAGTAGTAGTAGTAGTAGTAGTAGGTAATTGTAGTAATAGGCCTACTAGGTAGTTGTAGTGTTAGTAGCAGTAGGTAGTTTCAGTAGTAGTAGTGGTAGTATTAGTATTAGTAGTAGTAGGTAGTTCTAATAGTAGGTAGTAGTAGTAGGTAGTTGTAGTAGTAGTGGAGGTAGTAGTAGTTAGTTGTAGTAGTAGTAGTAGGAAGAAGTAGTAGTAGTAGTAGTATAATGTAGTAGAAATGGGTAATAATATTCCAAAATATTTTTTAAGAAACCAGATCTCCCCGTACGAAGTCGGGCGTTAAGGCTAGTAACCTTTAAAAAATAGGAAAATACTGGGACAAACTGCATGTAACGTAAGACCAACTACAGGGTGGGCTATAATGTTTCAAACGAAAATCGGCAAGTGCACCACGAAAAACGTTACCTCCACCCCTATCTCCGAAAGGAATGGGAATAGAACCTATGTTTACATAAGCATTTAAGCTTAGCATGACCTTCCTGATCCCCCCTCCCCATCACATCCCCAAATCTTTGCATTTCCTCAGCGGACACCGTGTATACATTATATTATACTTATTGAAAATATCAGTATAATATTTCCAATAAGGGTGATGTTGGCATCAGAAGTGATATTCAAAAAATCTGCATGGAAGTTTTCTAGAATTTCTGGCATGAGGATCTCTAATAGTGGATTATCACCTGTTCTCACTTTGTGTGGGGTAGGATACATTAAAGAGACTGTTTATGTTGTTCCACTGCGAACTACCGTGGATGAAATGGGGAATCAGTATTATGCGTATCGATAATACCCGGGAAGAAGAAGAAGACTAGATCTACAGATTCTACTCTATAGCGTCTCACGGTGCCCCCTATACTATCTATCTTCTTGTGTAAACCAAATTTGAAAATTGTTCTTCGTTCCAAAGATATTTTGATTTGTCAAATTAAATGTACATAAAAACCATGTATATAAAAAGTGTATACCTTTTTTTTAACTTTATGAAAGTAATTTTTAATGCTGAAATTGTATTCAAACCGCATTCTATATGGTTATTACTTTTAACAAACATTAAGAAAACACCAATAGCTCAATACCCGCGAACTTGTACCTTTTCACACACACGCACAAATATATTCATTTTCACAAAATTTATATTTGGATTGAAATATTTTTGGTAAAAAAGAACAAAGCAACCTTATGGAGCCTGTGGTGCTACTTTCCGGGGTATTTAGCATGTCCCGAACCTGGGAACGGAACGAAACTTTTCTGGTGGAAATTCACGCAATGCTGCTCTTTCAGCGCTAAACAAGCTTATTGCTACGTGCTTTGAATGCACCAAATCGGCCCATTGGAATGTGTCCAGGCTTGTCGTTGGCCAACCTTGTCGTCAGCGATCCAAAATCGATCCCGACAAGCCTGGACACCTCAGGAATGTGTCCAGGCTTGTCGTCGTCCAAGATTGTCGTCAGTGACTCAAAATGAGATGTGTCCAGGCTTGTCGGGATCGACCCCGACAAACCTGGACATCATTAGGAATGTGTCCAGGCTTGTCATCGTCCAACCTTGTCGTCAGCGACCCAAAATGAGATGTGTCCAGGCTTGTCGGGATCGACCACGACAAGCTTGGACACCTCAGGAATTCGTTCGAGTCTGGCGCAAGAGGATAAATTGAGAAGTGTCCAAGCTTGTGGTTGTCGAAGCTTGTCGTCGTCCAACCTTGTCGAGACCGATCAAAATTAAGTGTCCAGACTTGTCGTCGTCCAACCTTGCCTGTGTCCCGTCACATTTCAAGGAGGACAAAACAGTAATTTTACCATGACGCTGTACTGGAAAATTAGAAGAAGATAATGGTGCATTATTATCGTATTTGCAAAGTGGAAAGATATGTTTAACATATAAAGGAATGAAGATTAATTTATCTGGATGTACCATGCACGATCTTGAATTTACTGAGATTGTATCTTGTTCGTAAATATATGCGATGTGTTCAAACAAGACCAAGCATTATTTTTCCACCTCTTCTTTCTTGCAGTTTGTACGTGCACCAATATCCGTATGCATAGTGACAGTAGTCTGTGTGCATCAGCTACGAATGAAAGGTCTATGAGTACTTGTCTACCAACTATGCATACTAAGAACGAGTACTTACTAAATGGTATTCTTCAATGGTACTTAAATAAGGTCTTAATTCAATAGAAAATAAATTAATTTGTGTTGGATTGGATAGTGTCACATTTGAATCAGTGATTCATATCGGTTGCTTAAAATTGGAAACGAAAGGATTTGACAAACAAAACTTCATAGACTCAATAACGAGTGAATTATTTGACAGTGCACAAACACAGCCATGGTGGGGGAAACTGATACACAACGTTTGCATTGTATGGAATTCTGTTAAGAGAGAAGGAATTTTTTTTTCATTTATACTGAGCAGTGTAGTCATAAATTTAGTGCATTTAATAATAAAGATATAGCGAAACTGAAATGCTTCATTTACAAATAAATTTGTCCTTTGTGTTCGTTTAATGCACTTAAATTTGATATAAATTTTTATTACTTCAGTAATATTTTACGTTTTATAAAAAGAAAATCTTGTAATATTTTCCTTGTGTACTATGAGTATTATTTATAAGATAATAAAAATTTGAAAGATAATTAAAAATTTATCTATAATTAGGAAGAAATGATGAAATGATAATACAATAATAAATGAATACCCATAGTAATAGACAGAAAAAATGGAGATTATTTATTTATGGTTTTGATGAGAATGTATGATGAAAATCATTTGAGGACTTTCCTTTAGCCTTGAAACAGAAAAAAGTATTAATAATGTCCACAAAGGGACGATTTGACACTTTGAATTACATTATTGGTGAATTTATAATAAAGAGAAATTCTACGCAGAAATTGAATGTGTTGAATTACAGAGGGAGGAAATCGAAATATAGCGAAGTATTCTGCATGTCTTTCGTATTTTATTGTGGGTGACATCATATATAAAAATACATACGTCTATATATATGAAGTGGTATTTAAAAATAATAATAATAATAATAATAATAATAATAATAACTTTTGAAAATATATGATTATGTTCTCTGGTGATCCACTTCTAAGTGGGATTGGAATTATCTATATGTGCTGCGTGGGACACATTCTGGTAGAGGGTTCTTAAGTTAACTTCGAAACGAACGAACACATCCGTGTCTAATAAAGTTCCAATGCTTCACAGCCCTGGCTTCTTCATCTTGCATAATGTCGAAAACAAAGATAGTGTATCCTTGAGCAAAGTCAAGCGAAAAATGTTGTTACCATAGATTAAAAAGTAAATACCTGATCCACTTAATAAGGTTTGATATGAAGAAATATATAGCTTTTCTTGAAAATTTAGTTGTAAAGGTTTTCCATCAGTATGTAATGATAAGAAATTAATGTCAAAATATTTTGGGGTAGACGAATTTGAAGCTATCGTTCCTGTATAGGCATTATTTTCAGTAAACGCCAAAATCGCTCGAGTTGGTAATATTTGCATGAATAAATTTTCTATTGCTTTTGATTGAAGACCATTTGGAATGACGAATGAATTCATTTGACTTCTTGTGAAAGGACATTTCTGTGATGTTGATTATCGAGACTTGTTTTGTGTTAGTTTTATTGTAGGACTAACAGCAACCTTTGAAATATGTGAAACATGGACTAAAATATTTACTTTAGCCTCAACAGAGGAATAATTAGCGATGAGACAAAAATTTGGCTTAACAGGAATTAATTTGATGCGTAGTTCTCCTTGGATTAAAAATTTATCCTGATTAAAAGTATCACAATGAAGATGTCCAAGCACTCTTTTTGTTAATTCATAACGCTGTTGAAATCCTTTACTAACACTAGTTTTTGCATTTATATGTCCAGTAGTATCTTGAAACCATAATGCACATTGAAGATGAGTGTTTTAGCATAATCATCATAATTTAACTCTTTTCTTAGGGATGATCGATATAAATGATTATCACAGAAATGAAATATTTTTTTATATTTAAATACACACCTACTTCACAGAACATAACATTTAAAGTACACTAATAGAAGTAACACCCATACCATTTTCTCGAAATTATCCATGTAGCTTAACGATTTGAGCTTGAATATAAAGAGTGTGTGTGGAATATCTATGTATTCATCACTTGTTCCTGGTATGACAAATTCTATACTTGTGTTATCAGTTAGTGAACTGATTGGTTTATTTGTAACAATATGATTATCTAGTATACTGGTTTGCGTTGTGAGGTGTGAGAGGCCAGGATGATGATTTAATCGAAGATGTCTGATAGTTTCTTCTTCTTATAAAATCTATTTTTCTTTGCTTTCTGTGTACGTTTTTTTTTTTTTTTTTTTTACTTATGCATTTCTTCCTCCTCCTATGATTATGATGTGTAATGATGAAGGGTTAAAGATAGAATGATGTGTAATTCTTTTCCTTCGCTGATATCCAGATGCCGACATACATTTCAGTGTATTTTTAGCTTTATGCAAGCTGGAATTCACTTCACCCATTCACTGATGAAAGGATTCGTTAATAGGTTGTTTATCAATGGTGAGTCATTAATATCGTTTGCGCCCGATGTTGAAATTCTTTTGTTATTGTTTTACGCCTTGTTTTACTAATGACATGACAGAGCGAAATAATCCTCCAAGGAAACTTTCAATAGCATGTCCATAATGATAATGTGATCCAGCATAAACCTTTCCAGTTGCAGAAAGAGATTGTTTTTATAATATGTAAATATGGATTGCTGATAGTTTTTGATGTTTTCGCACTGGTCAAAAATGTAGTTTACCGCATATATTTCCGAAACTAAATGCGAGTGGAGAGCCTGTACAATCTCTTATATCTATTTTTGTGTGTTCAAAATGCATGTTGTTAATAAGTACATAATGTGGAGGTTTAAAATTTGTATAGCACTAGCACCAAATGTATGATCCACAGTAGATATATTTATGATACATAATAATCTTGATCATTTCCTTAGCCGAACCGGCATAACTGTGGGACGTAAAACTCAAATGTTTCGAAGGTTTATAATAATGGTGCTACTGATCTCGAAAGACACAGATTGAACTATATCACAATATATATACATTGAATATGGAAGTCCTAAATGTAAATTTGGAACAGTTTTGTCTTGTTGCCTGTTCCTTACATCTACTTCTGGATCTAATTCCAACATCGCACTAACACTTGGTAATAATACAATGTCCATATCTGTGTTTTTACGAGCACGTCTTATATAATCGCCATTTCTTTCATTAATGTAGGATGTATGTAAATTGTGAATCTGTTGTGCGTATTAATTTGCTTTATCAAATATGAAATATCAATATAATAACGGACAGGAATATGTACAAACTTCCGTTCATCAATTTTTGGATGATTGTAAAAATTTTATTATTTTGTTCATTAATATTTCAATTTGAATGAGAATAATGAAACGCAAAATTAGCTACTTTCCATTTTTCACGGAATTCCATTCTTTGATGAAGTTTAGTAGTGTATGATGTTACGAGGAAAATATTCCATAGCACTATTACTGGGAAGCGTAATTGAAAAAGCTCCATCTGGTTCCATTGTATTTCTTGATCTTCAGGGATGATGCAGGTATCCAGGAGTCGAAAGAACAAGGATATAGTTTCCAATGAATAAGAGACTCTAATCTGTTACCTATTCTTATGTATATTATTTATGTAAAAAGTTTTTGATAGTGTTACAGGCTGTAATTCCTTTCTAAAAATCGCCAATCCAGCGGTTCTTTGTTTAAATCTTCTATTTGATAAACAGGTATTATTATTTCGTTCACTTTAAATTTTTTCCACGTCCAGTTTTGCATATATCCGTTATCAACTATATCTACTTCTACTAATTCGTACTGCATCACCAATTTGAAATGTTTAAAAAAATACCTAGTTTTCTTCTTCATTTTACTACCATATTGATTATGCCACATTTGCAATAGGTTATTTTGAGAAACATTTGCAGATAACATCTTAATACTTGAATGATACCTTTCACTCTATGATTTCTCAAGAAGAGGCAATACATTTACATAAACATACGTTTGATACTCTTTGTGAAATTCTTCCCCATTTTTTCTTTTAGAGTTCTGTTAAAACGTTCTGCAATTCTAGCCTTTAAATCAGGTCTTTTGTTTGTAATATTTTTTTTATTTTGTTTCTTTAAAATATTTCTGTATTGCTCTTTTTGTAAACTCACTTCCTTTATCTGTTTGGAATGTAACTGGTTTCGAAAACAGATTTCATAAAAGTCTTTGAAAACAATTTTCATATTTTTAAGACATTTATTTTTTCAGATTTTATTGAGAGACAGCATTTATATCATTCCAACACATGTATCAGTGTAAGAATATAACGATATTTAACATTAAATATATGAAGAAACTGACGATCATTATTCCCACTCATCGTCAATATTGTTCACCACAGAGAAATCTCTTTTTAAACGACGACGTACTGGTTTGTGTAATGTATATGTTGATTGTTTCAGTAAGCACTTTCTTATACAGCGTATTTAAATTTTCTTCTTTGTAGCTGTCCACAACTTTTTAGCAGTTTAAAACAAAGCAGGATGTTAAGGTCTGTTCTAAATTCTGTTAGAGAATAAATGAAAAATGTTTTGCATTTCTTGATCCTAACTAAATTCACACTTTTCTAGGGCTGCTGCTGATGTTGATTGTTTACGATTAGAAATTGAGATGAAGCTAAAGTCATTTTGTTTGAGTGCTCCATTTCACTAGCCAAGTAGTAAACTTGAAAACGGACCACTTAAAATATAAGTAAATAATGTTGGTAAGAATCCGCTTGTTGCAGTAACAAGTGCTCTTTCTTTAGGATGGAGTTTCCATTGTTCACAAGATATTGAAGTGTCGTCTTGTATCACATTAACCTTGATTTCTGTATCTTTATAAGATATATGTTACTTTTCAATGCATTAACACAACATTCGCAAATACTACGAATCACTGAAAAGTTCATTTGTCACTATAGCTTAAAGTAATTTAGGATTTGCTTTGCTCAGCGTACGAAGATCATCCCCGTAGTTTCTTTTAGAGACATATTTATAGAATGAAGAAACATTTTAAAATTAATATTATAAACACAGCTTGTACTTGAATATCATCATCGCTTCTTTTTCTTCTATCTATTCGGAACATAATGATAAACATCGTTAGGAAATATATTTAGAAACTATTTTCATCTGGTATATCCTGTTTTAAATTAATGAATAAATAACCGTATGGTAACGTTGTTGTGTTGTTCAAACTTTCTTGAAGATATTTTAAATTCTCATTGGTTATTTTGGATTTTCAGGAATTACCTGATAAATCATATGTATAATTTGTGATTTATCCTTTGGAGTTTTAAATAATACATGATAAAACTATTCAAAATCTTACAACTACTTCCTTTTCTTTGATGAAATATGTTTGAGTAGTAAATATTACACTAAGATTTCTATTATGGAAACCTTTTGTAAAGAAATCAACTATATAACTGTTCACTTAATACATATCTTCGTCAGTAATAATAATATGAGATCCACTTTCAGGTAAAAAGTCTTTTGTTTGAGGTAATCCTTCAACGAACTGTAATTTCATTGAAATCTCTATGTATTTTCAACTCTTCATAGTACCAGTAAGTATTACGAAATGTTGCATTAACCATGCGTGATAAATTACAAAGTAGTCTTGTTACAAAGAAAGCTTTTCCACATGCATTGGGTTCTGCAACAAGACATGAAAACAAATATTTCCATGTCGTACTTATGTTAAGGAGTATCATAGTTTTCTCTGCAACCATGTATTTATAAATGTTTGTATTACATTTCTCTTCTTTTGAATTAAGGATTGCGTGGTACAGTTTCATTCGTATTTGGAATTCTACGTCGTTTTATGTAATTCACTTTATACACATTTGTTTCGGGATTAATATACATATTCTGCGATATATGTTTCTTTACTATTTTCGAATAATTCATTTGTTAAATTACCTATAATGTCACCAGTTGGGATAGTGTTTTCACTAGGTTTTTTTGTATAAATTACCGAATCGGTATCAAAATATAATTCTTTTCCTTGTAGCTGATCTAAATTCTTATACAATTCCAATCTAGCTTGTGCTGTTGTATATGCGGCTGTGACGTTTACTCTTGATAATGAAACAGGGACTTCGTCTGACCATTGCCGATATACTTATAACATGCCATTATTTACTAGAAATATTTGATGAACCTCTAAATCATGATGTTATCATATAATTCGTTGCGGTTATTAATGACGCTTACTTGTCACATGTTCACATGTTGGCCAATTTTTTCTGAAATTGAATTTAACATTAACATAGATATATTCCTAGGTACTAGATTAAGTTTTACTTTTTATATCTAGCCGTATTCCTTCTTTTTTCATAAAATTGTTGAATGACCTTCTCTTTTAGCTCATCTGTCTCGCAACATGATGACCGGCCCCTAGCTTCCATTTTTGCTTTTACATATTTATGTATTCTGCAAATAATCAACCACCTTTTGTATTCTTACTTTATTGAACAACATCATAAGCCCAAATCTCATGAATATCCATTTGTATCATTTATCCAATGATTTCTTATATCATCTGCTGCCCACGTAAAACGTAGAACTCATTCTTCATCACTGTGATTACATGTTCGCTCATTTCATTCATCACAATATGTATGACAAAGGGGAAACATTAATCTGTCATTTCATTTCTAAGGCAATATACAATGAGTTTTTGGAGGAAAACTTAACTAATCATTGTACCTCTTCAATGTTGGAGAAATTGGAATCTCCAAGCAAATAGATTGTCTGGTGACATATTGCAAATTAATTATTTTTTCATACGAATAGGTACAGTCCGCAGGAAAAAAACCTGCAAGATGAGCATGTAAGTTTATTGCCAAATTACGCATAACAGCGCAGGGAATCAACATAACGTCTAAGTAGCACGAATCACGCGATGAGAAACCTGGGCATCCTCCCCTGCAGGTTTATTTTGGAACAAGAGACTTCGCCGTTTTACAATAGACTTACATACTTATGTTGCAGGTTTCTTGCTGCGGACTGTACAAACTATTAACGTTTACATAATTTCCTTTTTCTTCAGGCTTTTCTGTTTTATGATACAAATGTATGGCTTTCGCACGCTTTCCATAAAAAACGTCACTAGGATTCAATGGTTTTTTCTTGGTATGGGTGGTTTATAACATTTCTTCATCTCTTCATTTCCTACCAACTGTTTTTTAAATCCACAACCCCATATTTCGTGAACTTCACATCCAAAATCCTTTAATTTTTTAATCTTTGCTGCTTCATATCGAAATTCCATGGTGTCTGTAGCATTGTTTGGTAACAAAAAATAAAAACGTGTGTGAAATATACTTCATATTCCCACACGTGTCTTTTTCCTGTGTCGTCTGTCCATTCACCATCTACCTTGATTGATGCAATTCGCTTTTCCTTACTACGTGCAGCATTCGTTATTTGATTTTTTGTTGTTTACTCTTCCCTTTCAATCGACTGTAAATCTCTCCCGCGATACCCGTTCTTTGGTATCATACTAATAGTATTGTAAAGAACCCAAAATCCTCACATGTATTTTGTAAATTTATTGTAAAACAAGAAAGCGATATTCAAATTGTTTAGGAAAATAAAAACATATAACGTAGGCATCACACCACAATTATAGGAAGTTTGCTATACGGAAATAACAAAGTAAGGCATTTCATAAGGAGACCTGAGCTAAGCTCTACGCTACAAGCAGAAAGTATCTGAATCCCGGAAAAGAATTGTGCCGGTTCAGTACGGGTAGTGGACTGGGGATGTGGAATGAAGATCGCATAGTGAAAAGACATCGATTGGAGATTATCAAAGCTGAACTACCTGTCCACAAATATGAATTTAGTAATTTTAATAACCATCATGACATTTGACCGTAATAACTCAGGACATTAGAAGATTTGTATAAACAGCCCAGCTGAATACTTTTTATAATGTAATGTACGAGGTACATAAAATTTACCCATAGTGTAGCTGTAACTTTTCTTATATTGTTCATCCTGACATATGTCCTCGTTTATTTTATTGATATGCTGATGTAGTTATGCTGTGAAGGTTTGATCCTATTTCGTCCATTTGTTTTCTTTTTGTCACAGATAGTACATAGCCGCTCCATCAGAAGTTTGTACTAAAGAGGAAGAACGAGTAATGATCCAGTTTTTGTGATCGGAATATGTATAAGGAGCCGTAATCCATGAAAGACTTTCGGCACAATTCGGAATGTATGTCTTCCCGGTAAATAGTATTTAGAGTGTAATCGTTATTTTACGTCGTGGTTCGAATTAATTTCTCAGTCTCATACTTCGCCCTTTTCCCCTTTTATTTTCCAGCTACTTTACGACGTATGCGATCACTTGCCCATGCCTACAGTTTCGTTACGCGGTAGCTGGAAACGCTATAAACGAAAAAGTAGACAACGTAAATAAATTTGTTAGGCTACAAACATAACAGGATTAGATATTATCTGTACAAATGATAAAATTACTTTTTGATAAAAGAAATATAATGTTACTATAAGAGCACAAATATTACATGCCTTTATATTTGTATTCTATTTACCATTACAATTTATTACTATTGATGCGCTAGTGGCTTGACTTTAATAATAGACGACGAGGTGGCATAAAATGTTAATCAACTCACGTGTTTCTTCGGCTAGCCTGTCGATGTCGCTCCTCCGCTGTCCTGTGTTCGATGATGTGTACTGGTTTTGGAGTTAAGGTCCCAAAATTAATTTACTGCTTCTTCAGTGAGAGTTCCAAACAGGTGCGATGGTCGTGAGTCCTGTTCCCTAAGGTTGTTATCGACCATCAGACAATTTCACTCATGTAAATATTGCATCGGACAATTTCACTCATGTAAATGTTACTGTACGAAAATACGAACTACCACTGTCATATGCAGAAAACTTCGTTTAGTCTGGCTTAACACTGAGCGTGTCGGCAAATATTTATACGTACACAACCTTTTAGTAATATGATAAATGTAGGCAGCTAAGGCGCTGCTCTTAGAAAAAAGAAGGCGCGCCGTGCGCGAATGAGTGTTGACGAGTCTTTCGTCGATCGTACGCCGAGCAACTGCCTCTTTGTCCAGTCAGCTATTGTGTATAAGTTCTTGGTGCTAGAGCACCAAGATGATGACGTATACTACTAAGTTCGCACTCTTTGGCTGAAGAAGTGCGGGCATTTTAACTAGTCAAATCAGCGTTAAGCAATGACAAGAGGTATAGTGTTTTTGCAACTTTCCCGTTCCTTTCGGGACTGAGAGCGTTCACAAAGGAAACCACTGTCTCTGCAACGCATGTCCATATAAGGTTACGAAGTCTAACGGGAGTCTACTAACACAGATGAAAAGACACACCAAAGCGATGACAAAGAGTTTCTAGAACATTTGGGTTTATACGAGGGTTGGTTAATAAAGTTCAGAATAAATCTATTTTCTCAATGATTCTTTTAAATTGCAAAAAAATGAGCTGTAGGACGGTGACATCCTATTGGGGCCCGAGCAGTGTCCGAGCAAATTGCTTCAATTTGCGAAGAGAACCCTGGCCATTGAAGGGTTAATAGTCCATACTGGAATGTCACTTGAGGATCAGTGTATTTTGGAACGTCCTGTATATGAATCAACTGTCACTGGAAGGTCACCATAAAGACTCGATATATCGGGACTGCACTGTATATAATTCACTCCACTAGTGTACTGAAGTGTTATTAAAAGATCACTATATTATGGGACACACTGTATAAGAATCGAAAATCATTGGGGTTTCACTACGAAAATTCGACGTATTAGGACTGCACTGTATATAGCACTTCACTTATTAACTAAGAGGTTATTCACCCTGTATGACACAAGCCACCTTTGTTAAAGCCACCTATTACGTTCCTTAAAGCCACCTTTGATTCATATGAAGCCACCTTTAAGTCCGAATTAAGCCACTTTTAAGTTCTAATTAAGCCACCTTTTGTTTGAATAAAGCCACCTTTATGCCACCATTAGGAAATTGTTCATTATTAACTTATTTGTAATTTCAGTTTATAGTTCCGTTTATTTGTTTATTCATTTTTTTTTCAAATATCAGTTTCTCACTATAACTCAATGTACTTTGATTTACTTTTCAATCATTTTTCACTAAACATATGATATACTCAAACATATTAAACCAAATAAATGTACAAATGAACATTGACACAGAAAATACTTAACTACTAGACAATAGCAACAATGTGTATACCGATTTCGGAAGTGTAGCCTAACAACGGAGTGAACGATAATGTCGGAATTCCTAATGTATATTTTGTGTAGTGTAATGTGTGTATATATGCACCTTTTACAACAAACTTAATTAATACTTAACTTTTCTAAAATAATATCAAAATGATTATATCAACTAATAGATGTTTATAAAAACAAAACATTAATAATTCCAAAAAATTTCAAACAAAAATTCACAAAATAGATATACTGTAAGTCACATACTAATCATTCAAAATACTATATTTCAGCTTATTAAACATTAAAATACTAAAAAATGCAAAATCAATTATACTATCAAGTCTCAATGATCGTATTGCTCAAACAACAAACAAGAGATTCATCGAATTGTTTCAAATAAATTTTGATTCACATATCAACTCTTTTTTTTTTTTTTTAATTATCAGCATTACTCACAGCAAACATAAACTTTTCTTTTACCTATTTATCAATTGCAGCAAGTATGCGGGCATCGATACTAGTGCACGGATCTTTTATAACATAGGCGAACATACGACCTTTGGCTGATACAATCATTTTCTACTCTCATTTTCAACAAATACCTTATTGGCAAAGGCATATTACAACTCTATTTTACGGGCATTAATCACAAGCGCATATCACATAATAAGAGGGATTTACAATCCACCTCTAAACACATTAAACACTTTCCCTACTCATCTAGGAACATGCTAGGTATTCGGGAGATAATAAGGAGTATCTACCTCCAAACGTGAACCGCCCTCTAATGGCCTTTGGTTTCACGGTAAAGTACACATATGCCGTAACAATAAATTCAAATAAGAATGCCGCTCTATATAGCCTTTGGCATCTTAAATATAGCCCTAATTCATTCGTACTGCTCAAAATTGCCATTCATTTGAACTCAAACGTATACAGCTCAAAATACTTTGCACACAATCATTTTGTTCGCTCGATGATCATTATCAATATCAACGTGCCAAATAGCTTTATCTGATTGCCTCAACATACTATAAGCAATGAAATCTGTTAATTACTATTAAATTGTACGACAAACCAAATTCTTTCCATTATTTCTTTCCATTATTATTATTATTGTTATTTTTCAAATTCTCAACTCTCAAATTCAATTTAAATTTCGTCATAGTTGTGTGAGTTAATTGACAAGTACTGATTCGAAACGATATTCTCTCCTTTTAAACTTTCGAACACAAAAATAATCGGATAAACAACAAAATACTTCGTTAATCACAATCGTTCTATTCCAATGAACTATGTAGCGAAAGTTCCAACTAATACTTTTCTCATATTGAAATGAATGAAACCCTAATAAAGTTAATTAAATGAAATTTTTCACCTGTATGAATTATTTAAAACAAACGAAACATAATTAGGTATTCTCTCCTTCGTGTGAGTCGTTGAGCAATAGATAAACTTGTAAAAAGCTATGAAAGCAAACTTTTTTTTTTTTAATATGTTTTCCACATTAAAACAACTACTTCATTTTCAAATGTCTGTTTTCCAGAATAATAATTCGAATATGCAAACATAATATATGAATGTAATATGATATGTGAACGAAAATCAAATTCTGATTACATTTGTTCACTAAATATGCAAAATCTATTCATAAACTAGTAAAGTTCAAAACTAAACAAGACCTACCTATACGCTAACATTTTTACGGATTATATCATAATATGCAAAATAGTTAAAATATCAATCTATATACTTGCATTACATAACATAACTAATAAACTTTAAAACATTTTAATATATACACAAGTTAAACGGCGGTTAGGCCTTACATAGTGCCACCCTGAGTGTCATTGGTTGACAGCACAGGTTGTAAGTCGTTAATTAAACAAAAATATAGGTTAATGAATTGGTCCCGAAGACCAAAAGGCACCGACTTACAATTTTTCCCATAACTGGAGTGTGCGGGGTCGTTGAGCTCCCCGACGATTTAAATAAATCGCTCCTGCACGAAAACCTTATTCCACCCAGCTGAATGCTTTGCGCATTACAGCTATGTCATAATCGGGTAAATTTTTCCAACCCCAATTGGGCTGTCAGTATCTAGACCTAAAGAAGGTGTTTCAAGAAAATAAATATATGAAAAGGACAATAAGAATACCCTGGGGAAGGAGAGTTCGATACTACAGCCCTGTATCTTAGTACCATTAATCACTCATTAATTATTAATTATTTTAGGCCCGCTCCTACCTACAAAATTAGTAGGTTTACAAAGTGTTCTTCCACTAACAGAGCGCTGGTCGATTCTAAATGTGCGGCCTACTGGCAAATATGCACTTATCAACATCAGTAATGTCGTCACATCCGAGAATAAGTCATAGCCGAGATTAAAATCACGATCGAGAATACTAGCTTACACACTTGAGATTATGATTATCTATAATCCAAGATGACAATTTTCCAGCAGATTGACAAAATTATGAGTGCGTAAGGGAACGCTAATCGGCATCCAGCATAAACATGTCATGCTTATCTTTTCTTTCATATGAGTAATGAAAAATAAATAACAGAGTTGTAATGACCTTAACGAAACAAGACAATAAGGTCAATACTACGAGTCCGACCATGATAATCAGTGGGTTGAAAATTATACAATGTTCACTTAGGAACCGACAGACTCTTTTCATACAAGAGAAGTTAAAAGAACTAAAATTGGAAAATTTTCACATCCTGAATTAATCGTTACATCCGACAAATATCATTCTTGATTTATTACCTACATATTCTATTTTCAAAATGGATTTATTTCAAAACTTAAAGCAATATTTATCAACTTTTATCCAAAATCAGACCAATAACGTTAATGAATTCAAAGCTAATGATAAATTCAATTATCAATTTTCCATAATATTTTATAACTTGTTCATTAAACATTAATACAGTTAGCATCTGCTATTACGTAATAAAGTTGATGTATTCTCATAACTTTAATTCTGAAAAAAAAAACATTGCTTGAAATCCCAATGTAATATCTTAAGTTTATTTATTTATTTATTTTAACCTAGCTATAACAATTTATCAACAACAATTTTGTAACAGACGTTTAATGGCAACTAACTGGGTTATGGGCACCTGCAAAACTGAGCTAGAATAATTCATATTGCGGTTGTCTTTAAAAAGACACTTTACACAACATAAGAGGGATGAATTCATCTCAAAGCATGGGCGTTTCTTAGAAATATCTTCTGAGCATTCACAACATCGCACATAAAGGGATATACATATCAACCTTGTGGACCATTGTCATTTAGTAGCATAAATACACAAAAATATAGGCTTCTTGCCTCTTCCGGCACCCTTGGCTGGGAACTTAACAACAACGAGGGAAAAATCAACCTCGAAAAACACAGATGCGGCCTTTCATCGCCCTTTGCATTGTGTACACTTCGCAATATACATAATTCATGGTCCTCAATATAAGCGTCTGCCTCTCTATAGGCCTTATGCTATTATCGCCCTGTATGCGAATATTATCGCTAAAATCCCGAAACTCAACATCGGTGCCGCTCTTCAAAATAGCCTTTGACACCGGCATTAACCCGCAACATGGGAATTACTTATTAGCCTAATTCATTCTTGCCCAGTTATAGTCCTTAAATTACAGCTGGCCTCTTCTCTTGCATATCTCAGTTACTTACTGCCACTATACGTTCCCTTTTTTTTTTTCGTTTCAAAGCATATCAAATTGAACAAAACTGATTTCGAAAACATTTCACTAAGCTGAAATTGGTTTCTGATTCAAACTTACACAAATAACGAGAATACTTCAACATTAAATTCTTTACGATGCAAAATATTATTCATTTTTTTTTTCATTTCCGAGAATAAATTTATTTTCAAAATTAAAACAACACTTATCAAATTTCGTTTAAAATTACCGACATTAATGAGTTTCAAGGTTGATAATCCTTTTGATTATTCAATTTCCATAATATTTTACAGCCAATCTATATATATATATATATTATATATTATATATTTTCCCTTTTTATAAGCCAATTTTATCACAATTCCAATTTTACAATCCAAATTTATTATAGGTAATTGCTACCTAATTAAAAGAAAACATTTTATACTTCGATACCAAATTATATCAGTGATCATTGGTAGTACAGTTTTCAAAAAACGTTATTATGACTATACGTAACGTTTCTCGAAAAGCGTACTACAGGAAGAAAAGAAGAGAAAAGTTGTTTACCAAAATCCCAAATAAACGCAATTTATAATCTCTTTTTCGTCAATTAAAAATGAATATCTAATAAAATGTAAAATTTTAAGCGTCAAATTAAATATCTTATTCATAAATAAATAGATTTAGAATGTCATAAGCCGAAAAAGGAATTTAGAAGTGTGTGTGTCTAAAGGCCAAATTCACACACTAGCTGAGGCCCAATCGGACGGTACACCGATTTCGTCACTGTAATTTAGAAAGAGAACAGTAGTGACGCCTCTAAGGTTTAAATCATATTTTCAACCTTTTTCTTCTTCTTAACTTGTAAAACAGTTTTTGTAATTAAATTCAATTAAGTTTCGAACTTCATTAGTGTCGTAACAAATACCCACTGACTTTACATAACGAACATTATACGTGAATAAATTCGTAAACAGATTTCTTAAATTCAACATTATTTCCACTTACTTTCAAAATCATAGTAAATAATATTTAGTTTTCAATGTTTCGACGCCTAACTAATTTTATATTACAAAACTCATTATGCTTTTGCACATGCTTCATGACAAAGTCAGATGAAAAGATTCATTAACTGAAAAACGCACTTTTTTTTTTTCAGAAACCCCAATTTCATAATTAATTGTAACATTCATTAGTGTTTCTCTAATTGAATTTTCAGATATCTCTAATTGCCTAACATTTCTCTAAATGCCTAGTGGTATGGGGACAGCTAAATGTTTATACAAACATAAAGGTGAATGAATAAAAACTCAAAAGAAAATTTAATGGTAGAATTTTATTAATGACATTTAGTTCCCAAGGCTGGAAGCACCTGAAAAGAATTAAGACATACAAAACACAGACATCCTAACAAAATTCAATACAGAAATTCTGTATCCAAAACGGGATAATCAAAGTTTTCAAAAGTGGTGGGGCCTTGTTAAAATTTTCAAAGTCCGAGATCGCGATCTAAAATGATAACCTATTTAAAATTTCCAATGCTGTCCTTCCTCTGCTTTTCCCGTTCATCTTTCATCTCTCAAAACTGTAAAGAAACAATAAAACATGATAGTTAAATGAACGTACCTGATTATGAATGGATACTGGTGGTTCCTCTGGCTGGGCGCGTTGGTGACCGTGTGCACACACTTGAAACTGAAAACAAATTCCTAACTTTCGAAATTCGGTGGGAAATAATTAACTAAAGGAAGTAAGAATCTTTGTGTTTCTATAGTTGTCTCTAAAAAAGGAAAGGTATGGCTCCTTACTTTTTAATTTCACTTGCTTACTTTTTTTTTTAATGCCATAATTGGAGTCCGCTGGAGTAATTAGGCATAATCACCTTAAGACATTCACTGGTCCACTCTGGCGAGCGCATACAATAATCAGTGAGGTATAAATCACGTGTTTTATACAGGAAATAATTTATCTTATGCATATTTTCTAATCGTACAGAACGTTGTTTAAGCTGTGTTTCGTGACTGTCTTCACTCATGGATTCTTGATGGTTATGAATTTCACATTCAGGTTGTAACAGAGGTAGCGGATCATCGATTGTCTCAAGTCGATGGGGAAGGTTCTGCAATTTACCAATTTCCTCTTCAGGTAAGTGTTTCTTGGCCAACAGTAACCAAGTATTATACGTTTGTGGTGTGGGCGTCCAGATCTTGACCCTATCCATAGATTGATATCCTATACTTTCACCACTCAAAGGGTCCCGTAACTCAACTGCTCTGTCGTTACTTGACACGCTAGTGCATATATATGGCCCACGGAAAAGTTCAAAAAACTTTGCGATTTGTTTCTTTATAAGACTGCTCACATTATGCTGTCGTATAAATACAAAGTCTCCCACGCGCACTAGACGTCTGTGTGTTTGGGTTTCATTCCACCTTTTATTCCTCTTTTTGATTTTTTCAGTTCGTTTCATATTGGCCAAAACTAATTTATTGCTCCAATTTATCCCATCCTCGTCAGATACATCTTCCTGAACATTAACACCAAAATGCAAAAATATGGGACGTGAAGAATCTATGTTCAGGTGTAGACTAGCTGGTGAAACTCCTAGGTTTTGTGAAATAGAGTAATTATATAAAAGTACAGCCTGTGTCAAATTTTCAGCCCACTCCGTATGTGATTGTGAGCATAAAGTTCTTAACGTTTGAACTAGTTCTTTATTCACTCTCTCTACCAAGGAACTTTGAGCATGATAGACGGTACAATACTTCACGACCACATTATATTTTTTCATAGCTTGAACGAAACATTTAGAGTGAAAAACTGGCGCATTATCTGAAAGAATAAATCGAGGCAGTCCAAGCATAGGAAAGTAATATTCTTCAAAACATCTAACAATCGCTTTGGCTGTAGAATTCCTTAATGCAAATGCTGTACAATACCGTGTGTACAAATCCATAATAACAAGAGCAAAACGCTTCTGCGATTTTCCAATTGGATACGCTCCTAACATGTCAATAGAGATGCAATCTCGCGGTCGGTGTGACGGGATGGTACTTAACAACTTGGCTGGTGGGTGTTGATCTGGTTTCATTCGGGCACAAGTAATGCAATCTCTCACGAAGTTTTTGACCGAAGTTCTTAATCCTTTCCAATGAAATGCCTTAGAAATGAATGCAATAGTCCTATCAGTGCCTGGGTGACCTACGTCAGAATGGTACGCGGTGAGTATGTTGTGAACCAAAACTGGTGGTATACAAATTTTCCACTTATTAGGATGGTGAAAGTCTCGAATTAGCAAGATATCATTTTCTAACTTGTAGTTTTGTTTCCATGACCTACTGTTTCGAAATTCAATTTCGTCCACCGTTCCTTCTAAAACACGTATGACGTTTCTGTAGTCTGGACATTCTCTTTGAAGGTCTGCTAATCGCTGAGGAGAGATGTTAAGAACTTCGTCTTGTAATACTTGAAAGGAATGTACCTTAAGCAATCTATGTTCATGCGATGGAAATAATCTACTAAGGGCATCACAAAATTTATTAGTCTCTCCCTTTACAAACTCAATGTCATGTTGGAATTCGCTAATTTCCGCACTCCAGCGTGATAGCCTATTGTTCCAAGATTTTACACGTCTAAGAAATAAAAGAGCATGGTGGTCAGTGACAATTATAATTCGTCTTCCTAACAACATGGGTCTCCATTTTCTCAAAGCGTATATAACTGCAAGGCATTCAAGTTCCGAAATCGAGTACCGACGTTCGCATAAGGTCAGGGTACGGCTAATACACTGAATGATTCGTGGTTTCCCATCTTGTTCTTGCCATAATTTACATCCCAATCCGACGGTCGAAGCATCCACCTGGACGTAAAAAGGTTTTGTGAAGTCAGGATGTGACAGCAAAATATTTGCGCAAATGTCATCTTTAATTTGATTGAAAGCTTTCTCACATTCTTCAGTCCACTGCCATTTTTTACCCTTCTTTTCCAATGCATACAACGGAACGGCTTTTGTAGCATAGTCCGGTATGAAATTTTGACACCAATTAAATAATCCTAACGCAGATTGCAAACTTTTAATGTTGGTGGGTACTGGTAATTCCCTGACTGCTTTTATGGTCCTTTCATCTTTCTTTATTCCTTCGGGACTGATGATGTACCCCAAAAATGATACTTCTGGTGCACAGAACAAGCACTTGTCGATATTCAATGTTATATTATACTGTTTAAACTTGGCAAAAATCTGATCTAACAACTGTAAATGCTCCTGGAAACTGTGATTTGTGATCAAATTATCATCGATGTACCGAATGATTTTGCTGTGTAACTCTGGGCCTAATACATGAGACATCATAGCATTTAAAGCTTGCCCACCATTCCTGTACCCAAAAGGTACTCGCTGATATTGATAACACTGTCCCTCAAAATTGAATGCCGTATACGGTTGAGATTTTGGATGTAGAGGACAATGATGATACGAGGAATTTAAATCCAAGACGCTAGTAAAAGGTTTTCCCTGTAATTTGGCTAACAAATCTTCTATGCGCTCTGGTTTGACTTGCCTTAAAACTGAATGTTCATTAACAGCCCTCAAATCAATGCATAATCTTTGTTTATTGTTCTTTTTCGGGACGACTAGAATGGGGTTACTATGAATAGATTGACTGTTAGTGATTATTCCCAGTTGCAACAACTTTTTAATCTCTCCTCTTACAAACGGTAAATGCTTGTATGCTATGGGATACTGTTTACGAACCAAGGGTTCATTAGTGTCAATCTCCATTTCATACTGAAAACCTTTACATCTACCGGGATAATTTGTGAAAATTTCTCTATATCGAAACAATAAATCCAAGAGTTGTTCCTTTTGATGGGGGCCTAATGTACTAGCACGATCAACAGCAGCTTTCAATTGTTGTGATGTTGCTACCCGTTTAAGAATAGTTTCTTCCTGACCACAATGAACATTATTTACACAGGGTTGTTTTACGCTGACATCTTCTTCGTCAGCTGATCCAACACAAGACTCGCTGTCATCGTCACGGCCTGGTGACTCGATGGGCAAAAGGGAGACAACCACCCTAATATTATCATATTCTAATGAAATATTACCTTGACTAAGATTGATGATGCTTTGTAATTGTTCTAATGCATTCAAGCCCATTATAAATTTTTCGTTTAAATCTGCCACAACAAAGACTTCCAATGTAAATGTAAGTGAATCTATTTCAACTGGTATTACAGTCCTACCCTTGCACTTTTTCTTAAACTTCCCACTATAATCTACAATAAGAACATCATCAGCTGGTTGTAATTTAGGAAATGAGATTTCTTTTGTAATTTCTTTCCACAGGTCGTAAGAGGCTACCGACGTCTCTGCTCCTGTATCGCACAATGTTTTTATTTCAATTCCATTCACACATGTATTAATATAAGCAGAATATTGCCTACCATACGCTTTGACTATCTTTTCTTCAAACTTATCGTCTTCAGTGTCACTTCTAGCATCTTGATCTAAATCTGAATCAGATTCGAATGTGAAATTTCGAACACGGAATACATTATTGGGGATTTGATTAGTGGCTGTTTCGACGGATGTCCCCCCTTGAAACCCGTCTTCATTCAGTTTTCCGATTCTTCGCGTGACTGGTCTTGGGTTCGATTCTGGTTTGACCTATTATTATTTTGGGCCCTCCAATTATGTCTATAATTTCCCCGTCCTCTATTATTCCCGCGACGTTGTCCTGGTCTTCGATTATTATTACCACGCCAATTATTGTCCCTTTCACTACGAAGTTCTTGGGTTCGATTCTGCTCGTTGTTCATTTGTGCATTTTCAGCATCCTGGCTGTTCGTATCACGCGAATTGTGTCGAGTACCGTCTCCCTGATTGTTTCGCCTGTTATTCCCTTGTTGAACGTTAGATGAATTATTTGTCGTTCGAGCTTGTTGCACGCGAAATGTACGATTATCTTTATAATTATTGCTATTATACGTATTGTAACTTCTCTTCATATTACCATTTTCAGTAAGTCGTAATGATTCAATTCTGGCAATGCTTGCTAAGAACTGTTGAAAAGAAGTACACGGATGTAACGTCAGTTCTTCGCGATATCTGCGTGGTAAAGTATCAATGATGCTCGCAATGATCTTCGCAGGTGAGCTTTCTGGGTTCAAATCTCTCAATTGTTGGTACTGTTTGGTAGCAAAACTGCGAACGTTGTCGTGGGTCTTGGGATCAAATCTTTTGCTTCTGCACGAAGCAATTTGGCTAGCAACAATGGTGTCTGAATCAAATGTATCGATTAATGCTTTTTCGAACTGACTAAAAGTTTCAAACTCTCGAGGATAATTTGTGACCAATTCCTTAGCAACTTGTTCAACAAGACAGGGGATGAGGTTAACTAAATCATCTTCGTATATCCCTACAACTCGGGCCTTTTCTTTCAAATCCTGAATATATGAGCGTGCAGTTGTACCATCCGGAAGTCCGGTATATTTCGGTAAGTACTGTAAATCTCTGACTTGAATGACGCGTTTGGGCTTAAAAACTCTGCGTGAGCATACTCGTTTCACACTACTATCAGATCCATCGGATTCGAATCCCTAACTTTGATAGTCTGAATCGTGGTACTCATGATTAGATCGACTTTCCTTACGTGGAGACCCGCGTGCATTAATATGTAGTTGTTGTAATTTGTTTTCAATATGCTCTTGTCGCGCCAACAATTCACGGTTTACCTTTTCTAACTTATGCATTTCATGAGTAAAGTCACGATCATGTTCGGATTTTACAATAACAGCGGGTTGTTTTTCAAAATGCTCAATTATCATTTCTACAGTGGCTTTATGATGTTCTCTAAAGCTTTCTAGGGTCTGTTCGATTCCATCTGATCGCTCACTATTCAATTTCAAAATTTGCCGGTGCGCATGCACTTCTTCACCTATCTCACTTGTTTTTTCCGCAAGTTCTTTAACATACCCGTTCAATTCCTGTATGGTGCTTTCATGCTTATTTACACGGAAACCAATAACCTCGCATTTCCCATTCATAAGTACTTGACATTTTTCGATTTCATCCACTTGATCTTTTACCAATTGCACTTCCTCTTTAATAACATTAATTTCGCATTGTTGTTTTTCGGTGGCTTGCCTACACTCAACCTGTACCGTTCGAACAACTTCTCGTAACTCATCAATGCTTTTCTTATGTTCCGCGTTGTCTGTCTCGACGCGTTTGGTTAAGTTAGCTAATGTAACGCGAACCTCTGTAATGGAATTATTGGTAGTTATGATATCGGTACTTAGTTGATCGAATTTACAATCAAATTTATTTTCTAATTCTAACTTATTGTTCGCGCACTCGTTTGCCAATTCCTCTATTCGCTCGTTATTAGTATCAATTTTATGCTCTAAGCGTTTACTATTATTTTCTAGTTTCTCTAAACTTTGCTCTAATTTCTCAGACTGTTTCTCTAATTGTTCTGTTAACATTGCCTGAAATTGTTCTAAAATATTCGCTTCCATATTTACTTAACTTAAAACAAACCAAATCACAATACAAAACATGCAGCAACAAACAGTTGAAGTAAATAACAATGTAAACAAACACCTTTCTCAAACTATTACATCATTTCAGTTGCACAAAGTTTTTATTTTATTTCCAATTTTCATTTTGTAAAAATGTTTCGATAGACAATCAACATAAACAAACGGATTATTATTCATTTATCGTGATAAATAATAAAAAAGAAGGTGCATACATAAGAATGTATATACGTGTTTGTGTGTTCGGCTAGTATCAGCTGTTCGACATGTTCGCTCATATATACTATGAAAAGTTAGCGGAAGAAAAATTCGCGAATGGACAAAACACTTTAATCTCGCATGAAACAAATGATGCTACTAATATTTCTGTGGTAATTGAATTTACTTTCTGTTTTCCTTTTTTTTTCAAATCCTATTTATTATTTTCTTTCCTCTTGCTCTTTTCTTTTCACAAGTTAAAACAATCTACGCATGATTCTGCGCCCAGTTGGCTGCTTGCAACTACGTAATTCAAATGTTTACTATTTTCGTATTTTAATAAATGAACTCTGAAATAATTAGATGTAGTTCTATCCGAAGATTAAAGTACGTCCTGTCACGGTCGCCATTTCGGGTGTAATCGTTATTTTACGTCGTGGTTCGAATTAATTTCTCAGTCTCATACTTCGCCCTTTTCCCCTTTTATTTTCCAGCTACTTTACGACGTATGCGATCACTTGCCCATGCCTACAGTTTCGTTACGCGGTAGCTGGAAACGCTATAAACGAAAAAGTAGACAACGTAAATAAATTTGTTAGGCTACAAACATAACAGGATTAGATATTATCTGTACAAATGATAAAATTACTTTTTGATAAAAGAAATATAATGTTACTATAAGAGCACAAATATTACATGCCTTTATATTTGTATTCTATTTACCATTACAATTTATTACTATTGATGCGCTAGTGGCTTGACTTTAATAATAGACGACGAGGTGGCATAAAATGTTAATCAACTCACGTGTTTCTTCGGCTAGCCTGTCGATGTCGCTCCTCCGCTGTCCTGTGTTCGATGATGTGTACTGGTTTTGGAGTTAAGGTCCCAAAATTAATTTACTGCTTCTTCAGTGAGAGTTCCAAACAGGTGCGATGGTCGTGAGTCCTGTTCCCTAAGGTTGTTATCGACCATCAGACAATTTCACTCATGTAAATATTGCATCGGACAATTTCACTCATGTAAATGTTACTGTACGAAAATACGAACTACCACTGTCATATGCAGAAAACTTCGTTTAGTCTGGCTTAACACTGAGCGTGTCGGCAAATATTTATACGTACACAACCTTTTAGTAATATGATAAATGTAGGCAGCTAAGGCGCTGCTCTTAGAAAAAAGAAGGCGCGCCGTGCGCGAATGAGTGTTGACGAGTCTTTCGTCGATCGTACGCCGAGCAACTGCCTCTTTGTCCAGTCAGCTATTGTGTATAAGTTCTTGGTGCTAGAGCACCAAGATGATGACGTATACTACTAAGTTCGCACTCTTTGGCTGAAGAAGTGCGGGCATTTTAACTAGTCAAATCAGCGTTAAGCAATGACAAGAGGTATAGTGTTTTTGCAACTTTCCCGTTCCTTTCGGGACTGAGAGCGTTCACAAAGGAAACCACTGTCTCTGCAACGCATGTCCATATAAGGTTACGAAGTCTAACGGGAGTCTACTAACACAGATGAAAAGACACACCAAAGCGATGACAAAGAGTTTCTAGAACATTTGGGTTTATACGAGGGTTGGTTAATAAAGTTCAGAATAAATCTATTTTCTCAATGATTCTTTTAAATTGCAAAAAAATGAGCTGTAGGACGGTGACAAGAGATGGATTGAAAAATTCAAAAATAGTCGCTCAAATACGCTCAAAGTTGACAACATTTGTGGCCCTAGGTGGTCATCCGACTCTTTCGTAGTCCGTAACACCAATGGGACCATTTTTGAATTTTTGAATCCTTTCCCAGAAACTGTGTGGCTTCAGGATACTGTTCCCGTAGTGTGCCGAAGGTTTCGGACGGATTGCGGCCTCTGATGCAACTTCGGACCGCAAAAACCGGATCACTGCTCATTGTTCCTATTTGCTGCAAATTTCTAATGATGCACCCATGATCTATCTGCAACAAAATAAGAAATTACGATCGATCGATGACCACAAGAGGGTTGCAATGAGATAAACGGGCAGATGTTAGTATGCACAATGCAAGAAAATATATACCTACATCGCGGATATTTTTTGTTTTATCCTCGTATTTATGTCTGTTACATTTCTTTTCATAAACAGATTAGAGCCTATTTTACATGCAGTTTTATCTTTTAAAATAATAAACAATAAACACTGACTTTTTTCAGGATGCAGACAACTGCCGGGAACATCGTTTGACATACCATGCAATAATAGGGTTGTAAATTCGATATATTGCTTTCTTTCAATATCATGGCATCAGCTTATTAGGAAGGGCCTATCTCGTTTGTCATAAGGACCATATTGTGTCACATGATCAACTCAAATGTCACATTTCATGCTAAATTGACGTTAGAGATTCGGAACACAATTTGAGATATTTCAAGCACGTAAGCGCCGCAAGGGGTGCTCTGGAGAATTAACAAGATGCATATATTTTATTATTATTATTTTTTTGTTTTTCTGAAACGACCTACATTTCAGTACATTCTATCCATTTTTACTCTATGTGCTATACGTCGGTTTTAAGTTTTTCATTATGTGCTTGCCGTAATCTTTTAATTAGCTATCCCTGTATTATATTTGTGGGGCTGAGAGAGAAATTATTTCAAGTCACCTTTTTTGCCCGAAACTTTTTTCACTTCTGTGAAATTAATATTTGATGACTTATACTACTTTACTTTTTAGCCGCATACCTTTTGAGATGTGAAGGCCTCTTTCTTCATTTTTTTTCTGTTGAATTTAATGTTCATGATTCGTTGTTTTTTTTTTTTTTTTTTTTTTGACTATGTTATACTATGGAACGCACTTATTTTTATGTGTTACAAATTAGGGAGGTTACGTAATGATAGCATTGGAAATTTTGGAAGTCTCTAACAGTAAGAACCCAAGATAGACGAACTTTACGCATTTCCTCATTACCTTAGCATCGAATTCTATAATTATAATATCATGTATTTGTTATAATTTTGTGAAATATTTAGAAGGAACATTTCTTAAATAGTTTTATATCGGAACAATGTTTAGATATGTATCACAACTAAACACGTAGATATATTTCAATAGACGTGAATGTCGTAATATGGATTAAAATTTGATACCTCAAAACATTATAAGGATAATAGAATCACTTGTAGGGATATGTAAAATGCCTAAAATGGTACCAGGGTCCAAACATTAGGAATTGTTATAACCTTTTTATCTTTATTTTAATTGGAATTTTTTTTTGTCGCTTTACTAACAGTTTCTGGTAGTTGTAATAGTAAAGGTTCTCGTGATCAGTATCTCGCTTTTGCTGCTGTATTTTACATTTAAGAAATGTCCCTTCTTTGTTCTTTCATGTTATTTTTATGGATTTTAATTAATTTCTTACATAAACACACTCTTTGCAGAGAAGAGAACACGCTTTTTGCTCGAAACAAGGCAATTTCTCATCCAGATGGGAAATCTGATACTAGCAAATCGTTTTGTAAACGATTAACTCTATCGCATATGTCGAGATCACGTAAAAGTGAAAAACATGATATGTATCAAAAATATGTAAAACGAATTAATAAAAGAGCACACATGTTACTAAATACAGGAGAAAAACGTGAAGAGTGTGGAAACGGGTTTACTGCAAAAGCAAGTACGGAAACGCACATAGTTATACATACATCTGTTAAACCTCATATCTGCCAAGAGTGTGGCAGGGGATTTTGTCGGAGTTCTAGTTTGAAAGAGCACATCATAACACATACTGGTGAAAAACCTCATATGTGTCAAGAATGTGGTAAGGGATTTATTCGTAATTCTAATTTAAGAAGACACATGTTTACACATACTAGTGACAAAGCCTACCAGTGCCAAGTGTGCAGCAAGAGGTTTACAGATAGTTCAAATCTGAAAGCACATGTCCTAATACATAAAGGTGAAAAACGTTACACGTGCGAAGAATGTGGAAAGAAATTTACTCATAATTCTGCCTTAAGAAGACATGTTTACACATGTTGGTGAAAAACCTCACAAATGCCAACAATGTGGTACGGGATTTACTAGTAATTCTGACTTAAGAAGACACATTTTTACACATACTGGTGAAAAGCCTCACAAATGCCAAGTGTGCGGTAAAGGATTTGGTGCGAAATCACATGTGAGAGAGCACATGTTTATACATACTGGTGAAAAACCTCACAAATGCCAAGTGTGCGGTAAAAGATTTGGTGCGAAATCAAATGTGAGAAAGCACATGTTTATACATACAGGAGAAAAGCCGCACAAGTGCCAAGTATGTTGTAGGGTATTTACAACAAGTTCTACCTTAAGGACACACATGTTTACACATACTGGTGCAAAAGGCTACAAGTGCCAAGACTGTGGAAGGGCATTTACTCAAAGTGCTAACTTAAGAAGACACATCTTTACACATACTGGTGAAAAAGCCTACCAGTGCCAAATGTGCAGCAAGGGATTTACAGATAGTTCAAATCTGAGAGCACACGTCTTAATACATACAGGTGAAAAACGTTACACGTGCGAAAAATGTGGAAAGAATTTTACTCAAAATTCTGCCTTAAGAAGACACATGTTTAGACATATTGGTGAAAAACCTCACAAATGCCAACAATGTGGTGCGGGATTTACTCGTAATTCTCACTTAAGAAGTCACATCTTTACACATACTGGTGAAAAGCCTCACAAGTGCCAACTGTGCGGTAAAGGATTTGGTGCGAAATTTCATGTGAGAGAGCACATGTTTATACATACTGGTGAAAAACCTCACAAGTGCCAAGTGTGCGGTAAAAGGTTTGGTGCGAAATCACATGTGAGAAAGCACATGTTTATACATACAGGTGAGAAGCCGCACAAGTGCCAAGTATGTTGTAGTGTTTATACAACAAGTTCTAACTTAAGAAGACACATGTTTACACATACTGGTGCAAAACGCTACAAGTGCCAACACTGTGAGAGGGCATTTACTCAAAGTTCTACCTTAAGAAGACACATCTTTACACATACTGGTGAAAAAGCCTAGCAGAGCCAAGTGTGCAGCAAGGGGTTTAGAGAGAGTTCAAATCTGAGAGCACACGTCTTAATACATACAGGTGAAAAACGTTACACTTGTGAAGAATGTGGAAAGAAATTTACTCATAATTCTGCCTTCAGAAGACACATATTTACACCTCATAAGTGCCAGGAGTGTGAAAGGAAATTTACCGATAGTTCTATCTTAAGAAAATATATCTTTCAACATATTGGTGAAAAACCTCACAAATGCCAAGTGTGCGGTGGGGGATTTAGTTTGAAATCATATGTGAGAGAGCACATGTTAATACATACAGGTGAAAAGTCATAGAAGTGCCAAGTATGTGGTGGGGAATTTATTCACAATTCTACCTTAGGAAGACACATCTTTGCACATACTGGTGAAAAATCTCACAAGTGCTAAGTGTGCAAATGGAGATTTAGTGCAAAATCACTTGTGAGAGCGCACATGTTAATACATAAAGATGAAAAACCTCAGAAGTGACAACTGTGGTAAAGGTAATTTATTGGGTGGTTACAATTGCAAGTGCACATGTTTATCCATACAAATGGAAATGCTCACACTTGGAGAGAATGTGGAAAAAAGTTCAGTCATACTTGTACTCTGAAAAGGCACATCTTAACAGATATAAGTGAGCAAATTCATACATGCCTACAGTGTGAAAACAGATTTAGTGAAAATGTTAGTTTGATAGCACACGTTACAACACATACAGAAAAAAAGCCCTTGAAATTGCGAAGACTGTGGAAAATGATTTAGTCATAGTTTTCCTTTGAGAGCTCACATCTTAACAAACACGTGTCAGAAACATCTTACATGCGAAGAACGTGGATAAGAATTTAGTCGGAAGGATAATTTGAAAACTCACACGCGCCAATAAAATACAATGGAAAACTTCATATCCTTAAAATTTCGAATTTAGTTTTAAAACAAAATGGAATTAAATCAAGTTTCAAGAATCCGTACATGAATGAAAAATGTAAAGGTCTAATCTTTCATATCACAGACATGACCTCCAGGGAAATAGTATTAATAAAGTAGACAGTGCTTCTCCGCTACTATATTGATCGACCGTCTAGCGCGTCCAAATAACGAAAATATCACACTCAAGGCTTTTGGCTTTTCAGTTTACAAAATTCTGTTTGAAATTATATCAGTGTTCGAAAAATATTACTTACCAATCACAATCTGATGTTTCAAAAACCAATACCAAGACTATCAAAGATAATAAAATTAATAAGAGAAAGTATACAAAATAATTTAGAATAGAATAAACAGTAAAAAAACAAATTATAGAGTTCACAAAGGAACTCCTTGTATAACGTTTATTACGAACGCTGTTACAATATGGCCTGCAGGAAGTTTTAGCGTCGTATCTTAAGAAGCCAAATTTCGTGTACTAACATATTGCTCTTGCTCCTGTCTTTGTATTTCAGTCCTTGATACCTTTTTTCAAATAGTACACTGATGTACAGTCATGTGCATTAGTCGTTTAGATAAATAGTAGATATTAGGTAACTAATATCCATTAAATATATATTCAGTGATGTTTATTTTGCAAAATAATTTTAAATTAAAAATTAGTATTTTTTCTTTAAACTTAACATTGTAGTTTCTAGTATGTTAATTATATGATTTTAGTTAAATGCAAACAGATGAAAGACAATATGGAGTTAGTACCCTTATATTTGAAATGTCAAAGATAATGGGAAAACAGTATGAGCATTTCTGTCATAATCAAAACGATGGTTTGTATGAAAATAACCCGTAATGAATTTGTGAATCCTGAAAATATGCACTAAACAATGCCACTCTCTTGTCTATTATCCCGTCATATATTGATTTTGTTGGATATTTTAAACTTTTGGATCAGTTTTCACACAGTAGCAAGCTAACTGAATGTCTGGAGACGCCTGGCTGGCAAAAGCCCAATATCTTCCTCCGAATTCTGCTTATTGATGAGACCTATTGTGCTGATATTGATTTTCATATGTTCTACACAATCTAACTCCCGTCCCAGGAAAACACTCAAATCAGAGACCATCCCAACCTAGCCGCCTATGCTCATTTTTTAAAGACTATAAGCTTATCGCGAATTAATAAATGATTACTAATAAGTAAGTGTGTCTCTAGCATAGAAATTCGTCCCAAATAAGCAATCTATAAATGATATTGTGGGGATTCAATTTATTTGCTTTTTGCAAAGCACTTACCAGCTAGAAGTCAATGAGAAATTATTACATGATTAATTTTTTATACTAAAAACAAGGAAAGAAAGTACTGAGCTTTATCAGGAAACTAATTAAAATATATAAATAAAGTAATAGCGAGAGAAAGATCAAGCTATTGACAAAATAATGGCTGGAAAAGGAAGAAACGCTTACAAACGAAACTGAATAATGCTTGAGCATTAATGATTCAGCCGCTACTATTGTGGCAGATTATATTGAGCTTAAAAATGTTCTGACATACAAAATTCCCAATTCGAGTCTTGATTACATGGATATTTTTTGTGTGTTTTTCTGTGAAGAAATAATATATTTAAAACAGTACATATCTTACTAATATGTTGAAAATTATAAAAATGTTGATAATCAGACACTGATTTGTAAATAATAATTAGTCATATGATACGTCTAATGACTTTCATGTCTTCATTTTCTATATTGTATTTTCAATGATTTACTAACCAATATTTCAAAGGAACGGTTGAATCCATTTATTGATTTTTAGAGTATATTTAACGTGATTTCGAGTCTGTATTAGATTTGTAGAAGCTATTGTTAACTGTTACTGAATGCTACATTTCGTTTGAATTTAATGCCCATTTTTTGAAATGATATGTAAAATTGTAGAATTTGTATTCAAAGCAACGGAGAAAAGATGGGTCTATTGTGGGTATATTGAAATGACCCTTTATTTATTCTCTGTATTATAGTTTTAACTCTACCACATTTAGACCTTTAACCCATTCTCAGATGGGTATTCGTCCTCCAGGAGACTTAAACGTTCAACCAGCTAGATGAACCTTTATCCTTTAGCAGAGTTAAACGTTCAGCTAACCAAATAAACCTTTATCCGGTATGAAAGTTAAATATTAAAAAAAATGGTTTAGGTTACGTTCATCCATGTTGTGAATGTATCTGAGATGCATCCAACATTTGGATCAACGTTACGGATTTATTTTTACACTGTTCTCTCTATCTTAGACCATATTTCACATAATATTGTCCCCTTCTTATCATTCGTCACATTTTCTAACTTGAATTTTGTAGAACTCCCTTTTCATCCGACTTTTGGAAAGCTTCCAGTGGTTTTTAATCCACTTTGCATAAAGTCAGCGTTTCTAACCCAAACTTCAGACGAGATATTTTATGATACTCTTTCCTGATTTTTTATTCAAAGCCGCACGGAATATTACTTCACCGTCCCAATCCTCATTTCGCCATACCTGTTCTTTCGTTAGTTCCATGATCAGAGTTTGCACTTCACGTGTTCACTATTAATACTCCCTAACAGTGGTGTACGCAGGATTTCATCGATTAGTATTCAAGGACGACTCGAGAAGCTTCTCTAATGGAGTCTCGTAGCCTCTGGCTACCCCAAAGATAATCACTGGTTGCAATTATTATTGGGCTTATCTCAGATACTAAGTTCTTAAAACTTTTTCTCGAAATTTTCGCCTTATTTTCCCTTAAGATTCCGCAACGAAAGCTGTGTCATCTGGGAATTTTGTAAATCTAATGTTTATATTGTCTATCAAAATACCGTCTTCGTTATTATCTCTTCTATATATAATTCTAGAGTGGCTGATAGATTGATCTAGCTAGAAACTTTAAGTTTTACACAGAAATTCGAAGTGCAAGGATGGACGGGAATGAGAATCGATTATTCTAACAAGCTGTCCACATATTGAAGTTTGTTAAGGTTAAATACCAAAAATTCAGTGTTTCAACTTTTCAATTAAGATAATTGCACACGTGTTTCAGTGTATTTTTAAAAATATTTTCCCTAAGGAAACAAATAGGACGGCGTACTCTTCAATAACCACTCCATACAAGCTATTCGTATTCACGCAAGTATGAGCCTTAAGGACTGGAAATATCTCCAAAACGAAAAAGGAAAAACGTAAAATTTTACTCTGAGTATTAGTGTTTGCTAACATTAAATAAAAATGGTTACGGGCTGTCGAACTATCGTTCAAATACCATTCTTCTCTGACATATCCCCTCTATTCTAACAATTCCTTGTTAGTACAATCACAAATATGTCAAGTATCTAGCAGGAATACGACAAAAGCTTAATCGTTATTTGTTGCCCACCATGCGATAGTAAATAAAAGAAGAGGGCATCAAATTGAAAGAATTTCAGTGAGTCACTTGTTAGTGACATACTCAGCTTTTATCTCTAAGTGTTCTATCTAAATTAGAGAAAAATATTTGCAACACAACACTTGCCTACAAGTCCCCGTTAGTGTCATGTTCTTAATTCCAGTGTATTCACTGTCAGCTGAAGCACGTAGTTCATATTACAAACGAGCTAAAGCGTGAGGTGAGTATCCATCGATCTTAGTAAGAAGGGCTATCGCAATAGTAATTACAGTCAGCTGTTTCAGCTCGTCTATACCAATTGTCTTCCGTTCGATGGTCCCCTTTCTCACTATATACATATAAACACTGCTTAACCAGTTTTCGTTTGAACAACACTAATAACTGGAAAATACACTTTATTATCTAGTCATTTGTTTTCGTCTTAATACGCCAGGTGCCAAGATCATTACTGTGTCTATTCTGCTTTCCCTGAAGTTCAAAATGTTTCTCTCCTTAAATGTTAAGCTTACAGAACTTTAACTATTTTTGTTTCATTATTAACAACCTATTAGATTTTATGCAGTGTGAAGTTTGAGGTTTGAAATCACGATGAGACATACTATTGGAAAGTCTAAGTAATTTCCAAGGGAAATAAAAATGAAGTTTTTCTGTTTAAAGACCCATGAATATGCCGACAAGCGTAAGAGCGACGGGTGATCAGGACAAGTGAATCATGATGGGAGAACTGGTGATATGTAATGTGGAATGAAACGGAAATACCCCAAGAAAACCTATAGGCACGATGTTGAACACAGCCTACTTCCCCGGGGATTGAACCAGGGACTTAACCAACAAATTCGATTCCACTGTAACAGACACACCTTGCGCCACAAAGACAAAAATGTCTTTAAGATTATACCAATTAGTAATGTAGGAATTGGCCATGGCCAGCGCTGCAGGCTTTGAGGAACAGAAAATTTTCTCGATCCAACTTCCTTTCCTACTCTAGTTTCGGAAATTTACTGGTTGGGTCCAATGTGCCATTCATGTAGTAATATGTAACTCTCACTGAAATGTTTTTTTGTTACTATAATTTTGTAATATTACTAACAGTTCCTGGGAAAATTGAAATTTTCTTGCATTAGTCCCTTGGGATCAATGCGGAATGGTATTGCTATTTCTCTAAGCATCGACGTGTTGGTCCCATGCTCACAGGCATAGCCTTTGTCATCTTGTAAGGTTTATGAACATTGATTTCTATCTTTTCACGTGAAATATTTGTAAAAACAATCATTATTATCAGAGTAGCATAAACATTATTTCGGAACACTTTTGTACTAATAGCGATTGTGTGAGGGTGAACAAGATTTTTCACCTCAAAAATGTTTCGGTCTCTTGTATTTCGAATATAATTGTAACTAAATTTACTTCTGTGCCAGCTTTATTTTGAGTTAGTTCATCAGAATGGAAACTAGAAATTATTCGACTCAGGAAAATAACTCTTAATTTTAGAAAATAGACCTGTCTGATGAACATGTGGTACATCACATATAAATCCAGATTATTCACCGCGTAGTGATAAATGAAGGGGTTTGCGAATCAGAATCGGACGTACGAGGGAGGATCAGAAAATAAGGTTACAAGGCCGATATTTCTGGAGGTTCCTTTTTTATAGAGGAGGGAGGAGAGTGCAGTGATTTTACTGTATGGAGTTGACAACTGTATAGAGTTTTAACTAGCTGCCACCTAGTGCGCTAGTTGTAAGTAAATACAAAGGGGACTTGTTTTCTGACACAACATATAACCACAACTGAAATTCATCGGCAGCAGGTAGAGGTTTAATCTAGGACTTTCCAGCTTGTGTATCATCTTCCTTCAAGTCAATCCGCACCCACATACAGACCAGCAGATCACCACGCTGTTGAAGCACTGTTATAGGATGTTATGGGATGCTATGGTACTTGGATTCAGTTCTCGGTGACGCTGCGATACATTGTATTATTGAAAGTTATTTAACTTAGTTTTATTTGCATAATCACTTATTTTTATTAAATTGTGTTACTTGATAAAGGAAGGAGGAAATACCGTTATGAAAATTATTTACATTGTTCATGAATTGTTATCTTTGTTACGAAAAGCAAAAACTGCAACGTAACAATATTACGTTAAAGAGAATTTACATAATGAAGTCATTATATAACTGTTAAATAATCACTATTAAGTCAGCATTTTATTTCCAGAATCGTATACGGAAATGTTTGTAACATTGTAAGAATCTCTGTATTCATCTCTTCCAGAAATTTCTTTGATTGAAAAAATTTAAATTATCCGGAAGATTGCGTCTGGAGATTTTAAGGATTATTGGTCTGCAGACTGTTCTTTTTTAACTGAGTTTTCTCAAGAGTCTCCACGTGCTGGCTGGAGCCATTGTTGTCCTGTAGTATCTCTGAAATCTGCAATCTCATGTTTTCGGTTACATAAAATTATTTCCTTGGAAATAGAGGAGTGAGTAAAGATTGAGAGCCAAGAGAGCGCGGACGGTAGAAAGAGACGCGACGAACTAGTATATGCGATTAGCCGTAAATAATAAACACAACGAACATGTCACTTTGTGGTACAGTACTACACTCAAAGTAACAAGACAGAATTAATCGTTTTCAATTAAAGTGTTCGGAAAGTTGGTGCATAGTTATTTGCAAGTGTTTGAGGATTACGAAGTTTCATTATTCCAAGGACATTTTTGTAATATCCAAAGCAGAGTTGCAGAAAAGGACTCTTGGCAATATGGATCCAGAAGTACACAAGGTATGACATTCTCTTTGGCCATATTTCCTTTCTTTTATTCCAGATAATCTTTCATTCATTTAAACACGTCAAATCTAAGAACACTAAACTCTATATCCCATAAACTGATTTAGAATGAACATTAAGCTTTTCTCTAAATTCAACGCCGGCATCATTCGTTTGAATTAGTTTTAGTTTTCATTGCACGCAATTTGCATAATTTTTCAGGGGAATATTCATAAGAGAAATTTAAGATATTTCTCTAAGTTTGGTCTGGTCTTCTCTCTTAAGCTACAATCCCCACATTCACTTCAAACTAGAGTAGACCCGGCTAACATGGTGGATGATGCTGAAGGATCCCAATATTTACATTAGCCCACCAGAACATGGTTGGATATGCTTAACGATCCTACAGATAAATTAGCCCAAGTAGTCAAGACACAAAAGTTTAAGGTGGAGATTCCAAATAGATTATTACCAATCAGCTGGAGTATTAGAAATTTGAAAATTAACTAATTTCATTGTCCCTAATTAGAGTTATATTAAACCTTTGCCCGCCATCCATTCTTGAAGTATTTTGTGTTAAGAACTTAGTTTGGTGGAAGAAAATGCTGTCTTTAAGAACGAATCATAAAATTTATTACCCGGTGGTAAAAGACGACGGAAAACCGGAGACAATGTTCTCTTCATCCAAATATTACCACCTAGATGTATGGGTATTGCGTAACTTTAAGAAATACTTTCCAACTTTTAGTGAAAAAGATGAAGGAATTTTTAGGGACAACATTTTATCATTAAGGTACAAGAAATGGTTTTTAGTCTAATTTTCAAGAACAAATTTTGACTTGCAGGAATTAATTGAATTAGGATTTAGAAGACATTTTCTATCTACGATATCATTGGTAGTAGAAACGTCTCTAACATTACGAAATGGAACATTCTTTGCATTAAAGTCGGCAGAACCCAATTATACCATATGTGCTATTTTTAGAGCTGGTGTAGATGAATTAAAGGTAGACACATGGTTAGAGAGATTTAGACATAACTTCAAGTGTACTCCAGCTATCGAAATCGCTAGCTTAGTTCAGACCTTTGCTCGATTCGAGAAGGAAGCTAAGATAATAGTATCCAGTGATGAAACACATTTTGATTTAGCTGCCTCTGCAGAGTTATTCATGCAGCGTAATGCATGGCTATTTAGTTAAGGGGATCTAGCATGTAGTAGTAATCATTAATATGTAAGAAGTTGTTATCATAGGGTAAGGGAAAATATTTGTGTACATAAATTCAATTGATGTACGATATTTCATATTTAGATTAAACAACATAGTTTTATGCTAATAATAATAATAATAATTAAAAAATTATAGACAGAACATTACTGACGGAGAGGCATAATAAACGAAGTGATATTTCTTGTCAGATATTAATGAAAAAATCGACTACTCACGTCTTCACAGCATGCAGGTAAACATGAAGATAAGACAATGAAGGTCACATCAACATTTGAGCGAATGTGATACGTAGGTTTTAAAGGATAAGGTATAACAACAACATAACATGTCTTTAGGGCATGAAGAAATGAGACGACATAAGTAATTTAAACGGAACGAAATCAAGATTAATAACTAGAATGGACATGTCTGCAATATAAATATTAAGAGTTGAACTTATTCATTATTAATTTAACACGTAGATAATATATAATTAAGTGCTTAAAACTAAGTAGTTCAGGGTTTATGACAGTAGTTTTGCGACTCGATTTGCCGAGCGAGTCGGGTCGCTCGTTTCTCAAACAATGGTCCATCTGGACCAGACTAAAAAGCGACCCTTTTCTTTTGAAAATCGTATCACAGAATTCCGGAATTTAGTGAGCTATTAAGAGCTAAGTTAATTGTCGATTTAAGTTAAAATTTGGAAATATTGGCATATTTTAACAATTAAGTTTAAAACAAATTTTTCTAAGATAAGTTCCTAGATAGGTAGGAACTCAACCTCTCAGGAAGTTAAAAACAGCATAGGGCCTGACCTCATTGAGAAATATTTTTTTTAAATCACATTAGTCTTCGGCGACAACATTGAAGGAGATAGCCAAATGCACCTAAAGGAATGGTAGGCGAACAGCCTCGTTTGTTCGCTTGCAAAGCAGTGATATTTTTTAATGTAGAATCCTACTTACCTAGAAAAACGTCTGTGGAATACGAAAGGTCAAAATTTTTTAATGATTTCTTAGAATCGTTAAGAAACGAGTAAACATTTGAAATACAAACATTACTTTGAATATTTCGCAGCAAGTTGAACTAAGTGATTTATTTTCATATTAATATAAAAGAAATGCATAACAAGCTCTTCGTTATGTAACGTCGCACTATATAACGTTAATGATCAGTTATGTACGAAGAATATTTAAAAATTCTTGACAATTTAACTTGCGATTATTACCATATATATTAAGAATGAAATGAATAACACTAGGCCGAAATATAGGCATTAGACGAAACAATTACTGGATTTAGAAAATTTTATTTTTGACAAGATGAGTGACTAAAATATATAGATTAAAGAGTTTTTTATAATAATGTAATGGAAGTAACAAATGATAATAAATAGTCGATTATTTATACAGTAACGCTATTGACGTACTTAAAGTAGAAATAACAAGAAAATGAAAGTAAATAAGTTATAATAGTTGTGATATATTTATAGGGTAAAATGGACAATGCAAAGCTCGAGTCAAAGATTTCCGTAATAGATGTTTAAATGCGGTTACAAGCCGCACTATATTTATAGCCAACACTAAGTGTAGACTATGAGTACCGTACAAAACTTGGGTTGAAAGAAAAATACAGGTGGATTTTAGAAGTCTTTTCAAAGATCAGACTTAGATGTCCACATTAGGAGCTATAATAATAAACGATAAATAAATATTTTTCTAAGGCTAAGACAATATTTTCTCCGGAGAGATATAAGATGTCAAGAATATACTGTTTTGACTTAACACGATTTTAGACTAGAGCTAAGTTCTCTGTTGTTTGACGGCCAACAAACGCGAAGGATTTATGCTAATAATTTTGATTATGAGATATTTATATTCAGTAATAAAGACTTCAGTTAAAATTCCTATTGCGTATTGCACTAATTGCAATCAGGATTTTAATATTTTATTCCGATTTAGACATTCGTTTTAGTTAATAGACGTACTAACTAAACTTATTTTTCTGAAACTAATACTGAAAACTATTATGACATGTCGACCACATTCATTATTATCCATATATGAGTTGAAAGTTGTTCATATATATCAACCAAAAGATAAGGCATCACGATATTGACATTCTACATAATTTCTTAGTTATATTAGTATCATCAGTTATACTTTTATTAGTTATACTATTTAATCATAGATACACTATATTTCCTAGCCACTTTTATATAGTCATAATATTTCTCTAGTATAGTATAAATATATATATATATATATAGTACTCACGTTTCGCAGAACTCAACATGGGCTAACATATTAGGGCACACGTTCTTAAATGAACGCCTCAGTATAAGCCACGTTTAGGCGCACAAGGTCAAGGCCTTTTCAAGGGCAAGCAACACAGCACATTTTTCTTTCTCTTTACCACAACAAACATCAACAGTGACACAATAAACACCATTTATTTAATTGAAAGTTCTTCCATTGAAACACAACAAAACTTAAAACCAACTTTTCCCCAAGAACCTCTTCCACCTGATACCAAATCGTTATCGCACCACCACCCGAACCTCTTTGCCAGAAAATAATAATGTGAGCATGAAGAACAATCATTTGACACGCAAGAAAATCAACGAACATAATTTTCGAATGAAGACCGACACGGATTCTGCTCCCGAACATTGCAGCAAAGACTGCAATAACTCATTTATCCTCTTGGCAATAAGTAATTCTTTCCAGCTCATCATTATGCAGTGTGCAACCCTTATCATGAGTACTTCGCCATAATTAGCAATAAGTGAATAAGTTAGTTAAAAGTGAGAACAAATATTTTATAAAAAAAATAGTGTTTCAAGTGCGAGTTTTCACAGAAATCTAACGTTGAAGTATTGTGTTTCATGTGTACGACTGCAAAATGTAGTGAGTTCAAAGATAAGAAAAATAATTATTTTTGGTTTCTTAATTATTTATTAACAAAGATGTGATCATTGTTGTGTGAACCATCATGTCAACATATCAGATGGACAATAGCGTGTGATCAAAGTTTCCTAGCCGCTTGCGAAAGCGAATCATAACTCATCCCGCCAAGAGCAAGAAAGACCGCAGACTTTCATTCATTGGTGTAAGGCGGAGCTTAGAGTTATTTGTGCTTAACTTTACACTTATTCTAATGTTTTGTTTTTACGTCGCCAGATAGCAGCATGTACTGGAACAACTTTCCACACAAACTTTATCTCAATGCGTCTTTGTGATACTGAAACATTAGCATTAATTTCACATTTAATATTTTATTTATTTACGTCATACCAAAACTATATGTATATATATTTATTTTCTTGTAAATTGCACTTTTTTTCTTTTCGACAGCACAAAATCTGTCGAAGTTTAATCGCCGGGGGATGTTATAGGATGTTATGTGATGCTATGGTACTTGGGTTCAGTTCTCGGTGACGCTGCGATACATTGTATTATTGAAAGTTATTTAACTTAGTTTTATTTGCATAATCACTTATTTTTATTAAATTGTGTTACTTGATAAAGGAAGGAGGAAATACCGTTATGAAAATTATTTACATTGTTTATGAATTGTTATCTTTGTTACGAAAAGCATAAACTGCAACTTAACGATATTACGTTAAAGAGAATTTACATAATGAAGTCATTATATAACTGTTAAGTAATCACTATTAAATAAGCATTTTATTTCCAGAATTGTATACGGAAATGTTTGTAACATTGTAAGAATCTCTGTATTCATCTCTTCCAGAAATTTCTTCGATTGACAAAATTTAAATTATCCGGAAGATTGCGTCTGGAGATTTTAAGGATTTTTGGTCAGCAGACTTCTTTCTCAGCTGGGCTTTCTCAAGAGTTTCCACATACTGGCTGGAGCCATTGTTGTCCTGAAGTATCTCTGAAATCTTCAATCTCATGTTTTCGGTTACATAAAATTATTTCCTTGGAAATAGAGGAGAGTAAAGATTGAGAGCCAAGAAAGCGCGGACGGTAGAAAGAGACGCGACGAACTAGTAAACGCGATGAGCCGTAAATAATAAACAAAACGAACATGTCACTTTGTGATACAGTACTACACTCATAGTAACGAGACCGAATTAATCGTTTTATTTTAAAGTGTTCGGAACGTTCGTGCATAGTTCTTATTTGCAAGTGTTTTACGATTACCAAGTTTCATTATTCCAAAGACATTTTTGTAATATCCAAAGCAGAGTTGCTGAAAATGACTCTTGGCAACATGGATCCAGAAGTACACAAGGTATGACATTCTCTTTGGCGAGATTTCCTTTCTTTTATTCCAGATAATCTTTCAGACATTTAAACACGTCAAATCTAGGAACATTCAACTCTATATCCAATAAACTGATCAAGAATGAATATTAAGTTTTTCTCTAAATTCAACGCCAGCACCATTTGCCACAACTTAAATTAGTTTTAGTTTTCATTGCACACAATTTGCCTAGTTTTTCAGGGACATGTTCATAAGAGAAATTTAAGATATTTCTCTAAGTTTGGTCTGGTTTTCTCCTTTAAGCTACAATCCCCACATTCACTCAAATTAGAGTAGACCAGGCTAACAGCACTTTTGCTTGGGCATCATCGACTACCCTCTCTAAACCGCAGACCTCGCTATAAACGACTTTTACCTTTTGCCGCACTTAGGGGAACACCTAGGCTGCCGTTCTTTCGCTTCAGATGAGGAGGTGAAACATTGGTGCCCGTTATTCAGAGGTTTTACTGTACCTGTTTTCTATTGCGACAAATTATCTTTAAGATGAAAGTAACTATATTTTGAAACTTAACAAACCTTGAACCACCAGACCGATCTCGCTAAAATTTCAACATAGATGAGGATTGGGTCTGGATGTTTCTTTATCATTTCACTTCGACGGTGCCACGTGAAGGAATGAAGGGGTATATAATGAAAATAACCGATATTAGTGTCGAATCCTTAGCTTTCGGGGTTACTGAGAGAACAGTGACATTTCTGATACCGCTTAAATCCAAATTCAGCGCCGTAACTTGGGAGCGGGGAAGGGAGAAGATATATAAAAATGATAGAAAATGACCGATATTAGTGTCAAATCCATACTTTTTGGGGTCACTGAGATGAACAGTGGTACTTGCAAAGCCGTTTAAATCCAAATTCAGCGTCCTATTAACCCTGCTACTACCGGAATTCTTTCATTATAGTGAATACCGTTGGGGTCACTGGTGACCTCATTTCATTTATTGAAAAAACACAGACTGCTTTGTTTATAAAAACATTTAATGGTGCCCAGTTTTACATTCTATCGTGCTTGTTTATACATTGTTATTAACTTATCTTTTCTGGTCACGTAATATGCTCAATGAGTTGATAAATTGATAACATAGTGCATATATATAAATTAAGTACAGGTATGCACATAAGGAAACTTAATAATTTAGATAATGATTAGCAGTATAGCTGAGTTTTCCAGTCTAATTGCCTGTTTTAGACATACAATTCGATTCTAAAACAGTTCTCTAAATTTTTGCTTACCTGCGAAGTAATTTTTTTTTTTTTTTTTTTTTGGGTTCAGGAAATTTTGATCTCCAAGTAAAAAACTGCTCACAAAAGAACTTGTACAAAATGACACTCTCGTTTTGGTCGTTGTCACATTTTACACAAAGAATAGCTGAGTGTTGCTTATACACGTATGTTTCGCATCTTTGCATATGTCTTGCATAACATACCGATCATAGAAATGACAACGACTACGTTTTCGATATTTATTGGCTTCTGAAGATATACACGGGAACTCTGAACGCCGAAGTCGGTTTTGTGTAGTTAGAGACTTAGCTAGTTCAAGAAGAAATATTCTCCATCTGTAATTACTTCTGCTGTTCCATTGAGGATTGAGTGAAAACCAAATGATGAAAACATTGAGAGCACTGAAGCTAATGACGGAGGGGTCAGCGTCCTCAAAATGACACTAATTGTTCATCACTAGTTATGTTACCCGCTATATATGCGTCCTGTAACGTACTTCCACATGCATAAAAACTAATTGGAAATAATTTGTCCGAACTACGATTTTTACCTCGATGATGAGTGTCATTGAACCGGAAACATCGAAATATCTGTGTAGGTCTATTTCTCCACACTGATTTGCTGGAAAAGGCCTGTCATTTTCTTTATTCCACAAATGTATAGTACATTCATTGTGTGCTTTTTATTTTTCCTCCAGTATAAGAAGCAATATGAAACTCTGAAGTTCGCCCTTATCAACATACGCTCATTTATATTCATATGTAATAGAGCATTCCATGTTTGTTCATTTCAAAATAGTTTCAAGAATATTGGGTCTCATGAAGTGCTCGAAAGGAGATTGAACCGTATCCACATTCCTGATAGTATGACGTGTAAGCCCTGTTTCCAGTCTTGATAATATTGCGAAACGGAGTCTTGCAGACGGAAACTGAGTCCTGAGAAGTTCTTAGTGGATTACTACTGTAGATTTATTGTCCATTCACCGACTTGAAAAGAAAATGCGGATTCATAAGATAAAAGAAAGGGAAAATCAACATCGCAATAACATAAGATGACTAACAGAAATCAGGATCAAATTCAGAACAAGGATAGAAATATGTTTATCATCGTAGTTGATGGTGCTCATTAGGAACAATTTTAGTGGATTATTCTGAAACACAACATTGAATAATATGCCGCGGTGGCTCATTGGTAGCACCTTCATCTCTGGTGCCTGAGATTCCTGGTTCAATCCCAGCTCTCGCTAAGTGTAATTTGTGGTGAATAAACACAGTGTGCCTGGGTTTTCTTGGGATTCACCCGTTTTCTCCCACTTTCTTCTATCAGCCATTTCATTTATTTTCATTATCGTTGTCACCTTTAGTCTAGGTGGAATAACGGTGGACTCTTTTCCAATTCCTTTTCCTACAATATTGAATAAGGATGGGAAGAAGGAAATAACGAAAAGGGGAATCATATTATCAAACGAAAGAACAATTCTGAAATGTGTCTTTCATGAAAGTTCAGAAAACTAATAGATCAGGACAAGAAATACAGCAGATAATGCAAGGCTATGATTTCAACTAGGAGCTATTTCTCATTATTTTCAGGACCCCGCTGAATGGAGAGGCTAGCACACTTACCTTCGACCCAAGGCCGGGTTCTATTCCCGGTAGGGGTACAGTTGAAGGAAGAAATTGGTTCGGAATCCCCTACACTCAGTACGCTTACGTCACCTTTAGTCTACACAGCATAATCGAGTTACTTCAAACTCAAAACAAAGCAAATCATTATTTTAGATTTTTATACTACATGAAAGTATATCGCACTGTATTTTACCATTTCCATAAAATAATAAAATCAATTGAAAACAATGATTGGCAAAGTACAAATGCAACAAAAGTAGAAATCCATTAGAATATACCTAATTGTAAGTGCAGATGTTTAGGTATCATTTTTGCTTCTTTCAAGCATACAATCATCTTCAGAATCTAGATGTGAATCTGAATCATATTCGTCTATATCATTATAGTCCAAAATTTCGTCTATTTCACAATCGTCACTAGATGAAACATAATCACTTGCAGGATCGTCCGGCTAAAAGTCAGAATCAGTGATTTCTTGATGCGATTTTTTTCTACGTCCTCGCAAGAAAGATTTTTTGATGCCATGGTGTTTCTCATACATTCGAGAAAACAATTCAAGAGTGATTTGTGTCAAATTTCACTCCGAATAATCAGTGACATGTATCGAAAAATACAAAAGTTATTAATGCTGGGGTCCTATATGACCCCAATGGTACTCGGTGCAGGAAGTAGAGAAACTAGCGCTCACATACACACAAAAAATATCACAATGTACCAAAGTGAAGTTCCAAAGCAAACATGAAAATTCAATGTTTTTCATTTTTTAATGTAATATATTACACGAGTTTCACACTGTTAAACTTAGCTTGGGGTCATATATGACCCCAATGGTACTCGGTGCAGGAAGTAGAGAAACTAGCGCTCACATACACACAAAAAATATCACAATGTACCAAAGTGAAGTTCCAAAGCAAACATGAAAATTCAATGTTTTTCATTTTTTAATGTAATATATTACACGAGTTTCACACTGTTAAACTTAGCTTGGGGTCATATAGAACCCCACGGTAGTAGGAAGGTTAAAAGTGATATATTTTATACATTTCTGAAAAATGTATCATTCGTTAGTTCATTAATATTTTACGTTGTACGAAAAAAAATCGTATTTGAATTCATTATTATGAGAAGAAAACAAATTGTTTTCAGTGTAGTGATTTTAGGAAAGTGATATATTTTATACATTTCTGAATACGTATCATTCATTAGTTCAGTAATATTTTACGTTGTATGAAAAATCGTATTTGAAGTCATTATTAGTAGTATCTAATTTAAGTATACGCTTTTCTTGAATTTGAAAACTAAAAGATTTAAATTAGTTAATTAATGAAATGCTTATTACGTTTACATAATCATCGTACTTTACTATTCATGCTCATCATTGAAAAATACATCCCATAACTTATGATTCGATTGTGTTGATTTGTGTTTTAACGTCCTATACAACAGCGATGCTATATGAGACGTAGGTCTACTATTGTTAACTAACGTTGAATTAAAATCACAGAAGTTCTCAGACGAAATCGAACCCTGGATCTCCTACGCTAAAGGAACTTGCGCTAACCGCTTATTCACGAGGGATATCTCCTTTAACTTTTATATAAGTAGACTCAGTGGTAAATCACTTTGTATACTTCTATTGGTATGATATTAAATAAAATTGATGTCACCAATAAAAATCTAATTGAAGAGAGAGAGAGAGAGCTATTATGTTTGGATTTGATCTTGTACATTTGTTTGGAATTTTTACACTTTTAATAAAAGTAAAAGAAACGAAAAATCGTCTTAGACGTTCCTTAACTAGAATCACTTCGATCAGGAAATCTTAATTTTATGAAAAGTTAGGTACCACCCCATAGGCATTTGCATTGTATGTATGAGGAAGACCCAAAAAAATCCTCATTCAAGGTGACTGCCTAAAAAGAGTGTTACATTTTCGACCAAGTGCCACCACAGGGAATCGAACTCGGTACCGTTCGCACTGAAGGCACATCGTGCTTAAAGTTGTTACAGGAAATTGTTATTTATTATGGATGTTCTCAATGCGATACTCTGCAGTGCCTAGTTTCGAATTTATTGTTATACTGTGTTGAAGACAAGCAATGAAAGGGGGAGCGAAACGTATCATTCTCAAGCTCACGTAATCGTAAGCAAAAGAAACACTGACCTTTCCTATGCACAAAACAATAATATCCAAGAGTTTTGTTCTCGAAAAGATGTTAAAGTTATCACTATAATTGACAGGAGTCTCCACCCACCGGTGTTTTGTTTCCTGTACTGAAAGTTATTTTGTTCAAGTGTCTAGTTATTTACAAATAATATGTATACTAATATTAGCATCGTATAGAATTAAAAGATTCTTATTTGATCACGGTGGGATGAAAGCATGAATTTCACAATAAGCTGTAGGTCTTTTCATCACAGCAAACGAACGAACAACAGGAATGAACATGAAATGTACGTCAACTGTTCTGTAAGGACTAGGGGTTCAATCACAGCTCCCGTCAAGTGAACTTTGCGATGTACAAACATCGTGTGTGCATGGGTAACGTTTATGTTTCTATTCCATTATTTTTTTTTTCTTTTTATTCAAAGACCCACAAGATAGGTTATTTCTATTTTAGAAAAATAACAAACATAAAAATAAAAAATACAGGAATGAACAAAGTAGAAGTAAACAGGAGAACTAATGCTCACAGTTTTTTTTGTTTACCACAATTCCCTATTAACATGAACTCGGATTGAGGCAGGAACCCCAAGCACCAGAAGTAATCAGTCTACCCAGGCCCTTATCCATAGGGATGACGAGCGCCCCTAAAATTATCACGGTAGGCTTGCAAATGAACTAAAATATGGTGATGAACTGTAATATGATTGAATTGGGTCTTTCCTAAATTCTACTGCCCATCTCCCTACATTTCGGGCTGACTGTTGCCAATCTACCATTGGGACTCAACCATTGATCCATCATGACCGTTAAAAAATTAAATTGTGATTACTCATCACTCTTTTACAAAAAGTTACGAATACTGTCAGCGAACTTTCCATTGTGATAATACCAAGGAGACAGTAGCCAGTATGGCTAATGAGGTAATCCTTAAAATTACTAATATTTTTCGAACATGGGCCCAGGATTAGCAACCAAAAATTGGCATGCCCATGCTCCCTTTTAGAAAATTTTGTCCCAACTGGACCTGATTCAAAATGTTAGTGGGTTACATTAGATAGTATTTGCAAAGATGTGATCTGCACAAGAGTAACATGTAATCGTTTCTTAGAAAATTAATTACTTTCTAAACGAAAGTCTAACATTAAAAATGAATCGAATGACTTCATTAAAAGATTGAAATCTATTGTACACGTTCACCATCATCATCTTTAAACATCGCAAGTTTATTTTTTTAAAAAAAGAATGAACTACATACGTGTGAAGAGCTAAATATTAAACCCAGACATTCATCAACAAAAGTGAGAAGTGTTAACTTGATGTTCTGACATAATACTGAACAACAAAAGACAGCATATATCTAAAGAAAGAAACACTGACCTATCCTATATACAGCAGGATGTAATATTTTGCGATATAATACATGATGCATTTTTATATAACTCTGCACATGTCGACATCAGGTCCGCAATTTGAATTACACTAGTGAAAAAAGGTTGCACCACGTAATGGCCAATAAGTTTTGATCTGTATTTGTTGGAGATACAGTAGCATCATTATTACGTATAGTCATATAATCTTCCTGTACACACGAAAAAGAAAGTATTCTACAGTTGACAAATTTCCCTTTTCGCATTAATTCGTGAACAAACGAATTAATCAGTTTTTCACGTTATCTTTGGAATAGTTATAATTTGATAACTTGTCAAGTCGGTACTGTAATAGGAAAAGAAATTTTTTCAACTGAAGAATATTTTTCCTGGCTGTATGTGCGCTAAATGATTATCCGCGAAGATGTATTGCTTTTTAAGACAAGAAAAGGTAATTCAGATGACGAATTACATTAGTCTTGTGTTACGATTTTTTGAACAAATCTGGGAAAGCGGATAGATCTAGCAATGTAGTATTCTGTGATATAATACATGATGCATTTTTACATAGCTCTGCACATGTTGACATCAAGTCCACAATTTGAATTACACTATTAAAGATGTACCTAGACTTATATCCGGTTAATCAAATCTGTAACTGTAACTGACCACTCACACTTTGAAAAATTGCACAAATCTGAAATTTTCAGATGAATCTTTAATGCGAAAAAAAAGTTGCATCACGTAATGGTCAATAAGTTTTGATAAGTGATGACACTACGGATAAAAAAAATATCTATATCCTCCTAACTCTAGCAATTCCCCAAAGTCAATGCTAACAGGGGTAATATAAATCAAAAATCATCGCTGATAACGGGCTTGCGTGTACAAATTTCTAATTTCGATATAGTTTTTTCTGAATATAATGTTGCTCTTGAAACTAAACACTTTTTAAGACGGAATTCAATGTGCTATAAATTCCTACATATAATAATAACAGTCAGTGGCAGAGCGTTCAAAATCCTGTTCCCACCAAGTGAACTTTGTGGTGTACAAACACCATGTACGTGAGGGTCCCAGGTTCAAACTCCTGTTCCCTGGAGACAGATAGAAAGAAGAGAAGAAATTGATTGGAATATTATTTGAAAAGTAGTGCCTTGTACTTGTTCCATACTTAACACAAATTGGTAAATGTATCAAACCTTCGTTTTGTAAGTTTCTCTCAGAGCTGCAACTTGTGTTCTAACGTTTTTATGTACGTAATGTCTGCAGTAATTATGTTTTTTTTTTCAATCTTGATCTGGCTATACTTTATGTAGCTGTCCAGATATAAGACGTACAAGAAACTTTTTGATTCAAAATATATTGGATCTTGGATCAAGTTATCACAAACTTTTTTGAACGTACCTATGTTTTTGTATCATCTCGAATTTGAAAATGTACTTATCGAATTGAGACTTGCCTCTTTTTGTATCGAGAAGTTTCTCTCGTTTTGTTGGCAATACTAGTAACCCTAGTAATAGTATTTTGATGTTTCAGCTTTAGATCTTATAATAAATCTTTCAATCCCCCTTTATTTGTACATTTTGTTTCTACTTTTATATCTCTGTAGTTATTAGATAAAACATAAAACGTGAACGTGATTTAAAAACAAAGATAGAGTAGGAATGTTGAAAGAAGCATTTAAATAGGAAATAACCTATCTTGTGAATCTCTGAATAAGAAGTTAAGAAAAAAATTCTATGGAATAGAAACATAAACGCTACTCACGCACACACGATGTTTGTACACCACAAAGTTCACTTCATGGGAACTGTGATTGAACTCGAACCCGTACACAACATTTGAGGTACAATTCATGCTCATTCCTGTTCTTTGTTTACTGTAATTAAAAGGTGTGCTCTAGGTCAGATCACCACCATTCCTTAACATTCCGACTTTTCTGTACATTTTGTCTAATGTGGACATCTTGTTCATCAAAAACTTGGGCGAACTAGTATTGCTCATAAGTCTCGCATGTGTGTGAATTAGTATTGCTCATAAATCTCGGATGTTTCTGTATTGTCTTGAGTTTGAAAATACATCGTGTTCGTGCAATTACTATATCAATTTAAAGCTTTTATATATGCCACATGCAACATTCAAACTGTGTCTGAGGACTAAAACTTGAGTGAACTAGTATTGTCTATGAGTCTCGGATGTTTCTGTTTCATTTCAAATTTGAAAAAATGTACTTGTCGATTTGCGACTTATCTCTTTTTCGTACCGAAAAGTTTCTCGATTCGTGTCATATTTTGTCAGACAATGAAGATAGGAACAAAGGAACCACTGGATGGATTATTTTACAGAGAGGAATTACATCCTGTGACGTTATCAAAGATCTAGATATTCTATGCCAAATAATAATGAAAAAGGAAGGAAGGATAACCATTTCTCAAGTCTAAGATAAATCTTCGTAAATGATAATCTAGATATTCTATGCTTGGTCGCCCTCTTCCTGGTTTTCCTTCTGCCTTTCTCTCTATCAACACGGATTTAATAAAATAAAAGTCGTGAGAAACACTAAAAGTATTTCACATTATTGCTTATATTTCTCATGGCTTTCCTTTTCCAGTCTAAAAAGGCCATGATTCCAAAACGAGTTAAAATGAACTGAACGAGCGAGCCATTTATCAAACTCGACTCTACTCGAAACTCGATCTGAAAACAGTGACTCGACTCGAAACTCAATTCGAGAAAGTTACATTTGACTCGACTCACGCCTATCCCTAAGATTTACGCATGTAACCTGCGATTTTACGTACGCTATATGGTTTTTCTTTGTGGCATGAAGTCTGTATATAATTGGTTCATATTGAGCCTCAAAGTCTTCAAAATCTTCAACTTCAGTCCATAATTTATTCTACTAATATCTTCTTAAAATATTCCTTACTTAATAAAAACTAAATTTTGGTAGATCTACATCAGTAGTCTGAAAAGCATTGGTCCTTTGAAGTTCAAAATTGAAAATACACTTGTGATTTGAAAATAACGCAATGAAACTTCAAGTACAAATGACCTGCCATTTTTCCGGTAACAGAATTAGTCCGTAACTGTAGAACAAGTATTTTAAACTTGTGAGTTGCATGTGACTCTTGAATCATTTGTTTGTAACCCTCGGTTCACCTCCAGAAAACAACAAAGAAACACTCGCATATATAGTGGCCCAAAAGTAGGTATACACCCCGTACTGATCAGCTCATTGGATTTTCATTTACTTATTGCAATCCATATATACAAAATATTGACTTAGTTTATTCATTATTTGCTCTTAATTCCTTTTCACTTATGCCTAAACTCAGAATAGACCGAAGCATATAAATTCATTATCTTAATAAATTAAAATGTCATACTTGATCAATGCAGGTATGTATACCTACTTTGGGTCACTCTGTGATACGTTCAAAGATAGTTCACATAGACAATGTTCTTAAATCAACTTCATATGGCTTAAACCACGACAATTTGCTGTTTTCTTAGAAGATTTTGCATAAATATTCTAGGTTTCCCTATCACAGACAAGTGTGCTGGGTATCCTGTGCTCCACGGATCTGAAACGTTCCTGGAACTTGAGAGATGAAGATAACAATTTTCTTCAAATCAAAGAACAAAGCACAAACTTACTGACAGATTCTTTGTGGCTACAATATGTTTCTTTCATGGCAGATGATATTACGAAATATTTGTCACATTTTAATTTGAAACTTTAAGGAAAAAACATAATTACTGTAAACATTACGTAAATAAAACGTTAGAACACAAGTTGCAGCTCTGGGAGAAACTGCTACAAAACGAAGGATTGATACATTTACCAATTTGTGTTAAGTATGGAACAAGTACAAGGCACTTGCTTTGTACAGGATGCATACCAAAAAGCTTCAGCATTTGAAAAATGAATTCAAAGAAAAATTCCGCGATATCAAAGATTAGCTCTGCCTGTATTCTGCTTCTTTCTGAACTGACATTAAGGAATGAGCAAGTCGTTTCTACATGGAATTAACATAAATTCAGCCCGATATAACTCGAAACAAAAATTCCATGAAGAGGGTTTACCAGAATTTTACACACTAAAAAATAGGAGTAACTAAAAACCAATAGGAGTAACTAAAAACTAAAAAAATGAATCTACATTATTTCCATGTTCGGTAGTTCGTATCACTGTTAAGAAATTTTCTCACTTATGAAAAAAACAAGTCCGTAGCAAGATTCACGTTAAAAACATTATCTGACCAATGTTATAAAATTATTTATGGGAGCATCATGTCTCTATTATTATTATTATTATTATTATTATTATTATTATTATTATTATTATTATTATTATTATTATTATTATTATTATTAAGTATTCTGCCTTTCGGTAGGTCCTGGTATTAATGAGGATTTTTTTTTAGATTTGGGACTGGAAATGTTTCTTCCACTTTTGTCGATCTTCAACTTCCTCTTTTAACTCCCAATATTTTCTCCTATCTTTCAAATCAACGATCAGCTGTGTTCTTCTTCTTCATATTCCTCGCTTCATTTCCATCTTTCCTTTTATGGTTGTGTGAAGAAGACATTTTTTTTTCGCAAGGTGTTTCCAAATCAATTAGCCTTTCTACGAATTATGGTGGCTAGAAGTGTTTTTTGATAGTTTTAAATTGTGTAAATGGACAAAAATTTTCCTACCCGGATTTTACTTTGGGACTCACAAAAGTTACAGGCATTTCAAATTGCTAATTTTACCTGTCACGCATCGGAAGAGAGAGGTGTTTCTGTACCTTAAAAAAATAAAGCGGAAAATATTTGCAGTAGTAGAACTGCTCTTGCGTTCGATTTCAATGAGAGAGCTTTCAAAATGAAAGCATATTTAGGGTTCAGGTTCGATTCTCGATGAGAAAGCATTGAATATTTTAAGACATTAAGTATGCTCTTCGATTTACCAGGAGAAACGAGTCGGGGAAAGACGAAGACCAATCAAATTGGAGTGCTTCGATCACTGAATATCAAAGGATTGAGGGTAAAGGTCTACTCTATGCTACGCAAAATAGCTATTCAATACATAACGAAAAGACGAAAATCAATTAATCAATTGGAAAGCTTCGAACGTGATATTCAATCAATTGGGAAGCTTCGATCGTGATAACTGAAAGGAGTCTCATCGAGATCCGATAGCCGTTCAAGAGTATGAGCATAGCAACAACGACGGCCGCTTACGTTCTTCGCAGGAGGGAGTGGAGGGGTTTGGGGGTTAAAATCACTAGCCAATACACGACAAGAACACGAAAAAGGCATGTTTTATCTTGTTTCTACATCTGGTAGGCATCCTAGACTATGAGTATAGCAACAAACATTTTCCCACGGGGTTCTGTGGTAGCCGTAAAAGGCTATTAACATAACAACTAAAGGCTTGTCGAAACTTGCCTCCCAATTCCAGGAAATGATATCGATTTCTAGGAAAACAAGATCAAATTTCGCTGACTTGACCTTCTATCCAGCCTCTATTCTACTCAAGGACTGATAACTTGCCACGACCTCAGCAAAAGAAAATGGACATGAAATTTGGAACATGGAATATTAGAAGTTTTTATAGGGCAGGCGCGTTAAAATCCGTAACGAGTGAGTTAGAGAAATACAGGATGGACCTAGTAGGACTTCGGAACCGGGTTTTTCGTTCACGAACGAATATTACCAGCAATTAAACGGGTTGAATTTGTTACTGACAGGCTTTCTTTTATTACTCTTAAGGGTGGTGTGATATTATTGTTTTAAATGTACATGCCCCAACTGAAGATAAGGATGACGATATAAAGGACAGCTTTTACGTAGAAGTGGAAGGGATATTAAACAACTCCCGCGATACCATATGAAAATTCTATTAGGGGATTTCAATGCGAAAGTAGGACAAGAGGATATTTTCAGAACGATTATAGGGAACGAAAGTCTGCATAAGGAAAGTAATGACAACGGTGTTAGACTAGTGAACTTTGCAACAACCAAAAACCTAATCATGAAGAGTACAAAATTCCCACATCGCGACGTTCATAAATACACTTGGACATCACCAGACGGAAAAACACATAATCAAAGTGATCACGTTTTAGTAGATAGAAGAAGGCAATCTAGCATAATTGATGTCCTGTCGTTTAGAGGGGATGATTGTGACACTGATCATTACCTGGTAGCAGCGATCATACGAGAGAGATTATCGTTGAATAAAGGAAATATTCAATATCCGAAATCGGAGAGATTTAATTTAAAGAAATTAGAAGAGACCCAGGTAAGAGAGGAATACCAGATTGAAGTTTCGAATAGATTCTCGGTTCTAGAAGATTCGGAGTGCACTAGTGTTGAGGATACTTGGATTGAAATTAGAGATAGCATTAAAATTTCAGCAAAAGAAAAATTGGGATATGAGGAAATACGTAAGAACAAACCATGGTTCGACCAGGAATGCACTAAACTAGCAGAGAAGAGAAATCAATCAAAATTACGTGGCTATAAAATCCGAATGATATAACTACACAAAATTTCGCAGATACCAGGCGAGAAACTTCCAAAAATTTTAGAACAAAAAAACGCGTTTTTTTTTGAAAACTAAAATTAAGGAGCTTGAAGATAATAGTAAAAATAAAAACATTCCGGACATGTATAAGGGGATCAGCGAATTTAAGAAAGGCTATCAACCTGGTGCTTAAATATTAAAGAAAGCTGACGGTACAGTTCCCACTGATACGGATAGCCTCTTAAATAGATTGAAAGATTTCTTTGGCGATTTGCCTAACACGCAGCCAAAAACTAATGTGCGTGGAGAAGAAGAGATATACACCGCAGAACCGTATATTCCAGAACTCAATCGAATAGAAGTAGAAACTGCTATAAAAATTAACGGAACATAAATCTCCGGGTGTAATTGAAATTCCGGCTGAGTTAATTTATGCTGGTGGCGAAAAATTGTGGAACAAGATTCACAAACTCATTCTCCTTATCTGGAACAAGGAAGAATTGCCACAAGAGTGGAAAGAATCAACCATTATTCTAATTCATAAGAAAGGCGACAAAACTGACTAATAATTATGGAGGCATTTCTCCTGTCAGCATTCTATAAAATCCTTACAAATATTCTATTAGCAATATTGACGCCCTACGCAGATGAAATTATTGGAGATTATCAGTGCTGATTTAGACGAAATCGATCAAGTATCGACCAAATATTTACCATTCGCCAAACACTCGAAAAAAATGAGAACACAATAAACTGGTACATCAACTATTTATTGATTTTAGAAAGGTGTACGACTCGGTTAGAAGAGAAACATTATACAACGTTCTTACAGAACTTGGAATACCGAGAAAGCTAATTAGATTAATTAAGATATGTTTAAATGAATCCCAAAGTAAAGTCCGGGTAGGAAAATTTTTGTCCACTTGCTTTCACGTCGAAAATGGCCTGAAACATGGAGATGCGTTGTCGCCATTATTATTTAACTTTGTTCTGGAATACGCTATAAGAAAAATCAAAGATAGCAACCAGGGCCTAGAATTGAAAGGTATTCACCAGGTTATGGCATATGCTGATGATGTAAATTTAATAGGTGACGATAGGAGAACAATAGAAAGAAATGCAGAGATCTTATTTAAACGCTTGCAGGGACGTGGGTTTAGAAGTAAATGCAGAGAAAACTAAATACATGGAAGTGCGTCGGGACCGTAATACGGCAAATTGTGGATGAGTTAAAATATAAAAAAAAACTTTTGATAAAGTGGATACTTTCAAATATCTAGGATCAATAGTAACAGAGGAAAATCATATTCACGAAGAAATTAAATGTCGACTAAAAGTAGGGAATTCGTGTTACTATTCTGTTCAAAATCTCTTGTCATCGCGAATTCTGTCGGAAAATTGGAAACTTAACATATACAAAACCATAATCGTGCCTGTTTTTCTGTATGATTGCGAAACATAATCGCTTAGTCTGAGGGAAGAACATAGACTGAAAATATTTGAGAACAAGATCCTGAGACGAATATTGAAACCCAAGAGAACGGGAATGGGAAATGGCGGAAACTTCATGATGAGGAACTACATAATTTATACGGTTTACCCAACATTGTTTGGATCGTCAAGTCTAGAAGGCTTAGGTGGGCAGGTCATGTAGCTAGAGTGGAAGAAAGTAGAAACACTTTCAAAGTCTTGACTGGAAGACCAATCGGAAAACGACCATTAGGCAGACCTAGGCGCAGATGGGAGGACAATATTAAATGGATCTCGCAGAGATAGGAATACAAAGTAGAAACTGGATCCAGTTGACTAATGATAGAAGTCACTGGAGAGCTTTTGTGAACGCGGCATTGAACCTCCGGGTTCCATATGCCATAGAGTTAGTTAGTGTCTAATAATAATAATAATAATTGTATTTTGAAAATATGCAAATTTTTGAAATAAAAGGTTGAAATATTAGTATACTTATAATCATGGCTAAAAGTGTACCTTGAAAGGTAGGGGACGCGTGACGTCACGCTGTACCCTCGTGTCTATCTTCAGTGGCGGTGCTAGGCTCGTAATAGTAGGAGACAAGAGGGAAGGCAAGAAAAGATTTGGGAGGCTAGGCAACCACACTTTTTTGGTTTCACTATTATTATTATTAGTCTATTATCATTATTTAATTCTGAGGCTTCTTCCAATCCAATTTATTTATGATTGCACTGCTTTATGCTTGTGGGTAGTAAATGAACATCGGCACGTTTCTGGACACACTTTAATGTAAGCACAACACAGGAACATAAACTTGCAACAAATATTGAAAAATCTTTGAGTTTTACGTCCCACGGTTATGCCGGTTAGGCTAAAGGAGACGGTGATTATGAGTAATGAATGAAATGGTGGAATGAAGGAAGTGGGAGGAAACGGGAGAACCCTGAGAAAACCCACGCACACGGTGTTTGTCCACCACAAAGTTCATTTGGCGGGGGCTGGGATCGAACCCGGGACCCCAAGCACCAGAGGTGAACGCTCTGCCACTGAGCCACCGCGGCCCCAACAAATATTGAAAGAAGCATATCATACAATACAGTAAAGTGAATTGTAAATGTTAGAAGCACGTATGCTCAAAGTATACGTGCTATAAAAATGAACAGTCATGTCCAAAATGATTGTCGCATGTCTATAAATATGTTATTGTACGAATAGTATATAATTTGATAACGATTCCCTGTATTTCTTACATTGTCAGTATGTACATAGCGCTTTGAAGAGAAAGTGTGGGTTCTCCTGCTCTAGTCCATATAAACTGTCAACCCTCTGTTGTCCCCAAGGCTAGGGTGGCGCTGCGATCGTTTTAAGATTTCACCATAGCGTAGTTTCCTCCCTGACATGAATGACTTTGCCGATTCTTTGAACACTAAGATCCCTTCCTCTGGACTTTTTTTTTTAATTGCTCACACCATAAAACTCTGCAGAACATGTATTTAATCAACAACACAAAGAACACTTTCGCATCTGATAGAACACTTGAATATCTTCGCGTCACCATTCAAAGTACATTGGAAATAGCCGAATATTTGTGGAATAATAGTTTTACTACATATTAACATCAACATTTAATCAGGATCCACTGGAATGACATTTCGAAATTATAAGATCATTGTCATGTGATGATTACCCTTCTACCCTTGACTCTCTTCATTTGCATATGTTGCAATCTTTGTACCTCTACTATGTTCCTGTAAAAAACGTGCTTTCTTGAAGTTCAAACTGCGAACTTCAAGTTCAAATAATATTTCTCTCACGACTTTTGTTAATCAAATGAGAAAATTGGCAAAAAACCACTTAAAAAATAAATAAATAAATAAAGAAAAAGGCGTTACAAAATATTTTCAAGTGATTTTGGTTGAAAAGGGTACAGATACATGTGACTGGATAAGTAATTCTTCACCACTTCCAAAATGCAGTACTGCAAAACAAGGTCTCCTTTACCATTTGTCAGGTTACATAGCAAAGAGTCTAAATTCACTAAATGTACATGCTGTATAAGCAAATTACGACGAATATCTTGAAAAGAAAATAATGGCGCTGTCTTCAGTAGTAGTAATGGCCTGACTTGACCGCACTCTTAATAATCCAATTTTGGGTCCCCATGGACCATAGTGAATGAATCAGGTATGTTTCGGCCCGGGATTGCGTCACCTATTGAAATTTTGCTTGTGCTTATTCAGGGGCCATGCACGCTGGTAGGAATAAATCAGAGGTACCTTGGCCAGGCTATGACATCTTTGAATTGGGAGTATTGGAACAGAGGTCATGATGATTCTTTAAAATTACTAAAAATATGGTCTTGATGATTCATTACATTATGAAATAGTACAGGTTTACGAATGCTTTTTATTTTTCGTTCCCTTTTATGGCATAAAATTTGGAGATTGTTGTATCTTTGATGAGATGCACTAACACTGGTACAAATGAAATCTTTAGTTTTACGTCCCACGATTATGCCGGTTAGGCTAAAGGAGACGGTGACGATGAGAAGGGAATGAAAGTGTGGGAGAAAATTGGAGTATCCCGAGCATAATGTTGTTCACCAGAAAACTATTTTCGCGGTGTTTGAACTAGGGACTCCATACAGCAGAGGTGAACGCTCTACCACTGAGCCACCGCACTTCTACTGGTATGAATGAATTAGTTGTAGTTGGTTCGAGCTAATATGTTCGTTTGACGTCACTGAACTGGGATTTTTAGCTTGGAGCTTATGATGGCATGTTTCGTTCCCTTTTATGGGTATAAAATTACCAAAACAAGGTTTGATCTCTTTCTTGATGACCTATTACATTATGAATTAGTAGACCCCAGTAATAGTATAAATTAGTATTAGTATTAATATGAAACTCGAAAACTTTGGAGTTCCTTTGTGGCTAATCGGTTAGCGTATGCGCCTTTAACGTGGGAGACCAGAGTTCGATTCCCGGAAGAAGCTCATGCGGTTCGGATTATTATCCCTTTGATGAGATGGACTAACACTGGTGCAAATGAAATCTTTAATTTTACGTCCCACGATTATGCTGGTTAGGCTAAAGGAGACGGTGACGATGAGAAAGGAATGAAAGTGTGGGAAGAAACTGGAGCATAATGTTACCCACCACAAAACTACTTTTGCGGTGTTTGAACCAGGGACCCCATACATCGGAGGTGAACGCTCTACCACTGAGCCACCACCTCCATTACCGATGCGAATGAAGTAGAGGTATTAGGTTAAAGGTAATGTGATTGTTTGATGTCGGAGTGACCCTATTTCACTTTTGGGACCCCCCACATGGACCATAGCGAATGGGTTAGAGATGTTTTGGCCCGGGATTGCATTGCCTATTGAAATTTTTGCTTATGTTTACTCAGGGGCAGGGATCACTCAGGACACATAAGATCACATTGATTTACATCAGGAGTTGGGGGAGAGGGGAGTATCGCACCTCATACTCTTTGATGAGTATAAAAAATATTAAAATTTGGACGTTTTTAACTTATCCTATTATCTTTCACGAGACATTTTCGTTGAATAATAGAGTACAATGGTTTACTTTTTGGGAGTTATCGTTCCCTTTGGAGCCTTATTACGTTGTATGGACTCATATTTAAAATTATTCCCTTAAATTTGATAAGTACTTTGTGATCCATTTTGTTCCGCTTCAGGGGTGAACATGGATACCTTGCAATCGTCCCGAGTTCAATTCTTGGTGCTAGTTTATGAAATTTTGAATTTTATGTCCCCGCGAAAATGATGGTAATAAGAAATGGGGGAAAACATGAACTTCCTTGACTGAGGATTGAAGCAGGGACCTCACACATTAGAGACAAGCGCTGAGCCACCGTGCATGTGTGATGATTACTATGCAATGGTCCCGAGTTTGATTCTTGGTGCTAACCTTAGAAAAAATTAACGGCCCCTTGAAAAGTGATGAGAAATGATGAAATAAGAAAACGTCATAAACTTACTTGCTTGCGGATTGAAGCAGAGACCTCACACATCAGAAATAAGAGCTGTCACCGTACTCCATTGAGAAGTTCAGTTTGTTGATTACTATGTAATGGTCCCGAGTTCGATTCTTGGTGTTAGTTTCAGGAAATGTTGAGTTTAACGTCCCCTTGAAACGATGATGAAACATGATAGGAGGAAACATTAACTTACTTCGTTGTGGATTGAAGCAGGAACCTCACACATTAGAGACAAGCGCTGAGCCATCGTACTCCATTCAGTGCGAACAGTTTCGCGTATGAAAAGAAGACGAGCAGATTTAAACAGATTATGTTACATTACACGTTTCAGTGCGAGCAGTTTACACTAGGTTTATGTTTCATATAGAAAGATAGAAGATCTGTGTTGTCATCTTTTTACTTTGTGTGCGACTTTGACCTTGAAAAAAACCTTGCTGGCTCAGTGCTAATCATTGGCATTAAAACGTATACACATAATCTTATTGTTTAGTTGCTGTATTTAGAGATGAATCAGACGTTTAAGGTTGTTGGTTCGAATCTAGTTGTGTTCGCTGTAACTCAGTGCCTGAGCGATACTTACCGAGATTTTCCAGTGTTGCCAACACTATCAGAATGAATCGATTCATTTAGTCGGGACAGTTTCGTGACGAAAACTGATTTTTCTTTTATACACAGAATTTTTTTCTGAAACAGAATTTTTATTTGTAAATAAAAATTTTTCTGAAACAGTTTTTGTTTTGTACACAAAAAATTTCTGAAACAGAATTTTGTTTCGTACACAAAAAATTTTCTGAAAACAATTTTGTTTCGTACACAATAATTTTTCTGAAACCAATTTGTTTCCTACACAAAAAATTTTCTGAAACAGAATTTTATTTTGTACACAAAAAATTTTCTGAATGAGTTTTTGTTTTGTACACAAAAAAACTTTTCTGAAACAGAATTTTATTTTGTACACACTTTTTTTATTTCGTACACGAAAAAAGTTCTGAAACAAAAATTTAGTTTGATTTTTTTCCGCAAAACATTGATTTATTTTACCGGTAAATTGATTCAGAAAATTTAAATTTAAATCGCAGTATAGGAAAAGAATTTGATTTAGGATGTGAAATAAAACACAGAATTACTTTTTTTATGTTTCTATACATTTATTTTTAGCATGTGAAATAGAATACTGAATTTTTTTCTTCAAAGGAAGACGTGTCCATAACGGGTACAAATTCTGTAAAGGGAAAATAAAACATATGAATATGCATGGTAATATTTATTTTGTTTCCTGTGAAAGAAGAAAAACAGATTATTAACATCGAACTAACTGATCAAGAGAGAGTGAGGTGAGAAAAAGAAAAGCAAATGTGACGTACCTGAATTCCTTGTTTTTTCTCTACGGGTTTCTGCAAGGTGAGGTCATCTGAGTTTGTCTCTGCTCGTGCATCGTTGAAGCATGTCCCGTGCCCGTCTTGATTCCTTCGCCCGTCTTTGGGAGGTGATGTTGGTGAGATTAGGGAAAAATATGGCTGTTATTCTTTTCTGGCTTTTTTATACCCATAGGGCAATGTTTCGTATGTATCTGGTATTAATCGGCGTTTTTTATAGTTGAAACTGTACTTCTTTTCTTCAGGTTTTGTGACAAGATGATGATTGTGGGTTCTGTAAATTTTGTGTGGCATGCTAATGGAGATTTTTTCACTCGATTGATATACGATCATTTGCTCCAGACTATTGAAATTTAACTTTTGACTTGCAGTATAATTGAGTGTGAATCTAAGAATTTTGCATACATAACTGGTTGATTTCGTGTCGGGGTCGTAGATTTCTAAAGCGTATTGTTTTGGGCCACCAGACACGAATTTTTTAATGTATGCTTTTGGTCCAATTGATTCCAGTTCATTTGACATTGAACCAAGAAATACTTCTGATTCTATTGTGGGCTGTGATGGTCGCTGCGTGAATATTATGGAATCTGTATCGAAATATAGTACTCTTTCTTGCAGCAATTCTAAATATTTGTAAAGTTCCAGACGAGCTTGACACGTTGTAAATGCTCCAAGGACAACATTAACATTGTGATTTTGTACTGGAACATCATCTTCATACTGCCAATAAAGGTATAACAACGAATCATTAACAGGTAAAATTTGGTTGACTTTTATGTCTGGAGCAGTTAATTTCTCATACAGTTCTTTGGGGTCGTTAATGATGGTCGTTTGGCTGAAATTGTCTCTTATAGCGAGTCGTCCCCAGAAGGCATTCAAACAGAGTTTTGCAAGACTACGACGTGCTGAATTTGAAATTATATTTGCTGCATTCAAAGTTATGCCTTCCCGTTGTTGTACCATTTGAATATACTGCTGCTTTTCTTCTTCGGTGATGCAATTAGCAGGCCAACCAGAAGCTTCCAGCTTCGATTTCAAAAATGTGTTAATGTATTCACTGAATAATCCGCCAGCCTTGGTTTCAGGATCATATACGGTGATGTCGTAATCCCAAATTTCGTAAATTTCAATGACTTGATACCCAAGTTCAATGGCTTTTTGAATTTCATAGGACACCCACGTTCCTGTTAGACTTCTTTTACTGTCGGAATGTGTACATTCAGAATCTTGATTTAGTGCTGTGGCACAGGCAGCACAAAGAGGAAACATCAACTTCTTATTTGAGCGAAATGGTAGTACTGGATGAAACACATTTCTGCTAGGCAAAATCTTTAACTTGACTAATCCGTTGACATCTTGAATGGCAGGCATTTCTGGATCTCCCTGTAGATATATTCGTGGGTACCCTATTGGATACCGTCCACAGTTATTCACATAAGGATACAGGGAAACGATATCCAAGAATTTTATTTCTTCGCCTTCATTTTCATTAGCGACGTGATACAATTTAATTGCATTAACACGGCCACCATAGAAACTGTCTCTTGGATTTAATGGTGTTTTATTAGTATAAGGATGTGTGCTTAAAGAAGATGCCAATGCTGGATTGGATTTTAACACTTGACGAAATTCACATTCCCACATTTCATGTACTTTATATCCCATGGATCGTAATAACTTCATTTTACGCTGTGTTCTCTCGTAGCGATAGTTCATCGTTTCTTCGGAGTTCTCATAAATGGGCTGATCACGGCCTGTAGGGACACATAGAGGACAGCCATGGAATCTACAGCCTTCAAATTCATACACGTGTTCCTCTTTAGTGTCGGGATCTTTGTAGTAACCGTCCAGATGAAAACCAGCAACATAAACCTCTTTACCTTTGGCCGCATGTAGAATTGAATGACCCTCTTTTTCTTCCATGTAGGCAAGCCACTGCAAAGCAATCCGTGACTGATTGTTTCTGTGACGGTATCCTCGTGCAGGAAGAATGCTAATAGTATTGGGTTTTAAGAAATTTCGTCGAAATACTAAATTGCACGCACTCGCCAAAGTGATAGCCTCAAGGAAAGGATTGACGTGAGTTTCTTGTTCAAAAGTGGTCATGAAAGATAAACAAGCCATTCGAAGTACGTTGACGTCCTGGATACAATATTTCACCAATTCTTCTTGGAAAATAAACGTATCATTCTGGTGTTCGTTGTACCTTGTCATGAATTTTTCCCGTTCATCTACTTTCATTTCATCTGCACCATAATAATGGATGTCCGGTAATTTTCCCACATACGTTTGATTTGCAGCAGTATTAAAAAAGTGTGGAAAATATCCTTTGGTCACTGGTAAATGAAATGTTTTGGATAATTTACTTAAAGCCATTGGCATGAAATTTAAGGAGTCAATAAACGATAAGTGATTCACTTTCATGCTTAAAATTTTTGCTCCGTTCAAGATCAAAGTAGGTTTCAATTCATGCTCTTCCACTAAAGATTTAAGAATAAAATGACCATCGTATCTCTTAGAGTTATGTGCCAAAGATGCAATAAGCTTCATGTTGGGTCGTGGTTGACGTAAATAGGCAAGAAAGGCATTGATCGGATCATCTTGAAAAATATGTTCGCGCTGTCCACAAACTTCACACGGATGATGTATATCTTCATCTTTAGCACAGCTGTAACATACTTGTTGGGCCACCAGTAAATTAGGCTTATGAATGAACGTGTCTTCATCGAAGAAAGTGTCCTGTGTGGCTTCGATATCATAGAAGACAATCATAGCCTTCTTGGCATGTAACACTGATGGAAATCCAGGTTTTAATTGAGTCGTATCAGGCTTCATGTAGCATTGGTGGGTAGACGTAACGTGTTTATGGCACACATTACAAAAATAATCTGTACACTGATGTTCTCTTTTCCTTGTATGGACAAACGAATAAATGCGTAGACATTTGGCACACTGTTTCACCATCTTGCATACTGGCTGGCCTTTATGATATGGTACAGTCAGATGATTTGTATAGCATATTTCACCATAAAATTCACGATTGCATTCTGGACACTGCTTCTCCGTATTGGTCTTTCTGCATGGTTGTTTCTGCAAACATTTCTCATACATGGCCGAACAGTTCTTAACGTGTCTATTAAGATGATCATATTTTTTGTGGCATGCAGCACAGTAATAGTTGGTAGAAAAAACAGACGTTAATGATGTGATGATGTCATAATGAGAATTGATGCACAATAAATTGATTGGAATTTTGTCTTCGCCACCCGGCCCTTCATACAGAATATCTTCTCCGGAAAAGCTAGAGTATACGGTAAGTTTATAATTGGTCAAGTAGCGTTGCAATTGTCGCAATTCTTCCACGGATCCCCCATGATCTAAATTCACTGAGGATTGAGACAAAAGTTCATGTACGTCATGGAGAATAACACACTTTCTTTGGTCGTGATATTGTCTGTACAGTTTCTTGTTCGTATCCTTATATTTTTCAGTCCAATAGCAATCACAATCGCATAAGCCAAACATTTCTTGTCGGTGTTTTTCACTCGTAAAATGCCTTTCTTGCGTTTTAGTAATTCGTCGTTTGATAAAAGACTTTCACGCACCAATCCAATTCCACGGGGCACATCCACATGATGAAAATGTACAATGAACGGTTCGTTCATGAGAAAACTATCATTACTTTGAAGGATGCGATCAAAGGAAGCCCATAAAGTTTCCAGTGTCAGATTACTTGCACGCCGAAAAGATAAATAAAACGGTTTCTTCTTCTCATCATGAGATAAAATCGATAATCCAACCATCAGTGATTCGTCGACATTTTCCAATAAGTAATCCAACATCTGTTGAAAGGAGGCCTGAACCCACTCAACAATATCGGTGTCACTGGTCGGAGCATTAATTTGACTTTCCAGCATTCGTCCTTCAAGATTAAAACGCCGATAATGTCTATTGATTTCTCGCAAGACAGTAAAGCCAGAGATAGCCATATTCAAATAGGAAAAAGGTAAGGTAAAACAAAAAGGAATAGACAAGGAAAACAAATATCTAAAATGAGATGAGAAAAAAAAGCAAGAATTAAAATTGAATTCAGAGATCACTAACACGTTTAATGGTATCAAAATGACTACAGTATCAATCCTAAAAGAATTATCATATCTCAAACAGTTCTACTGTTAAAAATTTTTATTGTCGTCATACTGGAAATCAAACCCGGGACCAACATGTAACTGACCTAACTTTCTGTAGTGATAAAAAGAATGAATGAAATTGTTTTTTCTAACTGTGCTGAGATAATCCCTGTAGTAAACATTTTTCCCCTGACACTGAACTTTAAAACGTATGACGAACATGAAACGAAAACAAAATCTCATGCGCTTGCTTTTCTCGAGCTAAGGCAAGAAAGACTCGAATTCGTTTCTCGGCGGGAGATCAGATCCCACATTAAACTGTAGGTCCACTGTTAAAGGCACGTTGTAGGGAGCAAATTCGTGCGTAGTTTCTTTGGTTACGTTAATGGTAACTTTCAGAAACTGAACTAAGTGGTTAGCGTTACGCACCTCTTGCCCGGGTTCAACACCCAGTATGCGCTCAGATTCAACATTAAGCTGTATTCCTAGCCCCACAACTGAAGGGACGCTAAAAAAAATCAACAAATTTCTCGTGCTTACTTCTAATGTGTGGGATTCCTGATTCGATTCCCGGTCAAGTAAGTGAGGGTTATTCTTCCATTTGCTAAATATTTCATGCTAAAATAAAACAGTGATAACAATATTATGCTTATGTGTAATACATTTCAAAAGCACTCCATTGATATTAAAAAAAACGCGGTTGTTACTAACTTCAAATTCAAGGAACGGAGTAAAGCCACGCTGTCACTAGAGGTACACCTACGTTCATTCAAGATCTTCGTGGAAGTAAAACTTCAAAAATGAAATTAAGAATTTTATTTAGATCTGAAAAGTGTTCAACTATAAAGCGACAACACTATCAGCCAATCAGAAACGATGAAAATAATAAATGACATCACGGAGACCCAATAAAGACACAGCTTTCTTCATGTATCATGAGCCGAAACGTGATGTAAGAAACAATCTGATTGGTTGTGACATTATTCACGTTTTTCTTCTTACACATCAATCGTTACGACATCTAATATCACCATTCCGATCATGACATCATACCTTTGACTCGTTAGTTTCTTACGACATTCAAATTAACACATCTAAAAATGTGATTCATTTTTCTTAAACTTGATTGAAAAATGTAACACTCATCGATATGTTATGAAACTGTCTTTGATATAAATGTAAAGTTGAGCTTTAAAAGTCCGTCAGCTGAGAAAAATGCTGATGTAGTATAAGCAGATTCTGAAATTTCACAATAACAAACTTCTATGCGTAACAACGAGCAGAAATGTGTAATGTAAGATAATTTGTCCATGTTCTTTTATACGTGAAATTGTTCGCACGGAACAGAGCATGGTGACTCAGCTCTTATTTCTGATGTGTGAGGTCTCTGCTTCAATCCGCAAGCAAGTAAGTTTATGATGTTTTCTCATTTCATCATTTCTCATCAACGTTTCAAGGGGGCGTTAAAATTTTCTAACGTTAGCACCAAGAATCAAACTCGGGACCATTGCATAGTAATCAACACACGTGTACGGTGACTCAGTGCTTGTCTCTAATGTGTGAGGACCCTGCTTCAATCCTCAGTCAAGGAAGTTCATGTTTTCCCTGTTTCGGTCTATCATTTCTCATTACCATCGTTTTCGCGGGGACATTAAATTCAAAATTTCCTAAACTAGCACCAAGAATTGAACTCGGGACGATTGCAAGGTATCCATGTTCACCCCTGAAGCGGAACAAAATGGATCACAAAGTACTTATCAAATTTAAGGGAATAATTTTAAATATGCCTCCATATAACGTAATAAGGCTCCAAAGGGAACGATAACTCCCAAAAAGTAAACCATTGTACTCTATTATACAACGGAAATGTCTCGTGAAAGATAATAGGAAAAGTTAAAAACGTCCAAATTTTAATATTTTTTATACTCATCAAAGAGTACGAGGTGCGATACTCCCCTCTCCCCCCAACTCCTGATGTAAATCAATGTGATCTTATGTGTCCTGAGTGATCCCTGCCCCTGAGTAAACATAAGCAAAAATTTCAATAGGTAATGCAATCCCGGGCCAAAACATCTCTAACTCATTCGCTATGGTCCATGTGGGGGGTCCCAAAAGTGAAATAGGGTCACACCGACATCAAACAATCACATTACCTCAAACATAATACCTCTACTTCATTCACATCAGTAATGGAGGTGGTGGCTCAGTGGTAGAGCGTTCACCTCCGATGTATGGGGTCCCTGGTTCAAACACCGCAAAAGTAGTTTTGTGGTGGGTAACATTATGCTCCAGTTTCCTCCCACACTTTCATTCCTTACTCATCGTCACTGTCTCCTTTAGCCTAACCAGCATAATCGTGGGACGTAAAAATAAAGATTTCATTTGCACCAGTGTTAGTCCATCTCATCACAGGGATAATAATCCGAAACGCATGAGCTTCTTCCGGGAATCGAACTCTGGTCTCCCACGTTAAAGGCGCATACGCTAACAGGTTAGCCACAAAGGAACTCCAAAGTTTTCGAGTTTCATATTAATACTAATACTAATTTATACTATTACTGGGGTCTACTAATTCATAATGTAATAGGTCATCAAGAAAGAGATCAAACCTTGTTTTGGTAATTTTATACCCATAAAAGGGAACGAAACAAGCCATCATAAGCTCCAAGCTAAAAATCCCAGTTCAGTGACGTCAAACGAACATATTAGCTCGAACCAACTACCTCTAATTCATTCATACCAGTAGAAGTGCGGTGGCTCAGTGGTAGAGCGTTCACCTCTGCTGTAAGGAGTCCCTAGTTCAAACACCGCGAAAATAGTTTTGTGGTGAACAACATTATGCTCGGGATACTCCAATTTTCTCCCACACTTTCATTCCTTTCTCATCGTCACCGTCTCCTTTAGCCTAACCGGTATAATCGTGGGACGTAAAACTAAAGATTTCATTTGCACCAGTGTTAGTGCATCTCATCAAAGATATAACAATCTCCAAATTTTATGCCATAAAAGGGAACGAAAAATAAAAAGCATTCGTAAACCTGTACTATTTCATAACGTAATGAATCATCAATACCATATTTTTAGTAATTTTAAAGAATCATCATGACCTCTGATCCAATAATCCCAATTCAATGACGTCATAGCCTGGCCAAGGTACCTCTGATTTATTCCTACCAGTTTGCATGGCCCCTGAATAAGCATAAGTAAAATTTCAATAGGTGACGCAATCCCGGGCCAAAGCATCCCTGATTCATTCACTATGGTCCATGGAGACCCAAAATTGGATTATTAAGAGTGTGGTCAAGTCAGGCCATTACTACTTCTTCACTAAATTAAAAGACTGGAAATTCATTTCTAATGTACTCAACTCAAGAAGTGTTTAAAGTGTTATTACAGGCAGAAGAGTACTGACAGCTAACACTGCATCTAATAAAAGCATGTAAGATGACATATGTTTATGATACTTTGGAGAGTTTGAATGAAATCAAAGTTGAGGCCATAGTGCTGGGATGTAAGAAGGAACATTCATTCCATTGAACTAATTCCCAAATTGATTTTACATTATATCAAATACCGTTTCTCTTTTCGCTCAAAGGAAATTCGGAAGGAGTTAGCGCCGTCAAAAATCGCAAAATGAATACTCAAGTTTTCAAAAATTGCTAGTGTCTAATTACTGACCCAGGGCTCAACGAAGAAATCTTGCAGTATAGTTATAGGTAGGCCTATATTTCCTACTTATAATAAAATATTATCTATGTTATCAATTTATTTTTATAATGAAACTTGCATAAAGCACGGAAAGGAATGGGTCCGACATTTTCGTCCGTTTAGGACAGATTTCCGTTTTATACAAATTTGAAGAGCAATATAAAGACACACCGGGACTTTGAAAAGTTTCCGTTAATGACAGAATTGCACTTTATTGAAGTTCCGGTTTATACAAGTTTCATTATATTTTAAAATGTAACTTGGGTTTTGTCTCAATGCCATGTATAAAATATACAAAGACTATATTAATAGATGGAAAATATTATAACAAATTCGAGAGTTTGGAAATTTGTGGGTGCAGAATTTCTTTTTTAAATATTTTTTAAAATTTTATGTTTATCTACAAATTACTGCTACATATGTACAGGCACGTAGCCAGGATTTCGTGAAGGGGGGGGGGGTCCGTGACATGAAATATTGTGGTCATCACAAAAGGGGCTCGATCACTCTAAACTATTTTACTGGAACATATATTAGTTGGTTTAGCCAGGATTTCGTAACGCGGGGGGGGGGGGGGGGCGGAGTGACATGAATTTCTGAAGGCCCAGGAGCTCGATCAATCTAAACTACTTTACTATCAATATATATTTGTTTGTTAGGACAATAAAATGACGATATGTTGGCAAGTATTTTAATAACAAACTATGAAGAAATTTCGAGCAAAATAATAATAAAAAAAATGTTGAAAAAGAATTTGCAATATTTACGTCCTTCTCCTGTTTGTTCAAATATAACAATTTTCCTTTCGTTATGACCTCAATTATTATAAAAAGTACATACTGAATACTGTCTTGTAAACTATCTTCTAATACAAATAAAATAAAGTTTTTTTGTGTGTTTGTCTGTCTGTGTGTGGCCTGGGGACTAGACGAGTGGACCGAGAGTTACCAAATTTTTGTCAGGGGTGCATTGGCCCAGGCCCCAGATCAAGACGAAGCGTTTTTTTTTTTGAAATTTTGAAACAGTGGGGTCTCAGGGGGGCGTTTACCGAAACCGGTTTGGGAACCAGACAATTGGACCGAGAGTTGCCAAATTTTAGTCACGAATACCTTGGTCCAGGCTCCACACCAGAGTTAAATGTTTTTGTCGAAATTCGAACCAGAGGGGTCTCACGGGGGCGTTTACGGGGACATGTAAAAGTAGTAGAAAATGACCAATATTTATTTATTTATTTATTTATTTAACAATCACCAGATACAGCTCAGAGGCCATTTTACATTGAATATCCAACAACATTAACAATGGAAAGGATTTGGGAAGGTATCGGCCAGGGCCTGCTTAGTAGGTGCCATCCCGGCATTTGCCTGGTAGGACTGAGGGAAACCCTGGAAAACAGGCTGAAATGATGGTGAAATTCCAGTCGCATTAACTTCCAAATTCACGCTATTCGGCTCCGGGCCGGGTGTCACCAGAGGGGGTGAGATACCAAGACATAAAAGTAATCCAAAGTGACCTATATTAGTGTCAAATCCATAGTTTTCGTGGTCGCGAAATCAATGGTGACACTTCCATTAGCGACGACTTGCAAGTATGCGAGCCGGGAGTCAGCGGGAGGTGGATACCGAGACATGTAAAAAATAGCCCAAAATGACCGATATTAGTATCAAATCCATAGTTTTCGCGGTTGTTGAGATCAATGGTGATACTCCCACAGGCGTTGACTTCCAAATACAGCCCCTGTGCGAAGCATGTGTATATTCAACTAGTTTTACAATATATGCTTTCCTTTCTCTGTTGAATCAAATGCTAACAGAACTTTCTTTCAACATAATATTTGTTTTATGTATTTATATTTTTTGTATTATTCCGTCAGCTACTTCGGTTCCAAATGACAGGTTAAAGGAGCAACAGAAAATTGTCCTTAAAATAACATGTTTGATACTGCAAGGATGCGATGACGAAAAGTTATGATTAAAAATGTCCACGCTGTTACACAACAGCACTTATGTTTTCGAAAGCTTGAAATCTCCCTGACTAGTAGCAGGAATTCTGAAAATTAGATAACTTTTCTTGAAATTTCAAATTCCATGACTCTTCCATACCTCGCTTACCTCGCCACCATATTGCAAGTAATACAAATCTCCTCATAAGAAAGAGTAAGCAAATGGTTCCTGTAGTTTTCTTTTTAATTTTTAACGCTGATCCTTCTTTTTGTCATTTCATTTTGTTTTATCCTTCCTTATTTTTTTCATTTCTGGTCTCGAAGGGGGGGGGTCCGGACCCCCCCTTGGCACGTGCCTGATATGTATTAAGTATACAATTTAATACTGAAATCAATTAAGTACACGCTACGTTTCTGTAGGTGAATTTAATAACTGTTAAAAAAAGAAGAAAAATGTATGAGATTTACATTTATTTCCGTAGCATTTCATACGAAGTGAGGTCGTAAAACTACGACAGCGCCTCTCTGTGGTGAACCACTCCAACTAACTGAGTGTCTACACTTTCTCTTCAAAGCTCTATGGTATGTATATAATCGGCAAAGATATATATGTGGTAAATTTCATGAGAAAAGAGCAGTAAATAAGAACAATATCACGCAAAAATATTTCTTGTTCATTTAGCAACATTTTGTTTTATTCATTCTAATTTTCATACTTATAATTCTTTTCCTGTGAAATTTACCACAAAATACATTTCCCAGTTATACACATAATAACAGTATTAACTTTATTACACACATGTGGCTGGAGTTTATCAATAGTTATCAATAGACGGAAGTACAAAGGGAATATAAAATGTTCAACCTAAAACATGGAAATACTCAGTGGTTAGCCATACTCAGAAGGGTTTACTTAATTAGAGATTAGAACCTGCATTAAACAATGCGGTAATGAATAAAAGAAGCTTCTATATCTATAAATATGTCAATGAACAACGAAGATTTCAATGTCATATAGATTTCAGTGACAAATTCTACAGCAGTAGTTCGTGATCAGGAGTTCACCGGTTGCACGTAGAAAAAATGGGGGGCGAAGAAGGGGTAAGAAATAATATTGGTGTAGTGGTAGCACCTCCTCGTCCCCTGTAGAGCCGCCACGTTCAATTTTTGCCCATTGTATTTTTTTTTATATGAAGTGGAAGGACGCCATTTTTTTCGGAGACTCCCCGCATTCCCCCACACTTTTACTGGTGCTTATAATGTGATTGTTGTTATAAAGTTTCTACTAGATGACATATCAACACTTAATTTAGATACCCGGTAGATTAAGTATGTACACTTGCACTTGTGTATCGCAAAGTAGTACATATTAGTGTAGAACAAGTAACCTTCTCATGTCGACTATTAGCGACTATATGAATAATTTTATTGAGATTGTGTGTTTTTTTTAAATATTTATATTGAACTGGAATCACGGCGAGCAAGGGTGCCTATTTCTCTGTAACTTTGGAGATGGGTCATTCATACGTGTGTTTTGTAGCAGACAAGGGTCTAAGAAGCCATTTATGAGGTTATTATGAGAAATTGAATTCAAGGTATGTAAAATATTGTATATTCATTAAAATATATATTCATAAAACACATGGGGCATTGGGGAGCCCAGGTCCCTCAGAATTGGCGTCCTTGACGGCAAGTCACGTTGAGTTTTTATGCTAGAGACATTAAACAGCTACGGCTTATTTGGGTTCTTAATGCAGTATTGTTATTAAATTGTATTGATTGACGCATTAAGGCTAATTTAGAAAAGTATAACGATTTCAATGTGTTATTGTTAACTTTAGGATCATTAACCAATTGATGGGTTACCCGATATTAATAAGAAATATTCATGAAACTGAAGGTCATCGGTTAAAAAAAATAATTGTGTAACACAAATTCATGCTGAGGCTCCTTCAGTGTCATCAAATATTCTGCATACAGTAACGCAACACACACAAAAAAGTAAAATGTCATTGACTACTGTCTCCATTATCGTAATATTCTCTTTGCGTTTACGCAAACCGTTAGCGAAAATTCCGTTGTCTTTCCAAAGAATTTTTTATTGACACCGAAAAAATTATACTGTAAAATTGAAGATTAAATGGAGCATGATATTAATGAAAACATTTTTTTTTATTTTAGGCAACGTAACTGTTATCATAAATATTTTGAAGTGTATCGCAAGTATAGCGTTGCCATAACGCAAACCATTACTTAAAGTCTCCATTGTCATTACACAGTCTTGTATCGGGACCAAATAATTTATATCGTCCTGGCACCCTGCGTCTGTGTGAGCCTTTCTCATGAAACTGATTGTCGTTCTCTGGTATGGCGATTTAAAATCTTTTGTGCTACAGTTTATATTATCATACATACTATATGAAAATCCGGGTTAAGTTTAGAGTTGCCCTTCCGTTTTTTTAAAATAAAAATTAGGAAAATTTACAGAAGAGATGAGGTAAGAAATGATTTCTAGTTCTTATGTGATGTCTGTGTGTGTAAGTTTGGCAATAAAGTTATGCTTAATACTAGAAAAGATGTGGAAGTGGGTACTATTCAGCGTTGCCAGAGTGTACGATAATTATCAAAACATACGATAATTTTGTACTCCGGTTGATAGAAAATAATAATTATAAAACGTACGATAATTTTAGGATTGGATAGAATATACATTTTCCACTCGTATTTTCTTTTTGCATAAGGAGGAACAACGGTTTGGGCGGAGTTAAACAAAGAAAAAAAACTCGACAGTAAAACGAAAGAGCAAGCAAAATGACACTTTTTGAATCCATATCCGTTTCAGCGAATAAATTTCGGGTCAGGAAGATGACCATAAAATCTCAATAAAACTAGGTTATATTTTTGGTGGACGAGGTTAACAAATGTCTGTACCTCTACACAAGAAATAGAGAGTTGGCTTTCTGGCCAATCCAACAGAATAATGGTACATCAAATTTTGAGAATTGACGATCCTAAGTGCTTTTTCAGTTTTTCCCTCCCTTATAAAAACTTTACAAATCATGTAAAGGGTGAATAAACAAGGATGCTATACACAAAGTATATATATATATATATATATATATATATATATATATATATATATATATATATATATATATATATATATATATATATATATATATATATACGAGAAATACGATAATTTGTTCCGATATTCGATAATTTGTAGGTATTGTGACGATAAATTTGTTTCCGTAGTCTTGCAACGCTGGAGATTGAAAATGAATGCAGTAATTACTCAATTTTACATTAAATATCCATTTCTAGTTCACAATATATTTAATGCGAATACATCATTAACAGAAGGTTATACTAATTTAATTTTATCGTATGTGAAAATAATGTTTCATGCACTGATCAAATTTCTAGAAACATTTTCTTTATATATTTCAATGCTAGTAATTCTAGTAAGAAACTGCATATCACATGTTAAAACAATTTGAAATGTACATACACCTCATCAGTGAATCAATTTTAAACAGTGTTATATAACATTTTAAAAAATTATATACTATCACGGATGCATATCCGCCCTTACTTTCAAAAAGAGTTTCAAAGGAGATGCAGGTACACATCAAATTCTATTCTTGTCAAGCAAGCTTTTCTCACGCGCTCGCATTGTAATTCAGAGTAAGACAGTATCAATCAGGGTGAAAAAAAAATCTTTTTTTTTTTAAATAATTTTTGTTGGTTTTTTGATTTAAATAAACTCTTTCTCCTCGTATAATACAAGTCGCGAACTGAAGAAAAAGCATTAGGGATTAGTATTAAATGCCAATTATGCCATTTAAGTGAAAGTATTGGGGTCTAATTTTGAATTAATCCCCAATCGTTAACCTATATCAATCCCAAACAGTTTCTTTTTTTTCTTTCTTTTTTTAAGTTACTGATTTTTTTTTCAAATTTTGATCTCTGGACTTCACTGTGTTAACGCATAGATCTCAAAATCAACAGGGAAATACTAAGGGGTATACTAAATGTGTGTACAAAATTTCAAGCTTCTATCTTGAGAAGTAAGGGTGGGAAAAATATTTAACAATGAGCTAAGAATATCCCCCACAATATCTCAGACAGGCTGCAATATGAAAATTTCCTCAGACATCTATATTTATCCTAGGATCATGATTTGTATTATTCTCTTCAGAATAAAATAGATTTCCAATCGGTACCATTCAAATGTCTCCATCGTGTATCAGGGGCCGGAAAATCACGATAAATGGGATTTTCTGTTTTAAAAAAATCCCCCTTTTTTTACTTCTATGAACCCCCTTCCACTGTTTTAAGGCAAAGATCTGAAAAATACTAAGGGGTGCACTGAATGAGTGTGCGAAATTTCAATTTGCTAGGCGCAAAAGTAAGCCCGCAAAAAATAATATTCCCCCAAATACCCCATATTCCCGTATAAAACAGGATCTCAAGTAAGAATTTGAGACATCCCTACTTATCCTAGGATCATGGTTCGTACATAGTTCTGTTCAGAATAGAGCAGAGTTTCAAACGGTACCATTTATCGCAAAAAATGTTTTTGTTAAAAATATTTTTTTTTTTTATTTGTACATTTTTGTCCCTTTGGACTCGCCTGTTTTCACGCAGAGATCTGACAAACACTAAGGGATGCACTGAACGAGTGTGTAAAATTTCAGACTTCTGAATGCAAAATGTAAGCCCGCCAAAAATAATAAAAATAGGGATAAAAAATATCTTTTAAAATTTATGACGCCGTCACATCCTATGTCTCGACGCAGAAAGGCGTGAAAGCATATGTAATGTGTTCTACAATGCCTCCAGTGTCGAAAAAACGAAGTAAAAAGCTTTATTGGTACCTTTTTAATCGAATAATGAAGATTTTACGCTATCACCTACAAATAGGTGATAACAACGTTTATCAAAATGACACTTTTTTTCCACAAAAGTTACTGGTATTTAGCAGTGGCATATTTTTAGAAAAACGTAACTAGCTTGCGGTACGAAAATTTTGCCTAAAATCAAAAAAATATCTGAGCTGGGATAAGACCCCTCTAAATACGCCCTATTATCTGGGAACAAACAAACAGACGCGTGCACAAAAGAATTTTCATTTCAAATGTCGATGGGATTTCCCCGTTGGAATAGTTAGCAATATAAAAACCCAAACCCAATGTTATGAAGAAAAGAAAGCAGGATTGCTCCGTTACCCGTTCAAACCGGGATTTTCCCTAATCATCTCACACTTGTTTTCATACTATGCTGTACATACTATACATTTGAGTCTCACTGACTTATGACTCTTATCTTCCATAATCGAAATAACAGAACAGAAACAGGATTTTACTTATTTTCACTTTAAATTAATTTGTTTCGGAATTTGATTTAAATCAACGATTTTTATTTAAATAATCAAGTAATTTAAATCAGACTGATTTAAAACAATCCAACCTGGTATCAATTACAGAAAACCACAGCACGATCACTCGTTTACCCCCCCTCCCTTCACACACAAAACTTACAAAACCGTTTCTTGAAAAGTCATCTTCCATTTTCTTTTAAAGTTTACCGCTAACATTATATTTCAGTATACAAAACACGCATATTATGGCTTATTTTAGCATCTGAAGTGATTTAACTAACATAAATTACAACTGAGTACAATATCAATAACCTTAGATAGGTACGATGCATATTACACGAAACAAACTATGTCAATTAAAAGAATTGGATCTTCAGTCTAGATTTTTAAATTGGTGCTATGTTGACGCTATGAACTTTGGGCTTCCTACACTAAAAGTAATGAAGTTAAAGAAAACTTTTTTTTTCTTTCTTTTGACATGTCAGACCTTATTTACAACCCAAGTACACTAAGTCCCAATGAAGAAAACTATGCTTTCACTACTAATCCATATTGTAAGACACCAATGATATAAAAATTGCAACATAATATGAAAACACTAATATAAATTAAATAGTTGGTTTATAACGAAACAACAACAATAAAAAATAAAAATAAGAACAAGCTGCCTATCACATCACTGTCACCCAAAATAAAATAAATATAACAAATATAATCAAATAAATAAAATAAATAAATAAAACAATAACAATAAATATTTTTACGTTTACAACAATAAATAAATCTTAAATAATAAACAAAAATAAGAGCCAGCTGCCTATCACATCATTGTTGGCCAAAATAAACCAATATAACAACTATAACCAAATAAATAAATAAATAAATATAAAATAAAACAATATAACAAATATAACCAAATAAATAAATAAATAAATAAATAATCAAATAAAACAGTAACAATAAATATTCAAATAAAACAATGAAACAAAATAAATAACTAAATAAATAAATAAATATCAAATAAAACAGTAACAATAAATATTTTAACGTTTACAACAATAAATAAATCTTAAATAATAAATAAAAATAAGAGCCAGCTGCCTATCACATCACTGTTGCCCAAAATAAACCAATATAACAACTATAACCAAATAAATAAATAAATAAATATCAAATAAAACAATATAACAAATATAACCAAATAAATAAATAATCAAATAAAACAGTAACAATAAATATTCAAATAAAACAATGTAACAAAATAAATAACTAAAATAAATAAATAAATAAATAAATAAAATATCAAATAAAACAGTAACAATAAATATTTTAATATTTAAAACCATAAATAACAAATCTAAAATAAAAAAACAAGGGAAACCTGCCTATCATATTACTCTTACCCAAAATAAAAGAATATAACTAAATAAATAAGTAAATGAGTAAATAAATAAATAAAATAGATAATATATCAAATGAAACAATAACAATAAATATAGTCAAATAGTCTAGCAATAAATGTTAAATAAATATAAATGATTTAATGTTTACAACAATAAATAACAAGAAATCTTAATGTAATGAAAATAAGAATTGCAAATTAATATCATGATTCGTTTTACATGTGTCTGACATGTCTTAACTGCTTACACTGCCGCTTCGCATTTGAATTTTTTTCCTTAATACCATCGTTAATTTCCTTAACTCTCTTAAAGAGGTATAACTTCACAAAAATACCCATTAAATACTTCTTAATGTTGTGGCAGGAATTAGAGTCAAGCCACGGAGTAGAAATGTCCGACAAGACTCCATATAATGCCTTACCAACACCAGGTCTACTCAAATTGATGTCTGCCCCACGTGCTGTCCTTGCAATCTCTTCTATAGTTTGCACAAGATTAAGCGACGGGCATTGGAGTTTACACCCTGTATATTCTTTAAAGCTAATGAGTAGACCCGACGATAATAAGTCTTCTTTAGGGCCTGTTACCAACTGGAGACAAGTAGTGCATTTCTTCGTGATCGCTGATATTTTGTATACAAAGTATCCAGCAATATAAACCATAGCATTCTATTCAAATGGATTGTACTCGCAATCAGCAACAGATGGGACTTCGGAAAATATAGTATTAATGGCGGTTGTGCTAGAAGCTTCTCCACCATCAGCACTTCCTGTTCCAGTGTTTGCTGCTTGAGCATTTGGAAGCAGAGAATTTGCGATGTCGCGAGACTGTTTCTGGCACATAGACGCCAACAACACATCAGAATCGGCCTGGCAGTTTGTCAAGTCCGAACGTCTCAACAAATTGTGTGCAACAACAGCTCGCATAGCGAACTGAAATTGCATACAATCAGGACTGTCATTAAACCCACCCCGTCGTCTAACCGAAGAAAAGGTGTTTTCAAGACAATCCTGATTAAGGCGTCCGGTTAACGAAAAGTCCTGACCCTCCTCCTTCAGTCTCTCCCATAGCTGAATGCCAGCACTAAGCGTCAACAACCAACCTTTTTTACAAGGTGGTGTAACTTTACTTCCATCTGATTTCACAAATTGCCATGATTCGATCCACTGACGCTTCTTACGCCATACATCAACATGGGGTGACTTTTCAGTCACACCTCTTGCCATTTCTTTGGCGTGATGTAATGTGCGACTGTTGAATGAGTCCCACAGCTCATCCATCTCACCACAAAATTCAGCTGTAAAGGCTGCCTCGGAAGGCAGTGCTCCAACAGATGTGAGCAAGCAAATACCTGCAGCAACAGAGTGACTAAACACCTGTGCTGCAAGAGAAACACGCATGGTCCCCAACCCACTAACATCTACGTGTTGCTTTGAAAGCTTAGGACACGTCCGATATTGAAGCTTAGAGTCTACTTCATAGAGTTGACGGATGTAACTCCATGAAGCAGACTTGCAGCCTCCATCCCCAAACAGTACTTTGTACTTTTGGAGATTGTTACGGACAGATTTTAGCAGGTGTGGTGGGTCATGCAGTGCAAAAATTTTGCGGCCATTATGCTCGAAATATGGACGATCTGGGGACACATTTAAATTCTTGTACAGTCGCTGATTGTGAACACCTTGATCACATACAACAGCTTCTAATGTCAGCCCAGCTTCTGAGATTTTTGTACAGGCTTCCTTGACGAGAACTTCAAGCACAGAAGCCGGAGTGCCATTAGTACTAAAGAAATACCCTATTGGTTGCTTCCAGTTGGTACAAAGGCCTTGAATCATAAAAGTAAGGGCATGTGTAGCTAAGCTTGGCCGTTGGTTCGGGTTGAAATAGGGTCCATAGTTTTCAAACCCGACAAACCTATCTTCTTTGCTGTTATACTCAACACTGGTACGTAAAGCTATCTCATCAAAGGACAGAACACACTTTCTTTCCCTGAGAGATAGCTTTTTTGCAACAATTGACATGGTTTTCAATAGCACTGGGCAAAAGCCTGGACCCTTCATTAAATTAGAAATGGACTTAATTAGTGTATTCTTACTGGGCAGAACTATAATTCTTCTTAATGCCCGATAGGCAGCTGGACTCTGTAAATAAATTGAAAGCGCAATTGGTTTATCTTTTAGAGACCACCGACGACCACGTGGGGACCTACTACATGCCTTTATTTGGCTTTCAATTAGGAGATACAAATTAAATGGTAACATTTCTTTTAAACGGTTTAGCACCGAGACTCGACTATTCTTCTCCTTCGGCAAATATTTTTTAAATAGCTTCTTTCTAGCTCTGCTTAACGATACTCTAAGCCTTCTTATCTTCTTTGTTTTCGGGGTCACTTCACTGATACAACTGGGAGATTTTTCCTCTACAGCCCCATCTATACCTACTGTACAGGATGATGTAATTGGGGTACCACTGAAATCACTGGATGAACCCTCACCTGTCCCTGCTGGGGAGGATAATGCACGTGGAGCACAACTAGGATTACTGGATTCAACCCCACCTACCGTCGGCGTACAAGACGGCCTAGGTGAGGCACTATTCACATCACTGGTAATACAAGGATCTACTGTGTAGAATAGCGTAGGTACGGCACTATTTACATCACTGGTATATCCACCTACTCCTACGTAGGACAGTGTAGGTGGCGCACTATTTACAAAATCACTGGGAACTTCACCTGTGCTGTCTATACTGTACACAAAACTATTACTTACGGTACTATCTATACTATATACAAAATTATTAATTGCACTGCTGTCCGTACTATATACAAAATCGCTATATACATTGTCACTGGGAATTGGAATTACTCCGTCATTTATACCTAGTTCATTATTTACAGCACCCAAATCACCTAGCACGCAAGCTGATGGTAGCTCATCACTTACTCGATGACTGCCTGAAGTGCTAGGTGATGGAGAACACTTTCTTCGTTTTTCTGGTGGTTCATCCCTACTTATCGTCAGTCCGTGTAAGTCTGTTCCTGAAAGTTGACGGGAAGCACCACTCTTGAAAGTGGTTACCACAAATTTGGTAACGTTTTTGTAGTACCTCTGGAGGGTGTACTTTTAAATCCTCCCGGTTGATCGCTTGCAACCAAAGTGCACTCCTACAAGAAAGCAGTTTTTAAAATAAAATTTGAAGCATGTGTGGCAAAATTTAAAAAGAAAAAAAAATCAAAATCAAGGTAAAGCCAAACAAAGCGTTTTACATGTATTTATACCTTACCTCAGGCTATCCAAAAGACTAAAACACTCCCTATACCTTTCGAAGTTATAAAGGTAACCTAGAAACTTCTGTCGCTTTTTCTGGAGGCCTGTGTTCAACTTGGCCCTCACACCGTGGAACTGGGATTACAATTCAGTGTGAGTGGAGAACCCATTCGGCAACACACCCATTAACTTACGAAGCACTATAATTTGAGTGGATCGGTCCCACATGATTTTACTCCGTGCCAGAACGCAACGCGTGCAGACATCTGTGTTTCTTTGCTGTCTCGTCTGAGGAAGGAACCATTTCTGGACAGGCTGTTGACATGTGATGAGAAGTGGGCCCTGTACGAAGCTCCATGCGCCGTCATCATTGGTTAGCAACCCATGAATCAGGTCCTAAACAACCGAAACCAGCACTTCACCAGAAGGTCCTCCTGTGTGTTTGGTGGACTGCTCTCTGCACCGTGCATCGAGAACTGCTACCAGCTGCTCAGAGCATCAATGCAACTGCGTACTGTCAGCAGTTGAACCATGTTCAAGAAAAACCCAAAACTGGAGGCGGCAGTTCTGAATCGGAAAGTAGTCTTCCTGTTACAGGACAATGCTAAGCCCCACATGGCTAGGATGACCCGGGAAACAATATTGCATGCGCCATACTCTCCGGATATAGCAACGTCCGATTATCAACTGTTCAATTTCTTGGGCAATCACCTTAGAGTTAAAATCCCTCGCAGAAGTGCAAAATGAATTTGACAATTTCTTCGCTTCACGGCCCACCAAGTTCTACCGCGATGGAATCCGTGACCTTCCAGAACGTTTGCAGGTCGCTGGTGCTGACGGGAACTATTTTTTATCTTCCAAGTACGTCTTTGGTGACATCGATATTCGAAGATGGTGGGTGAAAAAACGACAGAACTTTCTTGCTTACCTTAAATATACCCAATATCGTAATAGCTGTCACTCAACTACAAAATATTTGCAATATAATGGATCTATTATAAATTGCAGAAAAAATCAAGAGCCCCGCATAAAACCATATTAATTGACAAAAGGAAAGCTTAACAATGTAGAGTGTTTTGCACCAAACGTATGTACACTCATGTCCAAAATGATTGTCGCATATCTATAACTGTTTTGTTGTAAGAATATAATTTTGGAGGGTACTTTTAATACTGATACTATGTGTATAATCGGAAAATGTGGTAAATTTCATAGGAAAATAATTACAAATACGAAAATTAGAATGCGTAAAACAAAATATTGCTAAATGGACAAGAAAGTTTTATTTTCATCTTATTGTTCATATTTACTGCCAGTTTTACATGAAATTTGCCACATACAGGTCTTTGTCGATTAGACGCATACTAATATTAAAAGAAATACGGGGCGAATTAGTTTTCAAATTATATTTATAGAACAACATATTTATTTATATATATGCGACAATACTTTTGGACATGAGTGTACATAGATTGTTATTTGATATGTATATATATAAAAAAATACTTATTGCTTAGAAATTTTAGTTGTATGTTGTAAACTGTAAATCATTCTTATTTCCACTGTGCTGACAGAACTAAAAGTGTGTTCATCCTGACGCCAAGTGCCCGAGCGAAGCACTCGAAATATTGAATATAATAATAAACATAGAACACGAGTAATTGAATATATTTGAAGTCTGAAACTTTCAGTGAATTTGTATAACGAGTAAAGGGGTAGGAAGTATACACATTGAAGGGTAGTCGTGTTATGTCTGCCAGCTTGTATCTCGCTGGACTGTTTTAAATAGGAAGGGAGTCATGTAATATACCAAACTTGGCTAGAATTTTGAAAGAAATGAGAAGCCCATCTATATTTTCTTTAATTTATATTTGTAAAGCAATGAAATGGCACATTGGTTTGAGATAGTGGTGATATTTTTTTTTTTTTAATTTCGTAGTTTTTATTACACATCTGGTCGAAAACCAGGCGGATGACTAACTTCGGAATAAATGCAATAATTTATCCTCATATTGAATTTAAACTTCCCCAAATGCTTTGTATCCCTCCCGAAATAAGCTCCTGTGTACCTGCTTGCAAGATGTCTTTTATAATCATCTTCTGTTGGGGCAAGTCGTATAGTATTACATTAGACTCATGTAAACTGCACAAGAGCCCAGGGTTTGAAAAAACCCATTTAAAAAAAAAGCCCAACCCACCTGGGCCCGTAAGGGTTTTTTCGGGTATTTACGGGTTTAATTGGTTCTTTTCAAAATATTTCAATGTATTTGGGGTAAAAGTGTTAAAATTTGATTTATATATCAAGATTTTCGTTGTCACAAGTTGCAACGACTTTCTATTCATTGCTGTTTTCAGAAAATTTCCGCCATTTTGAAATTTTACGTTGCTCGCCGCCAAAATGTATGTAGCTAACTTAGAGTGTCTCGTGCTTCTACTCTCAAACTTTCAAGGTAAAAGGCCAAAAATTGCGGTTTGTAGCGTGGATACCCGCTATTTAGAAAAAAAATGGCCGCCATTTTGAAATTTTAAGTTGGTATACTGCCAAAATTTATACAGGAAATGTAGTATGTTTCATGCTTATACCCTGAAAATTTAAACTTTGGTCGAAGTCGTAAAAGACGGAAAGTGATACCCTGTAGTATGAGTGGTACAAGCAGACGAACGAACAAATGTAGATCGAATCATTCCAGGAGTCTCAGTAACGTTCACCAAGTATGAACATCAAATATATTAATTTAAAACAAAGATTGTTAGAATTTACTTCCGATACTTTGTGCGGTCAACTACGGGAATTTCCCGAGCACTTGCTGCAAGCACTGACATCGTTAGCTTTTTAATTCTGGGGTGGGGGTTCGGTTGAATCAAAGTCCTCTTCCCGACAAAAGTTATATACAAAGTTGTCTTATCTTCTTTAAGTAGTTGACCAAAATCTTGGGAGGATGCATAACCCCAACCCAACCGCTAACGACGTCCGAGTTGCAAGACAGTCCTTTCCAGAAAATTAATTTTAAACAATTAACAAAGATATAATTCATATTTTATAAAATAAATGTTTCAAAATGTCTTAAATAAAATTAAATATCTTCCAGCGTGAAATAAATAATTTTATTGTTGAAGCATTCACTTCCGATACTTTGTGCGTTCAATTGCAAGAATTTCCCCGAGCACTTCTTTCGCGACTTCTTTTTTTTTTTTTTTTTTTTCTTCCTTTCCTTTCCCTCGAAAATGCAGCTTTCTTTAATGTACATTGAAACTTCCTCTAGTACAGAAGTTTGAATCTAGCACTGGAAATAGTAAGCGTTACGTAGTTTTCGGAACTCTGAGCATTAAACTTCTTAAATTTGACAAGAATTTTTACGCCTTTGCTGGTGTTGATTCTACAGAATGCTTATTTGAAGAATAGTAGCAAACGACTGAACTAAACTGTTGTTGTTGGAAAACCAAAATTTACTGAAGAATGCTTATGTTACCATCAAGGGTAATCAAACATAATGCTAATAGTTTTACGAATGCACTTCATATTTACTTGTAGCACCTGCACCTATGGCCTTAAACCCGTATGAGAGAGAACGTCCCTCGTCATGGCCGAGTCGGCAAGCACACTATTCACGGGAAGTATTTTCTAAGATATAAAATTGCATATTTTACTTCAAATAGGCTATAAGCACAATCCATACATTAATTTGCTTTATAATTACCTCAAGCTAAGATAAGGTTTTTTAATTCATTCTATGCATTCAGAAATTTATAAAGGTCTTATGTTGAATGATTATGTATCTCTTAACATGAACGCACTTAATTCGCCCAAGGAGAATCCAAAATCTGATAAAAATCACTTTCAATGCGAGCACCTTAGTTGTACTAATAATATACTAACAAAAAGCTCAAAAACCCAGGCGGATTTTTTTAAGGTGGCCCAACCCGAAAAAACCCGGTGGGTTTTTTTGGGCTGGGCCCACTTGGGCAAACCCTGCAAGAGCCACCAAAATAATCTTTCAGATATCACAAATGTTTCACTAATTATATCCTAATGCATTCTAGACTTATTTTCTTACCACCTGCCCACCGACTCTGTTTGCCGAAAATTAATCCTTTGATACAGTTCAGAGCTGGGCGAATTAGAATAGCCCATGCGAAAACTCTAGGATGAGTACGTAAAAAGCGGACAGGTTAGTGAAAATGACTAAGCAAAAATAAGAACAAAAATAAATATAGACGGAACTCTGGTAGTCAGAATGAGGTTTACATTAAAATTCAATACTAATAAACCCCGGATGTCACTATTTTTATATTCACAGATATCGGGGCTCACTCAAGCAGACGGTTCTACCATAAGAAAAGTTATATATAAAATACGTTGTGCAACATCTTTTGTGGAGGAATGAGAGTGTGGATGTAAGTAATCACTGTCACTACACAGCACATTGAAATGAATTTTGAGTGATACATAGTGAAAGTATTGTATATATAAGTATGCTCTTCGACTATGTTCGATTACGCGTACACCGCCCGTCGCTTACGCGCCTGCGGACGCATCACCTTAATAACGATCGCGCCCCCTGCTGCGCTCTTGTTCTGATTGTTAGATAGCGTCGGTGAGTTTTAATGGACACATAACACAAGTTGGTTCATGTTTTATGCACTAGTTTTTATGCCATAAGTCCTTAATGTATATATAGTCATCCTCCTATGGAGCTCCTGATTTAGCAGATGCTTTGCTAAAAGAAATACAAACCTCAAACCTAGCCTGAAAATGTAAGAAATGTGTCAAAATTTGATAGAACCGTCTGCTCGAGTAATGGTCAGATGCCTTTCTCCGCCTACTTAAGAAAGTTCCTTAAACCAATGTTTTATCCAGATATATTAGTAGGATAACGTTTCCTTCAAAGCTTCTTCGTGCAGGTTTACTCTTGGCGCACCACTCGATATAATTGCAGAAAAAATATATTTCTTTCAGAAATATCTATTTTATTGCCTTCTAAAAGATTTGCGCTGGGTGACATGAAAAGATGTCACTTAGATAAAATTCAAGGCTGCCACCAGAAGTAATAGTGTAATATACAATTATCTTGCAATGTGCTTAGAAATAATACCTCCAGATGTATGGCATAAAAGTACGGCTTAGGAACACATCAATCTGCTCTAGGTTGTAAAAATCATGAACGCTATCTACCCGAGATCAGGCGCGTCAGGGATGGTGGGCACACGCGTAAGCGAGGTCACTGAAAAGAAATGGGTGTTGGCAGACACACGAGTTTAATATTAGTAAAGATCAACTTCAAAACATAATACAGCTTCTTCCATGTGCAGAAATTCACCGCCGGCGAAAAATAATATTCAAGAGTCGTCCTTCATATGGATTCACTTATTTTATACATCGTAAAGCACTTGTGACCACTTTACAGTAGTAACCCTACACTTGTAAAACTATAGCTGTATTACTTTGCATAAAATTCCGACCTTATAAACATGTCTAAATGTGTTCCTTATAAACGTGTTTACAAAATTTATACGTAAAATATAGTGTGTAGCATTTTTCGTGAAGGAATGAGATAAGTAATTGGACATCATATTGAATAGAAATGAAAATATTGTATGTGTAAGTATTTTCTGGCAAGGTTCTAGAACACTGGTCCCACCTCCCGTTGAGCTGTAATAAGGCAGAAAACAACGTGTCCTGTGGGTCTCTAACCCACCTTCACTCGCTCCCGCTTACTATGTTAATTTTTTTTTTACTTTTTTTAAACACCCTGTGCGAACTGTGGAAAAGTTAAAGTTCAGGTCAGAGACAATACATCTACTTTTTCTATAGTAAAGGTAAAAAAGGGCAGTGTAACACTCGTGCATCAGCTGTGAAAAGTACTTTTTTACAGCGAAGTCGACGGTTGTCAACGAATTTCTCCTCGCATCGGGCCATTTGTACCCGGAAAAGCAGTGAAGCAGTTTTGAATGTAAGAATTACTGATATTTTAAGTATTTTTCCATCACCCTCGTCCATGCGTATATGCACCGTCGCTGACAAGCCTGCCCCACTACCACTGAGCCACCGCGCCCCCTTATAAGAAAAACGAGTCATAAAAAAAACTTTCGATGCACATAGAATTATTGAATATGGAAACTAACACCAATATCTTCATCTTCCAATATAAATCACATTACACAGAGTATCTACCTATATGCAGGGACGGCGTAAGGCAATCTGGGGCCCGGAACCAGTGAAGTAGACCGTGATTTATACATTTTTGACGTTCATTTACATAATCTTTCTTTCTGTTTACTCCTCCCCCTTTCCCGTTGGTATGTGTGTGTGTTTAGATCATTTTAATCTCAGATATATTAAACAAATGGGGGCGACATTCAGAATCCATGTCTATTTTTTAATGCTTAGAACCGCCTTCTACTGATATCTAAAAATAAAACTGGACCAGGACTATCATTGCATTTTTTATTCATTTTTAAACAAAGGACACGATAGAAAAAGGATTAGGAATACAAGTGTAACGGAAACTACAACCCACGGCAGAAATAACATAATCTTAAGAAAAAACAAACCGTAAGAATCAAGAATCCAGAATTTATCCCACACCTATACTATCCTAGTATCAACGCGTACTGTAATTAGATGGAATAGTGGAAGTAATGCTCCTAATAATACATTTAGAGACAAATTTACGTACAAAACATAACAATGAGCTGATATTGCAAAAATTGCAAATAGCAATATAATCGATACGATTTCTAAATGTAAGCTCTATGTTTCGTAGAATATTCTTGTTCGGTTCTCGCATTTGGTGATTCTCCTGCGCAATTTCTCATATAGTTAAGTTTATCCATAGTTTCTCCCTCTCTGAATTTTTCTCTCCAGTACACATACAGTACATATACACTTTTTTTCTTCTTACCGAACTATCGGTAACTAATGGCTAGAATAGATTTCTCCCCTGCGTTGTCTTCTTCATTTATCTTTTACTAGGTTTTTCTCCTGTGATAATGTATCATGATAATGTGATAATGTGATAATGTGATAATGTATTCGCACATATACGCTCAATGTTGACAACATTTTTGGCCCTAGATCGTCGTCCGACTCTTTCCTCGTGCGTAACACCAATGGGACCATTTTTGAATTTTTGAATCCTTTCCCAGAAACTGCGTTGCTTGAGGATACTGTTCCCGTAGTCTGCCGAAGGTTTCGGACGGATTGCGGCCTCTGATGCACCTTCCGATGGCAAAAACCGGATCACTGCTCATTGTTCCTGTTTGCTGCAAATTACTAATGCTGCGCCCATGATCTATCTGCAACAAAATAAGGAATTAGGATCGAACGATGACCACAAGGGGGTAGCAATAAGATTAACGGTCAGATATTAGTATGCACAATGCAAGAAAATATATAGCTACATCGCGGATATTTTTTTTTTATTTTTCTTCGTATTTATGTCTGTTACATTTCTTTTCATAACCAGATTGGAGGCTTTTTTACACGCAGTTTTAACTTTTAAAATAATAACACTGACTTTTTTCAGGATGAAAGCAACTGCCGCGAACATTGTTTGACAATCCATGCAATAATAGTGTTGTGAATTCGATATAGAATATTGTTTTCGTTCAATAGCATGGCATCAGCTTATTACGAAGGACCTATTTGGCTTGTCATAAGGACCATATTGTGTCGCATGATTAACTCAAATGTCACATTTCGTGCTAAATCGAGCCTAGAGATTCGAAATCCAAATCTACGATATTTCAGGCACGTAAGCTCCGCGAGGGATGCTCTGGATAATTAGCAAAAATGCATATATTTTATCATTATTTTTTTATTTTTCTGAAACAACCTGCTTTTCAGAACATTCTATCCATTTTTACTCTATGTGCTATAGGTCAGTTTTAAGTTTTTCATTATGTGCTAGCCGTAATCTTTTAATTAGCTATCCCTGTATTATATTTGTGGACCTGAGAGAGAAATTATGGCAAGTGCAAGCCATATAGGAAGGACAAAAAGAAGGTTTTGAGCTGTAGACAACTGGAAAGCAGGAAGTGAAAACTTGTTTCCTCGATAAACAATAGATTCTCTGCAACAATATATTGTCTTGAAAATACTTTTTCAGTTGTGTGAAATTAATATTTGATGACTTATACTACTTTACTTTTTGCCACAGACTTTTTGAGATGTGAGGACATCTTTCTTCATTGATTTTCTGTTGAATTTAATATTCATGATTCGTTGATTTTTTTGACTGTTATAATAGGGAACAAATTTATTTTTATGTGTTGCAAATTAAGGAGGCTTTGTCATGATAGCATTGGAAATTTTGGAAGTCTCTAACACTAAGAACCAAGATAGATAAACTTTACGCATTTCCTCATTACCTTAGCATCGAATTCTACAATTATAATACCATGTATTTGTTATAATTTTGTGAAATATTAAAAAAAAAAAACGTTTCTCAAATAGTTTTGTATCGGAACAGTGTTTAGATATGGAACACAACTAAACACGTAGTTATTTTTCAATAGACGTTAATGTCGTAATATTCATTAAAATTTGATACCTCAAAACATCTTAGGATAATAGAATCACTTGTAGGCATTGGTAAAGTGCCTGAAATAATACCTTTGTTCAAACATTAGGAATTGTTATAACCTTTTTATCTTTATTTTAATTCTAATTGTTTTCGTCGTTTTACTAACAGTTCGTGGTAGTTGTAATAGTAAAGATTTTCGTAATCAGTATCTCGCCATTGCTGCTGTATTTTAGAATTAAGAAATGTCCCTTCTTTGTTCTTCAATGCTATTTTTACGCTTTTCCTTTTTAATTAATTTCTTACTGGTTCCATAAACACATTCTTTGCAGAAAAGCGAATACAGTTTTTGCTCGAAATCAGGCAATTTCTCATTCAGATGAGAAATCTGATAGTAGCAAAACGTTTTGTAAAGGATTAACTTTAGCGCATATGTCAAGATCACGTAAAAGTGAAAAAAATCATACGCATCAAAGGTACGTAAAACGAATTAATATTGGAGCACACATGTTACTAAGTACAGGAGAAAAACATGAAGAGTGTGGAAACGAGTTTACTGCAAAATCAAATACGGAAACGCACATAGTTATACATACATGTTTCAAACCTTGTATGTGCCAAGAGTGTGGCAGGGGATTTTGTCAGAATTCTACTTTGAAAGCACACATCTTAACACATACTGGTGAAAAACCTCATATGTGACAAGAATGTGGGAGGGGGTTTAGTCAAAGTTCTAACTTAAGAAGACACATCTTTACACATACTGGCGAGAAACCTCACCAGTGCGAAGTGTGCAGAAAGGGGTTTACGAATAGATCAGATGTGAGAGCACACATGTTAACGCATACTGGTGAAAAACCTCACAAGTGCAAAGAGTGCGGAAGAGGATTTACTCATAGTTCTAACTTAAGAAGGCACATCTTTACACATACTCGTGAAAAACCTCACCAATGTTAAGTTTGCAGCAAGGGGTTTACTAATATCACAGATATGGAAGCACGTACGTTACCACATACAGGTGAAAAACCTTTCATATGCGAAGAATGTGGCAAGGAATTTACTCACAATTCTGCCTTAAGAAATCACATCTTTACACATACTGGTGCAAGACCTCATAAGTGTGAGGAATGTGGAAAGAGATTTACTCGTAATTCTGATTTAAGAAAACACATCTTTACACATACTGGTGAAAGACCTCACAAGTGCCAAGTGTGCGGGCTGGGATTTCGAGCGAATTCACATGCGCGAGCGCACATGTTAATACATACCGGTGAAAAGCCTCACAAGTGCCGAGTATGTGGAAGGGTATTTGCTCAAAGATCTTACTTAAGAAGACATTTACGCATTCTGTTGAAAAACCTCACAAGTGTCAAGTGTGCGGCTGGAGATTTAGTACGAAATCACTTGCGAGAGCCCACATGTTAATACATACAGTTGAAAAACCTCACAACTGCCAAGAATGTGGAAGGCGATTTACACGTTGTTCTGATTTAAGAAAACAAATCTTTACACATACTTGTGAAAGACCTCACAAATGCCAAGTGTGCAAGAAGGAATTTGTTACGACGTCTGAATTGCAAGCGCACATGCTTATCCACAGAGATGGAAATGCTCACACATGTACAAAATGTGGAAAAAGGTTTAGTTATACTCGTACTTTGAAAAGGCACATCTTAACACATTCGGGTGAGAAACATCATGCATGCCTGGAGTGTGGAAAGCGATTTAGTGAAAAAGGTACTTTGATGACACACATCAGAACACATACAGGAGAAAAACCTCACAAGTGCGAAAAATGTGGAATGGGCGTTTCGTCAAAGGTCTCATTTGAGAGCTCACATCTTAACACATACGAGTGAGAAGACTCTTGCATGCGAAGAATGTGGAAAAGGTTTTAGTCGGAAAGATAACTTGAAAGCTCACATCAGAACACACAAGTGAAAAATCTCACACGCGTTAAGAGTTTTGAAAGGGATTTAGTAAAACTGCATTTTCATAGCACACCTCATAAATTAATTGGAAAATTTCATATTCGTAAAAGTCTTGAATTTGGTCTTAATTCGATTATTCTAACAAGTTGTCGACATATTGAAGTTTGTTAAGGTTAAATAACTAAAATTCTGTATTTGTACTTTTGAATTAAAATAATTGTACACGTGTTTCAGTGTATTTTTTAAAATATTTTTCCTAATGGAACAAATAGGACGGCGTACTCTTCAATAACCACTCCATACAAGCTATTCGAATTCACAAAATTATGAGCCTTTAGGAGTGGAAATATCTCCAAGACGAAAATAGATAAACGTACAATTTTACTCTGAGTATTAGTGTTCGCTAACATTAAATAAAGATGGTTACGGGCTGTCGAACTATCCTTGAAATACCATTCTTCTCTGACATCTCGCCTCTATTCTAACAATTCCTTGTTAATACAGTCACAAATATGTCAAGTATCTTGTAGGAATACGACAAAAGTTTAATCCTTATGTGTTGCCCACTATGTGATGGTGAATGAAGGAAGAAAGCATCTAATGTGAAAGTATTTCAGTGAGTCACTAGTAAGTGACATACTCAGCTTTTATCTGTGAGTGTTCTATCTAAATTATTGCAGCACAACACTTGCCTACGGGTCCCCGTTAGTGTCATGTTCTTAATTGCAGTTTAATCACTGGCAATTGAAGCACGTAGTTTATATTATAAATGAGCTAAGCGTGAGGTAGGTATCCATCGATCGTAGTAAGAAGGGCTATCGCAATAGTAATTAAAGCCAGCTGTTTCAGCTCGTCTCTACCAATTGTCTTCCGTCCGATGGTCACCTTTCTCACTATATACATATAAACACATTAGTTAACCAGTTTTCGTTTGAACAATACTAATACCTGGATAACACACTTTATTTTCTAGTCATTTGTTTTCGTCTTAATACGCCAGGTGCCAAGGTCATTACAGTGGCTATTCTGCTTTCCCTGAAGTTCAAAATTTTTCTCTCCTTAAATGTTAAGCTTACAGAACTATTTTGTTTTATTAGTATCAACCCGTTGGATTTTATGCAGTGTGAAGTTCGAGGTTTGTAATCACGATTATACATACTATTGGAAAGTCTAAGAAATTTCCAAGAGAAATAAAAATGAAATTTTTGTGTTTAAAGACCCACGAATATGCCGATAAGCGTAAGAGAGAAGGGTGATCAAGGCAAGTGAATGATGATCGGAGAACTGGTGATGTAGCACTTGAACCTCGCCCGCTGAAAGAGAAAATTCAAATATGTAATGTAGAGGGAAACAGAAGTACCCCGAGAAAATCTATAGACACGATGTTCAACACAGCTTACTTCCCCGGGGATTGAACTAGGTACTCAAGCAACCAATTCCACTTTTCTGTAACAGAGCCACCTTGCGCCACAAAGACAAAAATGTCTATATGCTAATTAGTAATGTAGGAATGGGCCATGGCCAGCGCTGCATGTTTTGAGAGACAGGAAATTTTCTCGATCCAACTTCCTTTCCTACTGTAGTATCGGCAATTTACTCGTTGGGTCCAATTTGCCATTCATGTATTGTTATCTAACTCTCACTGAAATGTTATTTTGCTATTATAATTTTTTTAATATTCTTGGAAAAATTGAAATTTTCTTGCATTGGTTCCTTGGGATCAATGGGGAATGGTAATGCCATTTCTGTATTGCTGCGACGTGTTGGTCCCATGCAAATAGGCATAGACTTTCTCATCTTGTAAGTTTTATGAACATTGATTTCTATATTTTTCGGTGAAGTATTTGTAAAAACAATCAGTATTATCAGAGCAGCATAAAAATTATTTCGGAACACTTTTGTACTAATAGCGATTGAGGGTGAACAAGATAAGTATTTCACCTCAAAAAATGTTTCGGTCTCATGTATTTCGAATATAATTGCAACTAAATTTACTTTTGTGCTTTTTTTATTTTGAATTAGTTCATCAGAATAGAAACTAGAAATTATCGACTCATGAAAATAGTTCTTAATTTCACAAAATAGACCTCTCTGATGATCATGTGGTACATCACATGAAAATCCAGATTTTTCACCGCGTAGTGGAAAATGAAGGTGTTTGCGAATCAGAATCGGATGTACGAGAAAGGATCAGAAAGTAAGCTTACAAGCCCGATATTACTCGAGGTTCCTTTCTTATAGACGAGGGAGGGGAGTGCAGTGATTTTACTGTATGGAGTTGACAACTCTATAGAGTTTTAACTACCTGCCACCTAGTGCGCTATTTGTAGGTAAATAAAGAGGGGACTTGTTTTCTGACACAACATATAACCACAATTAAAATTCATCGGCAGGAGGTAGAAGTTTAATCTAGGACTTTTCACCGAGTGCCTCATCTTCCTTCAAGTCAGTCCGCACCCGCATACAGTCCAGCAGGTCACCATGCTGTTGAAGCACTGTCATAGGATATTATGAGATGCTATGGTACTTGGGTTCAGTTCTCGGTGACGCTGCGATACATTGTATTATTGAAAGTAATTTAACTTAGTTTTATTTGCATAATCACTTATTTTTATTAAATCATGTTACTTGATAAAGGAAGGAGGAAGTACCGTTTGTAACATAAGATTCTCTGTATTCATCTCTTCCAGAAATTTCTTAGATTGACAAAATTTAAATTATCCGGAAGATTGCGTCTGGAGATTTTAAGGATATTTATTCAGCAGAATGTTCTTTCTCAACTGAGTTTTCTCAAGAGTTTGCACGTGCTTGCTGGAGCCATTGTTGTCCTGAAGTATCTCTGAAATCTGCAATCTCATGTTTTTGGGTACATAAAATTATTTCCTTGGAAATAGAGGAGTGAGTAAAGATTGAGAGCCGAGAGAGCGCGGACAGTAGAAAGAGACGCGACGAACTAGTAAACGCGATGAGCCGTAAATAATAAACAAAACGAACATGTCACTTTGTGATACAGTACTACACTCAAAGTAACGAGACAAAATTAATCGTTTTAATTGAAAGTGTTCGGAAAGTTCGTGCATAGTTCTTGTTTGCAAGTGTTTGACGATTACCAAGTTTCATTATTCCAAGGACATTTTTGTAATATCCAAAGCAGAGTTACAGAAAAGGACTCTTGGCAACATGGATCCAGAAGTACACAAGGTATGATATTCTCTTTGGCCAGATTTCCTTCTTTTTTATTCCAGACAATCTTTCAGACATTTAAACACGTCAAACCTAAGAACATTAAACTCTATATCCAATAAACTGATCTAGAATGAACATTAAGCTTTTCTCTAAATTCAACGCCAGCACCATTTGCCACAACTTGAATTAGTTTTAGTTTTCGTTGCACGCAGTTTGCCTAATTTTTCAGGGGCATGTTCATAAGGGAAATTTAAGAACTTCTCTAAGTTTGGTCTTTTTTTCTCTCTTAAGCTACAATCCCCACATTCACTTCGAACTAGAGTAGACCAGGCTAACATGGTGGATAATGCTGAAGGATCCCAATATTTACATTAGCCCACCAGAACTTGGTTGGCGATGCTTAAGGATCCTACAGATAAAATAACCGAAGTAGTCACGGCACAAACGTTTAAGCCGGAGATCCCAAAGAAATTATTACCAATCAGCTGAAGTATTAGAAATTTGAAAATTTAACTAATTCCATTGTCCCTCGTTAGTTATATTAAACCCCCGCCCGCCACCCATTGTGGAAGTATTATGTATTAAGAACTTAGTTTGGTGGAAGGAAATGCTATCTTTAAGAAAGAATCATAAGATTCATTACCCGGTGGTAAAAGACGACGGAAAACCGGCGACAATGTTCTCTTAGTCTTAATATTATCACCTAGATTTAGGGGTATTGTGTAACTTTAAGAAATACTGTCCAACTTTTAGTGAAAAAGAGGAAGGAATTTTTAGGGACAACATTTTGTCATTACGATACAAGAAATGGTTTTTACTCCAATTTTCAAGAAGAAATTTTGACTTGGAGAAATTAATTGAATTAGGATTTAGAAGACATTTTCTACCTACGATATGAGAGGTAGTAGAAACGTCTCTAACATTACGAAATGCATTATTCTTTGTATTAAAGTCCGCAGAACCCAATTGTATCATATGTGCTATTTTTAGAGCTGGTGTAGATTTATTAAAGATAGAAACATGGTTGGAGAGATTTAGACATAACTTCAAATGTACTCCAGCTATCGAAATCGCTACCTTAGTTCAGACCTTTGCTCGACTCGAGAAGCAAGCTGAGATAATGGTATCCAGTGATAAAACACATTTGGATTTAGCTGCCTTTGCAGAGCTATTCATGCCTCGTAATGCATGGCTAATTAGTTAAATGGATCTATCTAGTAGTAGTTATCATTAATATGTAAATAGTTATTATCATAGGTTAAGGGAAAATATTAGTGTAGATAAATTCAATTGATGTACGATATTTCATATTTAGATTAAGTAACATAATTTCATGCTAATAATAATAATAATTTAAAAAAGTATAGAGAGCATTGTTGACGGAGAAGCATAATAAACGAAGTTAGATTTCTTATGTCAGATATTAATAAAAAAAGGACTACTCACGTCTTCACGGCATACAGGTAAACATAAAGATAAGACAATGAAGGTCACATCAACATTTGAGCGAACTTGATACGTAGGTTATAAAGGATAAGGTATAACATGTCTTTAGGGCATGAAGAAATGAGACGACATAAGTGGTTTAAACGGAACAAAATCAAGACTAATATCTAGAATGGACTATGTCCAAAATAAATATTAAAGATTGAACTGATTTATTATTAATTTAACACGTAGATAATATATAATTAAGTAACAAACTATAGCAGTTTGAATTTGATAAGAGCATCATAAAAGTCCTAAACATATATCTACGGATATTATATTTTCGTGACCATAAACCTTCGATTAGTGACCTCAGACAATTTTGTAAAAAAATAATCTGCGTTATTTTTGTCACATATTAATATTAGAGCACCGGAAAAGAATATTATGCTCAGCCATAATTTACCTATGTATGTTCGAATTAGTAGCAGCTAAATAGGAACTGCATGGGATCTACAGCATACATTATATGACAACTTGGCCGTAAGGTCAATTGGATTGCAATAATTTTGCACAATATCACGCAGATTACATTCAGTTTCAATTACAATTTGTTGGAATAACGAATTTTTGGTAATTACTAAAGAGTAAAGGATTGTGAAAATTATTGAAATCGAATGCACTTCCAGTAGCGCGTAAAAGTAATGTGTTATATTTACGGTCAAGTATTCTACATTAAAGTTATTAATCATACTATTAATAATACTGAAATAATAATACAAACGCAATTTGTTTTTTTATTTATTAAAGAAAATAGGAAGACTTAACTAAAAACAAATACATTTTGCTTTCTGTACACACAAGTAGTACAGGCATGTGGAACATCTTAATTTAACATTTTCTTTTTAAATATAATAAATACTTTGTATGGACGCTATTCGATAATTGAGGCCGCGGTGACTCAGTGGTAGAGCGTTTACCGTATTTTATCAACGATTTATATGGGAAAGGTCCAGCCAGAAATTTTCCACAGCGATCTTCAACCATATTTGAAGAAATTACGTTAATTCCTATATTAAGAGAGGTTTATTGTGGAGTTAGCGTCTTTCTGAAAAAAAAAAATGACTAAAGCGTGATGCTAACTATTCTATTTAGAAACACATTGGATATTTTATCAAAGATTTATGTCGAAAAAGGCCACTCACGAAATTTTCACATCAATCTCCAACGAAATTTGGAGAATTTTAAATAATTCCTATAATAAGATATGTTTTCCGTGCAATTAGCGTCCATCGGAAATATTTACTAACGCATGATGCTATCTTTTGTATTTAGAAACTCGCTGGATAATTTATCCAGGATTTATATTCAGAAATGTCTGCGACCACTTTTCCGAAGAGATCTAAAACCAGATTTTTAACAACGAAGTTATTTCCTATACTAAGAGAACTCTTTCCTATGATTAGCTTTTTTCTGAGAAATTGACTAGCGCGTGATGATATCTTTTGTATTCAGAAACACATTGGACATTTTATCAAAACTTTTTATCCAAAATGGCCGGTCACGAATTTTCCACAGCCATTTCCATCCAGATTTAGAGAAATTACGTTAATTCCTATTATAAGAGATGTTTTTCGGAGTAATTACCGTTTTCTGAGAAACTGACTTACGCGTCATGCTTCTTTTCTATTTAGAAACACATTGGATATTTGATCAACGATTTACATCAATAAAGGCCAGACGCGTGTTTCCCACAGCGATACAATATAATCGTTTCTATAGCTACTTATGATTTCATGTGGGATTTACTTTGAACACATTTCTATGTTGAGGTTTTGTGATTTATTATTATTATTATTATTTATAAAATAAAATCACAAATAAAATCTTAGTGTATTTATATAAAATCATGTCTTATTATAAATTATATATATTTTTATCATGAAAGTTTTTTGAAATCAATTTCTCTTTTCCCATAAACAATACAATATGTTTCGGATAATATTACATATTTGTTATCATAATCAGTAAAGATTACATTTTTTAAAAATAAAAAAGAAACATTTACATAATTAGAGCGACTTTTCACTATATCCTCGTCATATGTTCATACTATTCAAAGTTTGAGTTGAAAATTTCTAATGAAATTAAAGATATAAATATGTAAGTGTGAACACTCTACTTATGTCTCTTTATACATAGGGGAAACGGGTGCTGGTTGGCAGCAGGGGTTGGTTGAAGAATTTAACTCCTTCATTAATTAACAAAATGAGGTGTTGCTATTCTTGATTCTTTTGGAGATACCTCATTCCTCCCATTCTTAAGATAGATATTCTTTACCTTATAATGATCGAACTTACTTGCATCTGCTGTCTGTTTACCACTTCTATCAGTTTGGAACATTACAACTACGAAATCAGGCATATAAAATTGTCTAGAATTAAATTGAGTAGTAACATCGTACTCCCAGAAAGAACCTACAACAGTCTTCTGAACAAACTGATAACTATGGAATGAAAACATGATTTTTTAAAGGTTCTTTAAGAATATTCAACTTTAACTAGTTTTCGTAAATAGATTCGTATTCAATAATAGGCATTCTTATCTCCATATTCTTTACTGTTATTTTTCCATCATGAGGAGCTGTTGCACCTGCTCCTGTTCCAGCCCATTTGTACAAGACATCGTTATTGTTTTTAGCTTTTGCAAATGCTATTCTCAATCCACTTTTCAACATAACCTCTTGATAGTCACTTAAAAAGCTTGGAATTAATCATAATGGGTACAAAACGCTGAAGTCCTTTCGTAGACCAAGTTTATCATCTGTTTCAAATCCTGCTTGTTTTAGATATTCAACTTCTGGTTTGGAAATCTTTAGTGTTCCAATAGCTGTAGATGTTATTTTAGGTAGTTCAATCTTATCTATAACAACTCCATGCTTTCTAACCTCAATTTGAGAAAAGAAGAATGGTAAGAAGTTATCTACAAGTTTTATAGTATCATTTGCACCAAATGTTCCTCCAAATGATGCACCAACAACTTCAAAAGTCATATAACAATCTGCTTTGTGTGGATGTATAAACCCTTCTCCCACATCGAGATCAAACTCAATATCTTTGTTAGTTTCATTCAAATTATTAAATGTTCTTGTGTTAGGTTTAAAACTCTAACTCATAACTCTCAATACTGTCCATTTATTATAAAGAAAATCTTGAAACAACGCTTTTATGGAATGTACCCATAAAAGAATTATACATAATAACATTTAAAAAACTTATAATCCCCATCCTAACTTAACCTTAGCATTCGTAGCAGTCCTAACTCCAAAAGGAGCTAATCGTTCAGCAATTGATGCATCACTACTAAATGCTCTATTCCATGCTTTAGTTTCTAGTTCCTTATCTGCAATATGTCTTGACTTTGTATCTTTATTGTCTCTGTAGTATATATCGTGTTCTTTACAAGCCTCATCTAATGGGTTGATATCTTTATCTCCTCTTTCTAACTTTTCTTGTAGCTTAGTGCCCGGACTACAGTACGAAAATCCAGGAATATGTAGCTCAAACGGTAATTTATTAATTAAGTTATTTACTAATCCTTTTCCAAACTTCTCATCATTCCAGAATCGTGGTGGCAATGTATTTAAGATCTTAATCAAATACCCTATAGCTTCCGGATCATTAGGAATAAATTGTGAAAGCTTATTATTAATCATACTCACTATACCTACTTTCTCATTATAAAAGTAATTATTACCAACCTTTTCTTCTCCATCTATAACTATTAACCGATCAATTAATTTTCTCACATCGTCCATCTATATATATTCTTTAGATAATTCGTTGTATATTTTTATTCCTTCCCCAGATTTTGGTGTTTTCTTTCTTCTTGGTATTGGAGGTTAATATGGCTTAATCATCCCTAATAGGCTGGATAATATTAATGTACTTAGAACCTCTATTAGATGCTACTTTTTTATCTCGATTATATTTTTGGAAGTCAGCATCTAATTGTATTATTATTTCCTTGTACTGTTCAAAATCATCATTATCATAATCTTGAATGGTTTTATTAGTTACCATTAATTATCAAATCATCGCCACTCAATTTAACTTCAGAATTTTCTATCTTATTTATTATTCTTCCATCTTCTTCAACAGCTCTTATTCCAAATACACTATAATTTCTTCTACTATATTATACTGTTGCAATCTTACCAAATGATTGTGCTGTTGTTAAAGGCTCTACTTCTTCGACTTTGTCTTTAGTTTGTTTTCTCATTTGTTTTATTTCTCCTGTTATTGGTGTATCACTACTACTTGGAGGACTATCATAAGTTATCTTTTTAGGTGTTTCTAGTAGACTATAATCTATTGAAGCCACCTTATGTACAGCTGGAACAAGTTCAGTTATTAGATTTTTAGTTTGTTCTGCTACTTCTTTGATCTCACTTCCTAAATTTTGGATAGCATCAATTACAGGTTGTTCTTGCGTCTTAAATTTATCGTATATACCTGTCCTTTCTTTCTTCCAAGATTCGAAGCCCTTTATGAAGAACTCCTTTAACTTAATATTCTTATTAATTTCTTTCTCATCCATTTATTATATAGAAAACGAACAAGCGTCAACAAACGTCAAAGAACGTCAATAAACGTCAAAAAACGTAAACCGTTAAAACGTCAAACGTGAAAAAACGTCAAACGTTTAAGAAGTGTTTTATCTTGTTCCTATACTTACCATTCCTTGTACCTTCCTTGTCATATCAATTACTATAAAACCATAATCTTCTTGCCAACATTTTGAACATATATCTTTAAATTTATCATAAGGCATATCTCCTCTAACAAACTCGTTATACACATGTTTAAGATTAGTATCGTCTTGTCTAAATACGCATAGGATATTAACGTTATCTCTTATAAGCTGTTTAGGTACTTTTGAATATGTCTGTGCAAGATAGAAACAGTCTAAATGTCTATGTCTACTTCTCGTAAAGTAATTTCTAACACTATATTGGTTCTCCAAAATGTAATCATCAAACACAACGACAGAGTATTTTTCACATTCATCAATAGGTACAAAAGAGTCATTACTGCTTAAGAACGTTGCTATTTGCTTATTGAACTTTAGTTCTGCTTTTTCAAATCGATCTTTTAATTGCTCATACTTTGGCTGATTCATGCTTTTAGAATACATGTAGAAGTAATTATTGTTTAACCAACCTGGTTGTAATAAGAAGTTAAATAACAAAAAAGTTTAACCACAACCAGATAGACCCATTATAAGACTCGAATATCATCAGGTATAAGTTCTCCATTTGTTTTCTTAGCTGTTGTTTCTTTTATCATCTCTTTTACATCCCAATTAATAGTTTTCTTACTCATTTATTATAGAGCAAATCGTCGAGTTCCTGGGCGCTAACACCCTTTATGATCTTATATCTTTAAGTTGTTTTCTAATCTTATGCAACGTATTTTTTATATATTCCTCATCCATTTCGCCATTTAATGTTATTATTATCTCTAACTGTTCTTTAAATGAGTTAATACAAGTGACAATGGTTTTATATTCGTCTTTTCTTTTGCTTATGTTTAACTTAGAAGACAAACCTGTTATAATAGCACTTCCAGTTGCAAGAGACGTTGTTAATATTGAGTAAATTGTTACGGGTATAAAAATATTAATAAACCCAGTTGTTGCAGAAAGTATAACCGATAACGTAATCAAAGTGTAGTATGCATATGTAACAATTCGTAGTTTTCTCTTTTTCTTCTTTAAGCTGTATTCTAACTTTTGAATGATATCTTCTATTAACTTGATTACTTTCTCTCTTGGAATATCTCTAGGTAAATCAAACTCGTTCATTTATTATATAATAAATGCCTAAGGTATTTAAGTTAATGAGTGATACTTCTGTTTTAAAGAAGAAACTCCATTGTGAATTAGACAACAATAACAGCTATTTAAGTATAGGACTAGTTGGGTTTAACACAACATAGTTAACTCCAAACATTACAGAAAGAAAAAATAAATTAACATTTTGTAGTGATGATAATATACTTTCAGAGCAACTTATAGTTCAACCTAGTCAATATAATTTAAAAGAATTAGAAGAATATATTAAATCAAATCTTCCATACTCCACCGATCCTTTTAAAGATATTAAATTTACTGAGGACAGAAATAACAATTGATTTAAAATATTTAACAGACATTGTGACATAATTTTAGATACCATTAATACCATATTAGGTTTTAGTGAGAAAAACTTAGCTAGTAACATAGAACATATTGGAGATAAGGTACCAACGTTTCATCATTTCGATACAATTAATGTTCACTGTAATATAGCAGATGACTTGTTTGTTAAAGATACGGAGTACACACATAGAGAAACAGGAATTATAGCATCATTTAAAACATGCTGAGTTTAAACATAGTATTATTTACGAGCCTACTTATCCATTATTTTTCCCTATATCTAAAGACAAGGTTGATAATTTTGAGATAAGGATAACAGATGAGAATGATTGCTTAATTGATTTTGGTGAAGCTACAACAACTGTACTTTTACAAACCAAGATTTTCTCTCAAATAAATAGGAAGATGTATTCTATTAAAGGTTGTATGTTTAGTGTTCCTTACAGTGAACTAAAGGATTTAAATATCGATCATGTATTAACAAAGAAACAACTTAGTGATAAATCTAAGAAAATTAAAGAAGGTAAAGGAATGGATTTAACTCTAACTACTACACAAATGAAAAATATTAAGAAAGAGCATATGGGTGGTTTTATCTTTACAATTCCAGCCATTCTAGCATCTTTAGGAGCAGTTGGTTCATTAGCAGGTGGTGCAGCAGCGATTGCTAAAACTGTACTTGATGCTACGAAAAATAAACAAGAACTTTAAGAACAAAAAAGGCACAATATGGCTATAGAAGAAAAACAAGGAGCAGGTAAACCGAAGAAGTCAAAAAACTAAAACCATTGACCAACTTCGATATAGAGAGGTTGGTTAAAGAATTAAAGGTAAAATGATTTAGAGGTGTATTTATGAGTGACGAACTTCCACAAGAACCCTATGTAAATGAGTGTGGTATAGTTAACTTCGATAAATCAGAAAACATTGGTGCTCATTGGATATGCTATTGGAAAGATAACAACGAAAGGTACGTGTTCGATTCTTATGGCGGTGTTCCTCCTAAACAACTAGTACAATATCTTGACACCGAAAACTTATTTTACAATGACGAACGAATACAAGATTAATTCTGTTATATGTGGTCATCTTTGTGTTAAGGTTTTAAATCTTCTGAATCAAGGGTATTCTTTTAGTGATGTTATGAATATGATTAAAAATGATTAAATATTATTAAGTTTAAGTGCTTTTATGGTTTGTATCCATAAAAGTTTTGTTTAAGATAAATATGGAAGCTATACACAATAGATTTTTAGATTATTTTGAGAAGCATGGAGGTGAACTAGATGCACTAGATAGATATAATTTTTATGAGTACTTTCAGTATGTTAGTGAGATAGACGTAAAAGATAGAAACAACGTATATAAAGTTATTGATTTATGGATAACGTTAATACCTAAATTTTTGTACACGAATGAAGAGTTGAAAAAGTTAGTCTAATAATTACCATAAAGGAGTTGTTGTCAAATTATAGCTCTAGACCATTAGAATGCAGTAATTGTGTTAGTAAGTCATTAACAAAAAGTATGAATAGTTATATTTGTAATTGTTCTGTAGAGTGGTTGGGTTTACAGTACTAATGAAGTAAATGAAAGCTGGTTGTGCAAGAAAACCATGGTATGATACTACAAAAAGTTTTAAGTTACAGTTATCTCGTTTACAAGCTTTACAGGATAGAATTATTTCCAAAGATGTGTTCAAGGTGTTAAATGATGAAATTAGAGAAATACCAAAAGATTTAATATCAACAAAAGATGTTCTAGAAGTACTAAAGAAAAACAAATGCATAGAATATTATGATGATGTCTATTTAATACACTATCACGTTATCGATCCAAGACCATTAAAATTACAACATATGGAAGAAACACTTATAAACGAGTTCGAATACTTACACGAGGTCTTTAAAGAACTGTATCCGAAAAGAGTATTGTTTATTAACTTAAAATGTGTTTTGTACTATCTGTTGGAAAAGCATGACGTTCATGTTGATATTGATTTTAAACACTCGCCTAAACAAATAGAGATGTTGAAGAAATGTTTTAAAAAATTAGGATGGGCATTTTTAATAATAAATGAACATATGTATATTTGATAATGTTGTAAATAGAAAAGGTGATGTTGATATTAGTGAAGAAAAATTAAAATTGTTGGAGAATTCAAATGATGTTGTTAGTGTAAGTCAACTTAAGTCAATACAGGCTCAATTAGAGAAAGATAGAAAACGATTTGAAGATGTATTAGAAATGTTACAAGACACATACATAAAGAAGATTTTCAAAAGATTAAAATAAATACTACTAAATTGATTACGCAGAAAGAAACCATACCTCTATTATACCGATAGAGAACTAAGAATGTTAAAGACCAAATCTTTAGAATATTCAATCTTTGTAATGGTTATAGTTTTCTGTATAATGGAAAAATATTGCATATGGAATTAAGTTTGGATAAATACTTTCTAGAGATATATTTGGGTGATACCTTGATTGAAAATTTACCTTTTAGCTTTAACAAGAGTGTTATAATTACGATTAAACTAAATAAAAAATTCTGCTAATGGGGAATTATTGTTTGCTGTAATGTACATAGAAAGAGAGCTTTCGTAAAGGCGTTTACTATATAATAAATATGGATATTTTTGGTAATGTTAAAAGTAGAAAAGAAGAACCTAAAGGATATAAAATAGATAAAGTTTTTACATCAAAATACACATCCTGGGTTGATTTTAAGAACAAAAGATTGGTTAATGTATCTAATGCTATTGATAAACAAGATGTTGTAACATTAGAACAGATTCAATCAGCGAAAGAAGAGTTTAATTTACTTACGCGAAAAGAAATTGTTGAATTACCATGTCGATTGGCAGAAGATGATGTTGGGAAACCAGTCTTTTTTGTATATAATTTAGCTGCCGCCTACCAATTTCTTTATAAAGGTAGGATAATGCATATAGAATCAAGTTTCAATTCACATTTTATAGATCTATTTTTAAATAACACTCTGGTTCAAAGTTTACCACTACACTTTAATTTAAATGATCAATTAGCAGTTAGACCATCCAAAGATTCTGATCTGAAACATGGCGAATTATTATTGCTTATTATGTATATAGAAACAGAAGATGGAGATAATGTTAAGAGTTTAGTATTAGGAAGTGATGATGAATATTATTTTATTGATTTTCTATACAATAATAATGATAATGTATTGTGTTAAATGTAAGAAATCAACAGATACGAAGAAAGATACCTTTAGAATTGAACAAACAAAGAATGGAAGATATCTCAAGAAAGGTATTTGTTCTGTATGCGGTGTTACTAAAACTCAATTCGTTAAAAAGAAAGATTGCCTATATGAAGGTAAAGGTATTAGAGAAGACATTATAGAAGAAATTCACAAACCATCTAGAAAAAACTTTGACAGACTAAGTGCGGTTATAAAAGGTATGGATGATCTTTGACAAGCTGATCTTGTAGAAATGGATAGCAGAGTATTAAAAGGTGTTTCCAAATTAAAGAAAGGCTATAAGTGTCTGCTAACGACTATAGATGTGTTTTCGAAATATGCGTTTGCTGTTCCTGTTAAAGATAAGAGCGGTAAGAATGTTACAGAAGCATTTGAATCCATATCAAGAGTGAGAAAACCTAGTAACTTACAAACTGATCAAGGCAGAGTTTTACAATAAAGAATTTAAGAAGTTGATGGAGGAAAATAAGATTAATCATTACTCAACCTATAGTGGTAAGAAAGCTTCTGTTGTTGAGAGATTTAATAGAACACTTAAACAAAACATGTGGAAGAAGTTTACAACACAACGAAATTATAAATGGATAGAGATATTACCAACACTAGTTAGCGAGTATAATAATCGTATGCATAGAACAATTGGTTTAAAGCCTATAGAAGTTAATAAGAAGAATGAGCGAACAATATTAGAGAAAGTGTATAAGAAAGAATATAAGCGTGTTAAACCCAAATACAAATTAGGTGATCATGTTCGTATAAGTAAATCGAAAGGATTATTTGAGAAAGGATATACACCTAATTGGTCAACAGAAGTATTTGTTATTAGTGAAGTTATTCCATCTAATCCACCTACGTATAGAATTAAAGATTTAGAGAAAAAGATGTGCAAGGTAGATTTTAAGAACCAGAACTATTAAAGACAAAACACAAAGATGAATACTTGGTGGAGAGTTTAAGTGATATTTGCTACGAACAGATTAAAGACAACTATTGGTATGGTTTATTTAGTGATTTTAAATTGATTATTGATAAGACAACAGGATACTTCAATGAAACTAAGTTATGTCATGATGGAGGAAAGAAATTTTATAAATGGTTAGAAAATAAACAATCTAAAGAGGTAATTTCTTATATAGTCATTGAACCGAATTTGTGGGGATGACTAAGATTGTCAAAGGTGGTAGGCTAGTTTGAACGAGATAAGGATAATGAACGAAATAAAGTTAAAAATAATGATTTTCTATATAATAAATATATGAGTACTATGGATAATTCTCTTAGTTTAAACGATATTTGCTACGGACAGATTAAAACAGTTATTGGTATGGTATTTTTGGTGATTTCAAATTGATTATAGATAAGAGTACAGGATAATTTAACGCTACCAAGTTATGTAAAGATGGTGCTAAAGAATTTAAACATTGTTTAGAAAATATAAGATCTAAAAGACGAATCAATTATTATGAAAAAAAGCTTAATGGTCGGGATTCCGACTGCTTCAGAAACTCATGAAATAAAACTTGCAGGAAGTGAATTAAATAATAAGATATCAGGAACATATGTTTATAAAAAGATAATTTTAGATATTGCAATATGGATATCTGATGATTTTTACGATAAGTGTTATGATATAATCGAAGACTACTTTATACAAGGTTTTAGACAATACCAACGGAATAACGAAGAACTACAAAGAAAGGTAGAAGAGATAGAACAATCAATGGAAAGATTAAAAATAGAAAACACAAAGCTTAAAAATAGCAGCACCACATATTGAAGATCCATTAAGAATACATAAACTTATTATTATTAAAAAGAACCTTACAACTAAACAATTAGAAAAGATCTTAGAAAAGTATGATTCAGACAAAAGACAACAAGTAAAGCTCTATAACAGTTATAGGTATTGGGTGGGAAGAATTCAAGAGTGTAATATAAAAACAAGATTACCATGTCTACAAGAAAAATGTCCAGACATGACTATATTGTCTAAAAGCAGAGACCCAAACTCGATTAACCTTCTAAATAAAATAAAAGAAAAATATGATTGTGTTATTTTGCATGGTTGTCATGTAGACCTAAAGAATGTGGATGAAGAAGAAGATGATGAGTTTGTTATTGATTTGTTTTTAAGTATGAGACAATTAAAAATAAGTTTTGTATTTAGATATTAGTAAAGGTAAGTGTAATGAGTTTTGGACATCCCTATCAGAAGAAGAATTGATTAACAGTATAGATTGTTTATATGATCGGTTATTATCTGATAATTAAGGTTACGACTTTTATGGTATAATAGCCATAAAAGGTAATTAGTTAAGCATTAAACAAACCACCTGTTGTAACATCGAATGCTAAATTCAATATATTACCTAAATCGGAATTATTATGGTATCTTCTTATTATAACTCTCCAATCTACGAAATGTCTAAATAAATATATAAACTCTACTGAGAGGTTTTGATGAATCGAAATGTTATACCAATGAACACTGTCTTTGAACTCTGCAATAAATTCTTCTGTTAAATTTTGAAACATTGAAATCATTGCTCAATTTACTTTGTCAGCGTAATCTCTTACAAGGTTTTCTGATAATTGCTGGGTTCCACATAAGCGCCACAAAGAAAGTTTATCTGCATGCTCTCGTATAAAAGCTTCAGAGAGTTTCCTTCCATAAGACATAGCATCCAAATCAACTTTGTCCATAAACTCATTAATAAATTCTTCAGATACGTTTTGATTAAACGATACTTCTCTCCAATGAACTCTATCTGCAAATTCTGCTATAAAGTCTTCTGATAAGACTTGTCTTCCCGAAATAATCTCCCAATCAACTTTATCAGCTAATTCTCTTATAAACTCTTCTGATAACTTTTTCCATGAACATATTTCACTCAAATTAACTTTCTACTAATATTTGCGTATGAAATCTTCTGTAATGTGATCATAGTTATATTCCTCCTCATAATCATCATAACCTATAAATAACCATTGTTCATCAGTCAGTGAATCTAACATCTCATCGGACAAGTTCATAACGATTGTATAGAGAAGTTTTGTATAAGATACGAGTTCTTTTCTTTAGTAGTTTTCTTGAACAAATGATCTAACATACCTATGGACACGCTAAAATTTATTTTGTTTTCATCATTATAGCCACCAATATCTAAATATTTACATACACAATCAAATATAGGTTTGTAAGATAATATTTCCTTAGCACTAGTCATATTCACCTGTTCGTATTTATTCTTAGATTTTTTAAAAATTTATTTCATTTTTGGTTTTCTATATAATAAATATGGAGAAACATTTTGATTTATTACATGATAGACTTAAACTAATTTATCAAGATCTTAAACTCTTAGCAGCAATACTAGAGAAACAAGCACTGTTAATAGAGAAACAAATACTGTTAAAGGAAAAAAAATATTAATAACACAACAAAAAACACCTGATTTGGGTAGTGATGAATACGAATATGATAGTGATGATTATGATAATGAGTAAGTTTACAAAAATCATTCAGTTTTAAAATGTGTATATGTAACTATGATGGGTCTTCCCATGAAAGCTCTATAGTAACACATCGAGAAAACATATGCAAGCAATGGCAGGCGCGTGCAAATGTTTAAATGATGTGTTAAAAAATGAATGACAATGATTAAAAATTTTTGATGAAGATAAAAAATTGAAGAGTGATACTAAGATTTTCTATATAATAAATAAGATGAGTAATTGTAGTAGATTTATACTAATAGAGTTAAGACGACAATGTAAAGAGAAGGGAACCAAAAGGTATTCCCAATTACGAAAACATGAACTAATAAACCTTAAACAACATGACGATGAACAAAGCAGAAGACATATTAGAAATATATTCCCATTTGAACAAGAAGTAATTGAACAACCAAGAATCAAAGTTGAATCAATACCAATCGATGTAAAACGTCAAAATATTGCATTAAAATCAAGATTAGAAACATGGAGATTTGAAAGATTATAAGCCACAAGATCCACTCGTACAATATATTACTGCAACATATAAAGCTATATTAAAAGATTACAAATCAGCTTAAGTAAACAGTTCGTTGAAAGCTAATCTTTATATAAGTTGTACATATAAGAAAGGCGAAGAAACTCGAAACTTCTATTTTAACACTGAAAACCAAGAAATATATCACTCAAGTAATTTAAAAGAAATAACTAAAATGAAACAAAGATTAAGAACAAGAATGGATGAGTTCGAAGCTAGAGGTTCTGGCTGGGCAATCGTCAAATATACACCATATAGAGGATTGACATACATAGATTTACCTGATAAAATTAAAAATAAACAAGCAGTCATAAATGTAAAGAACGAAGATGAAAAATATTTCTTCAATTTGTTCTTTACTATACCCAGTTAATAAAGATCCACAACGACCTTCCAAGTAAAAGCAAGTTGTTAAATACTTAGAAGAAAAATTTAAAAAAATATGCATTTTCCTGTAAAGCTAAGCGATATCCAAAAAGATGAAAAATTACTTAATATTTCTATAAATGTCTATGCGTATGATAAAGACTATTCAATCTATATACTACATCACACGCAAAAGAAGAAAGAAAATCATGTCAATTAATTATATATAAAAGAACAAAATGAAGACCAACTTAAAACACATTATTGTTGGATTAAGGATTTAAGCAGACTAGTATGTGCACAGTTAACTAAAAAGAGAGCTCAAAAATATTTATGTCATAGATGTTTGTTATACTTTTACTCTCGAGGAGCTTTAAATAAACATGAGCAAGATTGTTCGTTAAATGAGCCAGTAAAAGTAATAATGCCTGAAGAAGGTAAATACGTTGAATTTAAAAACTACCAATACACAATGAAAATGCCATTTGTGATTTATGCTGATTTTGAATGTTTGTTACATAAAGTTATGAGTTGTCAAGAATGTTATCCAGATAACGAATCATATACGAAGAAATATCAACAACATAAGCCATCTGGATTTTGTTATTATGTAGTAAAGAGCGATGGAAGTAAAAGTAATCCTGTTTTGTATAGAGGTAAGAACGCTGCTAAGAAATTTATAAGACTTAACAAAAGAAGCCAAACATATATCGAACATATACAAACAAAATAACGAATTACCATTAACAAAATGTCAGAGAAAAGAGTTCAATAAATCTAAATGTTGTTATTACTGTAAGCAGAAGTATACTAAAGAAAATCATAAAGTTAAGCATCATGATCATATAACTGGAAAATTTGTAGCACCTCTATGTAATAACTGCAGTTTAAAAGTTAAAGTACCAAAGTTTGTACCAGTGATCATACATAACTTGACAGGATATGACTCACACTTATTTATAAAAGAGCTTGCATGTAATAAAGAAGAAATAGATCTAATACCCAATAACGAAGAAAGATACATATTCAGCAAAAAGGTTGGAACTATTAAATTAAAATTTGTAGATTCATTTAGATTTATGGCTTCTAATTTAGAAAAATTGTCTTCGAACTTGAAACCTGAACAAATGATACATACCCAGCACTTTTATCCTAATCAAGAACAGTTTCAACTTGTAATAAGAAAAGGTGTTTACCCATATGATTATGTTAACAACTGGAATAAGTTTAGAGAAAGAAAATTACCGCTAAAGGAAGCATTCTTCAACAAACTTATGAACACACATATAAATGATGAAGATTATGAACATGCAAAGAAAGTATGGGAAAAATTCAACATTAAGAATCTCGGACAATACCATGATTTATATTTAAAAGCGTATGTATTATTGTTAGCAGATATATTCGAAAATTTTAGGGAAACATGTCTTAAAGCTTATGACCTTGATCCTGCTTGGTATATAACAGCACCAGGTTTAGCTTGGGATGCAATGTTAAAGATGACAAATATAGAATTAGAATTGTTGTGTGATTATGATATGGTATTAATGATAGAGGAGGGTATAAGAGGCGGGATTAGTCAATGCTCAAAAAGATATCTTAAAGCAAATAATAAGTATGTGGAAGATTACGATAAGAATAAAGAAGATTCTTACCCTATCTACCTAGATGCTAATAACTTGTATAGGTGGGCAATGAGTCAATATCTACCGTATAAGGGATTTAAATGGTTAAGCGAAGATGAGATAAGAGAAATAGACTTCACAAGTATATCTGATAATTATGATACTGGATACATATTAGAAGTTGATCTTGAATATCCAAAAGAATTAAATAACTATCACAAAGACTATCCAATAGCTCCTCATAACATATATCCGCCTGGTTCAAAACAATCAAAGCTATTAACAACTCTATTTGACAAAGAAAAATATGTAATTTACTATCGAAACCTAAAACAGTCTTTCACTTGGATTGAAACTTGAGAAGATACATCGAGTAATAGAGTTCGAACAGTCAGATTGCTAAAGAAATATATTGATTTAAACACACAGATGAGAACGAAATCAACAAATGATTTTGAAAAAGACTTCTATAAGCTCATGAATAATTCAGTACTTGGGAAGACTATGGAGAATATTAGAGAGTTAATATTAAACTTGTAAATGATGAGAAAAAATACGAGAAGCTTGTAGCAAAACCAAATTATAAGAGTACTACAGATTTTACGGAAAATTTAGTAGCTGTTCACATGAACAAGGTTAAAGTACAATTTAACAAACCTATTTATGTAGGTATGTGAATTTTATATTTTTTCAAACCATTTAATGTACGACCTCCATTATAATGTAATGAAGCCAAAATACCAAGACAAAATAGAAGTATGTTATACAGATACCGATAGCTATATATACCATATTCAAACAGAAGATGTGTACGACGACATGAAAAATTATATTGATTACTTCGACACGAGTGATCACCCTAAAGATAACAGATATAAGATACCACAAGTTAATAAGAAAGTACTTTGTAAGATGAAAGATGAACTTAAAGGAACAATCATAGAAGAATTTGTTGGTTTAAGATCAAAAATGTATTGAATCAGGTTCGAAAAAGATAAATGTTGTAAAAAAAGCAAAAGAAGTTAAGAAAAATGTTATAAGTAAAGAACTATCATTTAACAATTATAAAGACTGTTTATTCAATCCCAAAGAATATTATAAAAAGATGAATTTAATCAGAAGTTATAAGCATGATTTGTACAGTATAGAAGTAAATAAATTAGCTTTAAGTTGTGTAGATGGTAAGCATATGTTTGGAAGAATGGGGTAAATACCCTACCATGGTTACATTATGAAATAGAAGAGATATAGTTTTAGAAGTAAGATTTTAGATTGTAAGATTTTATGGTTTTAAATGTCATAAAAGCCTATTCAATCTCACTTTAGCATTGTAGTTATGGAAATACTTTGCGCTCTGTAACTTTGTATAATTATATAGGTCCTTCTGTGCTGGTCAAAGTACTGGGAGGGGAAAATTGCGCTCGTAGTAACCATAACATGCTACTATTTTGCATGCAGTTCTTCTGCCAATGTCCCGTGCTGGCCACTTTTGACAGGCTAATACAAAAGTATACTTGAAGCAAAAGTTGAGTAAGCCGTTTACAATAAACGTATGTGGATAACATATGCCCTGAGGGTTATTATAATCTGTAAGCAAATATTCATCGATGCGCCCATCAGGGTAATATTCAGAACTAGCTGAACATGCCCGCTTCACTGTGTTTAAACCAAAGATTGAGGTCCTTTCATCCTAATAAATGTAGTTTCAGAAACTCGGACACACGTCTCTTATTTTTCCACCTTCTTTATCGCTCCATCACCACCAGCGCACCTTTTTCCCCTTCTACGACATATGTTTAAAAAGGAACGATTAATTTCGTATCTAATAATTTTAAATGAGAAGTCCAAATACCAAATTCCGTGTTTTTAACCTATAAGAAGAAACTTTTTCCCTTTCCCCGTCGTTTCTTTCGATTTTTACTGAAATATTAAAAAAAACATTAAAACACGTTGAAATTATATTAAATTAGGAGCCTAAATAAAAAAGATCAAGTTTTAAGCTTAAGGGATTCAAAGATATGGCCATCTTATTAAAGTACTTCTGATCTTTTTCCCTGTCCCCGCCCCTTTTCTTCCATTATAGGTTGTATGTCAAAACAAAAAAGAAAACTTAAATATGTGTCTAATTATTTTAAATGACAAATAAATCTTGAAGTATTTAAGCCTAAGGGATTCAGAAATGTGGCCACATTATTAAAGTACATTCCACCCCTTACTCCCCCTTTCCAAAAATCCTTATTTAGTAGTACCATACGTCACAAATCCTATGTATTGTCCAAATTTCAAGGTTTTAACTTAAGCGGTTTGGCCTGTGCGAGGACCAGTCAGTTGTCACACAAAACTTTGAATTTTAGGCGTTGGTTCACTTTTGGTGCATCCCATTTTGGAAGATCTACAGGCAAACGATCCTACCAAACCTTGACACATTTCTTGCACTTTCCGGTTTCTTGTTGCACAGCATGCACTAAATGAGGAGTTCTAAATTCTACAGCGCATAAACCACGAACCAATATAATAGCACGAATACTATCTAACCGAATCAAGGCATAAGCGCAGCAGGGGTGTCCAAGCGGCAGCAAAAGGGTGCATCCGTAGGGAGCAGTCACATCAGCGACGAGGGTATACGCATAAACGAGGATGGTGGAAAAACACTTAAAATATCTGTAATAATTGTTATCTTCGAAAACACTTAATTTTGATGCCAAAGAAAAAACTCTTTTTACTCCCTTTGCATACTTTCCACGGTTGATTTTACGCTCCATCATACCTTGACTCTGCAGAAACTTTATAACCTTTCTCTCTTTATCACAAATTAAAAAAAAAAAAATTAGTATAATATCCACCGTAGATGACCATAACTGACGTATGAATCGGAACTTCCCGCGGTTTACTTCTACTCTATTTGCATTCTTGTATTCTTCCGCCTTACGCTTCAGTAAATAATTACACTTAGAACACGTTCACTACCATTCACAATGTATTTCAGTATGATATCCACTAACAGAAGTTACTTAATATTCACACTCTGCTGCTTTTGCGAAAAGGGCTTTACACTTGTATTTAACCCATAAATTTTGTTTTTGGTAGAACTGTCTGCTCGAGGGAACCCAAATAATTATAATAATTCATTCATTATATTAAGTGGCACCTCAAAAGTAAAACTACATGCAGAGTTATTATAGCCTGTCATTAAAATAGTAATGTACTCACCTTTTCCCTTTGGAAGCATCCCCTCGCTCTCGCTCGGTCCACCATCTTCGCCGTGCTCTGACTCCGTTAGATGGCATTGGTGCCTTTTAGCGGCCACCTAGTACAAATTGGTTTGTATTTTGTGCACTGTAGTTCTTATGCCATACATCTAGCCCCGTATATATATATATATATATATACGCAAATCATAAAAGAATAAATGTAATTTATCGACAATTACTTGCGATGCCCCTCTTGAATTTTATCTATGCCATGTGAGATATTTTGAGGTTGCTTAGCTCAAACCATTTAGGAGATAAGAAGAGGGAAAGCAGTAAAAGAATCGGTGCAGTTTTACTATACGGATCCACAGCAGTGTTGGGAAGTAACGTAACGCAAGTAACGCGTTACTTTTTAGGTAACGTTTCCTAGTAACGCGTTACATTTTTCCCAAAGTAACTGTAACGGTAACGCGTTACAAATTTTTAAGTAACGTAGCTAGTTTGCGTTACTTTTTTCGCGTTACATTTCGGATGAGTAACAACATCATATGCATTTTTTTAAAAACAAACGTTTCTTTCTTGTAAGTGAGTGAATTTCTCAGAATGAAACAATCGAGCATGAGCTACGTATGTCAGTGACCGACAGTTACAGACACACAGAGAAACAGATAAGTTCGTAGTGCCACTTGCTGTTTTTTAAAGATGAGGACAGCCTTAGGGAAATCACGTGTACTGATTGCAAGCACCTGGAAGATTTTGTCGTAGATTTTGACAGCTCCAAATCAATACATTCAGTGAGTGAACAAGGAGTGCAATGATACCTGTAGTCTATTTTACTTTGATTGGTGTTGTTTTTATAAAGATGGAGAACGAAAATATTTTACCGTTCGAACATTTGAATGAATACTTTTTTCTTAAGATTTGAGGATGATGGTGGACAGAATTTAAAAGTAAAGTGTCTCCAATTCGAGTCGAGTTGGAGGATATTTTTCGAGTCGAGTTCTCGGGTCGAGCTCAAAGATGTCTGTTTCTAGTCGAATCGAGTGTCAAAGAAAACTCGCTCGAACTCGCTCGTGTCCATCCCTACGAATAACGCAGTATGGCATTTTATCAATGTTACATTATATGAGTTCATATATCAAGTAAAAATTTGTCCTTGCATTCACATAAAGCGATTCAGAACGTGCAATAATAATAATAATAATAATAATAATAATAATAATAATAGCGGTAGTAGGCCTAATAGTACTACGGAAAATTGAAGTCATAATTTTTTTTTCACATTTTTAAAGTTTTGGACCTAAAAGTAACGCGTTAGTAACGCGTTACTTTCGAAGTAAAGTAACAGTTACTTTTCGGTCCAAGTAACGCGTTACATTTTAAGAGAAAGTAAAGTAACTTGTAACGCGTTACATTTTTACAAGTAACTTACCCAACACTGATCCACAGATTGTAAAATGAACGGGAAGATTTGGTTAAGTCTTTATTTTGCCCAATTTATGTCGAGAACAGAACCCAACGAACCCCTGCGGAGCTTCTATCCCGTTCCAAATCCCACTCCTACTCCTACTGCTATTACTACTTATACTATGGATCCGTATAGTAAAACTGCACGAAAAAAAGCCTAATTTTTCAACTATTATTTCGAATGGTGAGCCAAAAGTAACCCTGAACAGAATTTTATAGAGAGAGATAAAAATAAAAATTTAAAAATTATACGCATTTTTACAGAAATGAGGTCACTGTCATATGGACAAGAAGAGATAGAATACTTTTCTAAGTCTTCAGCAGCTCACAAAAAATGTTCGATATTTATTACACACACCAGAGTTGGCGTGGGTCAATGAAAACTTGACCCACGACCCACTGACCCACCACCCATCGTGACGCACGACCCACCACCCACCATGTCCCACTCTGACCCACCACCCACCGTGACCCACCACCCACCATCAACCACTCTCATCCACTGTGACCTACTCTCACTTAGCAAAATCTCGTTATCAACTCTTACACATAATCCGCGGCCTCTTTTACTGACTAAAGAGTTTACACTTGTAATAAAACCAGACTGAAATTGTCACTAATAGGAGTTTGAATTTTTACGGTCAATCGCTCAAGCACCACTCTGTTACAATAAAGGTGGATCTGACCTTTACGATATAAAATAGTAGCCTAAAGTGTTTGTAATGAGGAAATTCAAGCACTTCGAGGGGGGAGGAATTAGTGTGTGCCTAAAATATAATTGTACTAAGAGAGTATTCTTGCGAGTGAAAATTTCTTAACACATTCCAAAAGAAACTTCTATTCGCAGAAAAGTACTTCTGTACAATATGGAGAAGGTTATGATTTCTCAGTTCACAGTATTTTTCTCCAAAGACTTCAAAAATCAGTTTTTCATAGCGTATAAAGTGCTCGGGTACTGTCTGTAAGAACATCTCCATAAAGTATGCTCATAATTGTAATTTGTGTAATCACTAAAACACCACGTTAAATTTACGTTACAAATATGCATAATTGCAATTATTATGAATATTTATTCAAAGTAGTTTACCTTCTAGTTTATGAAAAGGAAAGAAGGGAGTTATTAAAAATTAGGTACAAAGTTGAAAAAACACTAGGGATGGGTACGAGCTAGTTTTCTTTGAAACTCGACTCGACTCGAAACATACATCTTTCAGCTCGACTCGATTCGACTCGAAAACCTTCCTCCAAATCGACTAGATTTGTTTCGAGTCGAGCTAAAACGAGCCCAATCGAGCCAAATCCTCTGTGTAGTTCTAAATACTTTCTTCAAGTATCCTACATAGACAATATAATTATTACCAATGATACTACGATAACAAATTATTATTATTATTATTATTATTATTATTATTATTATTATTATTATTATTATTATTATTATTGTTGTTGTTGTTGTTGTTGTAACATCATGTAAAAATATGAAGTGGTTTGTATCTGAATACTAAAAACTAGTTAACTGCTAATCTCGGTAGTTGTGAAGTCTAAGAGGAAAGGACATACGGTTCACAAGGTTCCGGGTTTATATTTTGGAGGAGGGTGATGGTAGGCATGGGGTCTTACGTTTATAGGACCACCAAATTAATTGTCCTAAGACATAAAGTACATTCCCAGGGAAAGTGCATTCCTTGGCATCTCTACCAGAAGCTTCTGGTAGAGCTCGGATCAGCTTAATTTCCTGCGTAACGATTGAAAACAGTATAGTATTAACAATGAAAATTCTCTTCAGTGCTAGCGGTTCCGGGTTTGCTTCCCGCTGGGGTGGGGGCACTCAGTCGAAAATGTGTAAAAAGCTTGTTTAGGCGAATGGTCCTGAATTAGGTTTTTCCTTTCTAACTTCCCTTTCCCAGGAGACTGTGCTCGTCGAGGCATGTCATCCCTCAAACGTGACGGGCTAAATGACCATAGGTGACGACAGCCCAGAAATTTAAAATCCATCCACAATGAAAATTATAGCACCTTTTCTGTTCCTAGCTGTTCACTCTCCCTTATACTAATTGCTTAGATAGCAGAACACACTGAAAATAAAAGAAAGTTTTATTGTTTAAAGAGACCTAATGTCATGTTGACTGTTGTTCTGCGCTCCCCTCCCTACTTCCACAACACGCACTGATTGAAATTTCATCGAGAAGCATTCAAAAGGCTGATAGGTCTAGATAATGACAAATCTGTTAGACGAGTTTTCTTTGCGTAAGACAATTGGAAGTTACCTTCTAACTTCAAAACTATAATTTGTGATGCTTTTGATCTTCACTTAATATATAACTTCAATGGTATCTCCCTCGAAAAAACTGAGGATGCAAAGAGTCACTCAGGGCAACCACTATTTCGGGGCAAAATTTGGGAAAGTTAAATGAAATGCACTTCTACTGTCCTTTTGTGTCATAAACAATATTTTTTCCCCACATTATTCTAGATATTCTTACATCCTTAGTCCTGAGAAAGAGTAGCTCACTCATTCCACATGATCTATTGAAATATTGAATATTTTAATGTTTGTGGCAAACGCTACGTATTATTACCACAAAAATATTATAGGCATGTCTTTTGGACAAATGGCCTAGGTGGACCGCAGTGGCTCAGTGGTAGAGCGTTCACCTCTGGTGCATGGGGTCCTTGGGTCGATCCCAGCTCGTGCCAAGTGAACTTTGTGGTGGACAAACACTGTGCGTGAGTTTTCTCGGCGTTCTTCCGTTTCCTCCCACTTTCTTCATTCCACGATTTCTTTTATTTCTCATCAACACCGTCTTCTTTAGCCTAGTTGGCATAATCGAGCAATGTAAAACATAAATATTTAATTTCATTTTCTTTCAAATCAGCTAGGCCGCTACTTAGACAAGCTTATAAGTATTTTCTTTCAGCATCTTTCTGTTAATTTTTTGCGGCCCAATCCTCTCACTATGAAGCAGTTTGGAGGTTTTACCGCTTCAAACAAACGTACAGGACACAAAAAAGAAAGAACATTTTGTCCGATTTGCCGACGGTAGATTCACAAAATACGGAACATATGAGTAAATACATTGTTCCAAACAGCATGTTGTAAATCATAACCAGTCGGTCTCCAGAGAAAAAGTTATTTTTTTTCCTCCCAACCGTAAAAGACTCAGGAACACAGATAAAGAATAACCGCTATTTGCAGATGCGGATATAACAGGTTGCCAGATCTACATATTTATTTTTAGATCTAGGGATTTTTCGTCACAATACGGAAAACCAGATTTTTTAAAAGTGTGGTCTGTAGATTTTCTGTAGCGTAGGAGAACATACTCAAAAATATTGTATGGCACATAGTTTTTTTCTTTTTTTCAGTGAGGTCAATGAACTATACAAGGCCTATATTTTACTCCTTGAAGGTATCTTACTAGGGAATAAATGCGAGGACTGATAATTGTCAAAAGAATGTTTCGCTGTCTTCACCTTCCTTTTCCCCCTTTCGTTTTAGGTTTCCTCTATTCTACAAGAGATCTGTCATAAATAGAAAATAATGACCATAGAACAAAAAAACTCGACCTTTGTTTCACCTTATGTAGATGTCAACTGTTGAACTTGCCGCTATTCTAATACTATCACATTGCTGCCCGAAGCATTGTTATTAGCAGATGAGTGATAAACCTATCGAGTCTCTCCTATAGGTTTATCTATTATTATTGCATTCACGTAATTTCTTGATGAATGCATTTGCTACCTATGTATGCGTTTGTATCTATAATTGAGTATTGTATAGGTCTAAAGTGAATATTAATTGTTACGTTAAGGAAACTTTAACTGGGAACAGTGGTCAATTTTTCTACCTGTTTCCTGCCAAATGGCGAATATGCTTGCCCTCTATGTGTGCGAACCCAGCTCTATTCTCCACAAGTTTGCTTGCTTCGGTTTGAACAGGCGGTAGAAGCAAGTTTATTATTCTTTTCCGGTTGATATTCTGTATGAGCAAAAAGCTCTCAAAGTTAAGGAGACGATTTAGAGTACCAGAGTCTTACAGAAAGGGAGCGCTAGGGACCAATAACGCAATGGTGGATCTAGACAGGGGTCAGGGACGCCTAGGCCTCCAGTTTTTTGAGTGACAAAAATAATTTAAGCTATTATTTATATAACTTTGAAAGTTTATAATAAACAAGGTATACTCATAATAATCTTGGTTCCGACTGCGCCCCCCATTTTTTACCTCCTAGATCCGCCTCTACCAAGACCTCACTAACTTGAATAGGAATGCGCACGAGACGAGTCGAGACAGAATTTTCCTGACAAAATTCGAGTCGAGACACAGCTCTTCCAATAGAAAAATATACTTTTCGAGTCGAGACATCACTTTTACAGCGCATTTTTCAGACGAGACAGTCTCAACTCTTGTCTCGTGCGCATCCCTAAACTTGAACCAACAAAAATTACTAATCACTACTTCTATCCATAAAGTCTTCAAGATACATTGAGAAAAATCCGTTATCCGGACAGCGGTATATTGTACAAATACATAGAATCAGTACAGAAATCAGTATGGATAATACGTTATCCATATGCTACATACGCACTGCCCTTAAATGTTACATCATGCCGTTGCAGGATGTTTCACATCTAACAGTTTTTCCGTATATCACATGGATATATTTATGTTACATTCCTCAGCTATATGATATATACGTCCATTTGTATGTGAGATCCTGACCGCCTCTATTGTTTCATACGAAAAGTACGTATAGATAGAACACTTATACGGAAAGTATTATGAAACATCCGTTTTCAGTTATGTCTGGTGTAAGTTAAGTTCAAAAACTACAGGAATTACGCATGTAACCTATCTTTTTAAGTACGCTACCTACATTTTTTCTTAGCGTAGCTCACAACAAATTTATCGAGTTGGAAATTTACACCTGATTGTACAAGAACTTACTCTTGTAATAGTCTTCCACATATCCGAACCAATATTTTTTTTAAACTAGGGCCCAGATACAAGATCCATTGATCCAGATATACAGTCACTTCAATAAAAGCGACATCTGACTTCTAGTGAACAAACAAACTCGATCCATTTGATCATGTTGAATCATCTGTGCCGACTCTAATGGTGCAATTGGTTTAAATGGGTCGGCTCATGACTCGTTCACCACAGAGCCGATCTCAGAAAAATCGTTTGCATGTCATTTCTATTGAGCCGATGGCTCACCAGAGCCGAACCAAACCGAGCAGATGGCTCTTCCCAACCGAGCCGGCTGGAGCCATCGGCTCACTTGAGCCAAGTTGGTGGCTCACCTCAACCAAGTCGGCTCGAGCCTTCGCTCAATTGAGTAGAGTCGATGGCTCATCCCAACCAACCCGGCTTAAGCTATCGGTTCAATTGAGCCCTGCCGATGGATCATCCCAACCGAGCCGGATCGAGCTGTTCTCTCAGTTCAACCGAGCTGAGCCTGTTGACATCACTGTCTGGGTTGGGCTTCTGCTTGGGCTCAAAAATTCGACCGTACAAGTCTCAGCCTTGATAGTAAGATCTACCCAGTATACATACTTTATTGGTGCTCACATCATTTGAGACTGTCTCGTTATAAAAATCTATTGTTTCGTTATCGAGACGAGACGCGAACAATGTCCCCCCTCGTGAGCAACATTAAAAGAAATCCACTTTACTACTTATATTTCTCACGGCTTTAGCTTTCAGTCTAGTCAGGTCATGATTTCAAGACGAGCTAAAACGAGATGAACGCGCGAGCCATGTATCAAACTCGACTGGACTCGAAAGTCGACCTCCAAACAGTGACTCGACTCGGAACTCGACTCGAGAAAATTATCTTTGACTCGACTCGTAACTCGACTCGAATTCGAGTCGTGTTTCGACTTGAGTCGAATTTCAGCTCGACTCGTGTCCATCCCTAAAGAACAGAAATAAGCCATTAGTAATACAAGTATACATTTTCCATAACTCGTAATTTACCACCTTAAAACAAATCTGAAATCGGGTTTATTTCCTGTTGGCCTCCAGAACTTTTTTCGTAGTAAATCATCCGCAGCGGAATGATGTCCATTCTTCAGCCAGGAAATAACTACCTCGTCTACTTTGAACTTGTCTAGCGGTGGGCCATTAACATTGATGAACAACAAGTTAGACAATGTTTGAGCACTTAGTCTATTTGTAATGTCAGTCATCTATAAATTCATAAGGGGAAATCCCCGTTCGCACTCAGTCGTGGAAATTTGTAATACTCGACAATCTGCTTGCTAGAGTTAAATCTGATAACGATTTTTCTTGGTCAGTTTTGAAATACTCTGCAAAAATTATCACCTCTCAATCACCATACAACATCTTTTCCATATCGACCGTGTCAGTTGGCAGTGTCGACTCATGGAGAACAGAAACTTCATCTACCACATCTTCGATAGGAAATCTTGTGCATAAATTATCAATTAAAATCTGATAAACTGATGATTTCCTATTCGTTTATAAATTTAGTTTTTGTAATTACACATGAAAGTTTGATGTCATTACCAAGTTCCCTTCCCCCTAGAAGGCAAAAGGAAACGAAGTTTCAGGGAAGTGTTCAGAGCTGTCTGAGAATTTCCCCCTTCTTCCCCTTCAATTACCACACTGTTGTTTGCCATGGGAAAACTTACCATGAATTCCAATTAAATTATCATAGTATAATTATTTCCTTGTTGAATTATAGATACTTTTCAGTGGAAAAAAGGGATGAAATTTGAAAGTCCCAAATCAAGGTAAGTAGACTAACGTAAAGGAAAAAAGTGTAAAATTTTCCATATAATTATACATACAATTCAAACTAAAATTTCCGTGTACTTAAGCTTACAGTATAAATTTTATGTCTATTTTTTCACAACTTTATGGATTGATTGCCTTGTGCTGCAAGCGCTCAATATAATAAACATAAGCTTCAGCAATTATTATACTAGAAAGCAATGGGTATATGAAACGAAGTACTGTATTATTTGTTTATGAGTTTTTTCTTAACTAATATCGATATTTTTTTATTACAGGTCAATGATGGTGAAGGTTCTGGAACTGAAACAGCATTAGCTGGAAGTCCGCAAGTGACGGGTGAATTGAGAGTGCTAATGAAATGGCTGGATGAGAAGTTTTCCGAATTCGGTGGTATGAAGACTCAAATGGAGGAACTTAAGAGATTCCAGGATGAAACCAGGAGAGACATCAATGAATAGAAAGAATCGCAAAGAAATGAAAAAGAGGAAATAGAAGGAAAGATGATGACGATGAATAGTGATCTCAAGAAGGAAACAGAGCAAGTAAATAATGAATACGAAATTGAGAGACAAAATTTGGACATCAAGGACGGAGTTGAGACTGAAGTGAAATTTGTAGAGTGTCCTCACGAATGGTTGAATCGGAGAATGAAATGGCGAATTTCAAGAAAAACCACATCTCCAGAAAGAATCACACATGAAAGGAATCGAAAACGGATAAGGTGGAAAAGTGACAGTGTAAAAGATGTCAAACTTAAATGTAGTTGGAAAAGAAAAAGAAGAAAAGGATACATGACATACATGAGTCAGATGAGAAAGCAATTCAGAGAAAACAGCCATCGTAAAGGAACAAGAAGAAAATCACCAGTTGTGAGCGTATTCAGAAAGGATTTAACAAAGAACTGGAAGAAGATTTGTGATTACGACAATTAAGAAGAACTAATATCCATAGGAAGATGAAAAGAAGATGCGAAAAACGGAAGAGAACGAAAAGAATTGGCCGATGGAAGTACCGAATTAAGAAAAATAGAAGATCGCAGGACGGAAGATTCCATTCCCGAAAGAAGATTAAAATACAAGGAATTATGAGGAAAAGAAAGAGGAGGAAATAATTTCCTCTCAGAATTGGGACTAAGTATAAAAGGAAGAAGAGAAAGAGGATGAAATGTAGAAATTCTGTAAATAGTGTTAATATGCTGTATATATTGTTGCAGAATGTATATAGCTGTACAACATTTTGCAGATAGAGTTAAGTGTAAGTTTTTATGATATAATGTGTTATGTTTTTTCGGTATGTTATGTTTATCTTAGTTACCTTTAGGTATGTTATGTTGCTGGCAGTTGATAATATTACAGGGTAGATGCAATCAAAATGTTGAATTCTTTACCTGCAACTATCATTGAAAAATGTAGGTGATAACATTAACCCTTGAGAGCTCGACTGCTGATATTAGGCAACGTTTCTTGTTAGACGCCTGTTATTTGAACACTGTTATCGATCGTATCTGTGTTAATGTAAAAAATATTATTATAAGAGGTATTAATCGTTCGTCCGAAATCATAATAATCTTTTAATGTCCAATAATGTTATTGCTCTAAACCTATTGTTACTTGCTTTTCTATTGTTTCGGGATGTTCACTCACAGATGTGAAATCTTACTATTAAGTCTTTAGCATTATGAAATTTGAAAACAAAATAAAAGTTCGCGGGACCATATCTAATTATAAAAATGCTTCGGAATTGTGCGGTTTCGAAAAATCTTAAAGGATAACCGGCGGGTTTGCAAAACTTTAGAAACTTGAAACATTTAATTGCTTTGATGAATACAAAACCAAATTAATGCTTCGTTATCAAGTTAATAATGCTATTTGAAAAAAAGTTAATTGTTTTGTTTAAGTAGGATGTGACACTGTTGAAGTAGTTAAATGCATAGTTTGATCATATGTGTAATTCGATGTGTTATTGATTCGATGTGTTATTGATCAAATTTCTATTTATTTATGTTGTACATGCGCTCTAAAGCTTGTAGCACTTATTTATTTTATTAAGTTAACATTTTGATTTTCAACGCTAATGCTGAATTTTAAAAAAATTAAATCCCTTAATTTTTTTCTAACCGAGCTGGCAATCTGTAACGAACCAAATTTTAGATTTGTTTCATTACAGAAAAACAAACTCTGACATCTCTTTAAGTAGCTTCTTCCCGGAGAAGTAAGAAAAATGTTGAATTTAGTATTTCATGTCAGAGATTAATTATGCTAAGAAATACCATAACATGACCTTTTGTTTAATGTAAAATTTTAAATATTCGTATCTTACTATATTTTATCTGTACGGCTTATTAATTATTATAATTGAACGTATGTAATCCACTCAATGTTTACAAAAAAGTCTTATAAAATTTATATTGTTAATTAGAATGATAACATATGCACAATATGTTCAATATGTATTGATTTCGACAGATTGTAAATCGGAAATCTAATTCACGTTAAGAAGAAGAAAAAGAAAGATATAAAGATTGTCTTGATATACATTATTATAGAAAGTTACAAATTAAGTGATACTGCTTTCAGTGGTTTCGCAATCTTATATGAGATATAGATGTGTTGTAAGCTAATTAAAGGTCATTAAAACTCATAACACTTTTGAAGTTGTTGCGAAAAATTTAAAGTATAATTTTGCCATGTGTACTATAGAAAATATGTACAACTAAAACAAGTTCAGGGTCCCCTCAAATGATTCGATCTCACCTTACAAGATGCTATAATCCTTCTTTATCATTGCGATACTAAATAATTTATTGAGCCAATGATAGTTAATCCGCCTGAAAATTACTGATGATGACGATATGCTTAATAGTTATTCTACTATAATTTGTTCACTAACAAAGTATGAGTAAATGTGCCTGATAAATTCGCATCTGTACACAACCAGGTAAATGTATAGTTAATATAGTCAATGTATAGTTAATATAGTCATAGTGATGCTATGGAGGGAAACCGCCTTGTGAATGGGTAGTTCGAGCGAAGTAAATGCCGAACCCTTTTATATGTAATTGTAAGTGCGTTGAATCCTCCATGAGTAATCACGCTTGTGGCGCCAGTGATAAATGTTACCTGTGTTGCTAATGTGGAATCCTAGATGCGGTCTTTCTCATACTCTAGTCTCCATTGTCTGTATAGCAGTCTTCCTCAGTTTAAGGTGAGATTATTTGTTCCTTGAAGTTCGAAATTACGTCAGTCACAATTAGTTGTATGTATATATCTATGTAAGTATCAAAAGAAGGACAGAAATTATGAAGCCAGTAATTACCGTTGACACTCAGGAAACCACATTAAGGAAATCTGGAAAAGCGATATCCTGAACATTAAAAAATTACGAGTCTACACTTCATCATTCGAAGACGTAATGCGTGAAGGTGTGAGAAAATGGCGACCCAGCCAGGATATTTAATATACTTTACTATTGTAAGCAAGATTTCGGGGGGCGTACGCCCGGAAGACCCCCTAAATACGCCACTGCTTGGTCCTCGCTGGCATAGTAACTGACACAAGAGAGGTTATGTTTCTTGGTAATGTATGTGATTTCTTTCTATTTTTAATAGTAAAGCGTTAGGGATTAGGGAGTTTTATATTCATCATTTAATTTAAAGACAATTTCTAACCCTGGTCATTAGAGGGTTACGCTCTCTCTTTGGCACAGATTTTAGTACACCTTTGTTTAAAGAATTTCATGATGGTCTATGTGCAATTTTCAAAAACAAAGATTTATAAAATCTAAACACAAGATTATTCAAAAATTTAAATATGAGTGCAGAAAAGAACACACATAAAGTGGTGCAACTAGAAAACTTTTTTTAATGTTTAAGAAAGTGTATATAGAGATTGAGATGCTTTCTGAAATAAATATGATGACGGGGAGAGATGAGATGCAGTGCGTCCACGCCACAATCACAAACACATTGTTAAGAAGACAAATGCAGATTAGTTCTTTTGTCTCGGGGCGGCTCGAGACTGATGGCGACATGGGGAAAGCCCAGGGAAACAAATGAGGGAGATGATTAGCTATATGATAAGTATGGAAGATATCGCGCTCGTCGGTGGTAGGGTGCTCAGTATTAAGATACATCGTTATAAGTATATTTATTGGCGTGTGCAATTACTTACATGGGGCGTCAGTTTCAGCATCTACTTCTAGGGTATCGAGAAGAAATGGGTGTGAGACTGGTAGTCGACAGAGTATATATTTCAAGCAGATATCGGCGAGGTGTTGAGTCAGTTGAGGAAAGTGAATGTGCTCGTAAGTCAGAAAGTTGAAATATGACAGCCTGATATGATGTGCAAGTCGAATGACATGACACTCAAGTATTGACAAACGGTCATAGAACTTCGTGGGAACGTTGGACCAAGCAATGTGGCCAAAAGTTAAGATAGGCCGAAGGAACATTTTATATGTATTTAGGAGCAAGGCGGCGTTTTGCCCCAGTTGGTGGAATTGGAGGGCGAAGAAGATTGAGCCGGATATTAGCCTTTTGAGGGAGTTTCTCAAAATGAGCCTTCCAGTTAAGTTTGGAGTCGAATACAACCCCGAGATATCTGGTCGTAGTAGTTGGTTGTAGAGAATGCTCGTTAAGTGTGACTTTAAGGTTTCGCGGATTGCGATGAACCTTGGAGCGGAGTTTCGGGGGTAAAAAGACCAGCGCTTGAGTTTTGTCACTATTGACAGTAAGTTTCCAAGTTTTGCACAATTGCATAAATCCATTGAGAGTGGATTGTAATACCGTGCTGATCTGATGCATAGTCTTGCCAAGAGCTAGAAAAGCCGTGTCATCGGCAGGTTGAAATAAGAATACGTTTTCCGTAGGTTTTGGTATATCAGAGGCATATAGTATATATATGAGCGGGCTGAGGGCAGAACCCTGTGGAACGCCACAATACGGAAAAATAGGGTGTGAGATAACAGTACCTATATAGACATATCCGATTCGATTTACTAAAAAGGAATGTATGATAAGTAAGTAGCAGATCGAGAGGTTTAGCTTCTGTAACTTTTGAATAAGTCCATACTTTATCGAAAGCCTTTTCAAGGTCCATTAAGACAAGGCAAGATGGAAAGTCCTTGTTATATTGATTTGTTATTATTGTAGAGAGCTGAAGTAACAGATCATTAATAGAAAATTCTGATCGAAAACCTGCTTGCTGCATGGACAATAAGTTATGCTCTTGGATATGTAAATGAAGCCGCTGGACAAGAATTTTCTCAAACAGTTTACTGAAAACTGTTGTCAGTTGTATTGGGCGGTAAGAAGTATAGAATGTGCTGGTTTATTAGGCTTAAGAAACATACAATTTTGGATACTTTCCAATCCGCAGGGTAAAAGCCAGTGCGGAGAATAAAGTTGTAGATAGTAACGAGTAGTGTAAGTAAAGAGAATGGAGCTTCTTTTATTAGCTGGTAGGAAATATGATCGATGCCAGGTGCAGTATTACGTTTCTTATGAAGTACGCATTGAAGTTCATGTGTAGTGATTGGTGCTGAAAGAGGATGGTCGATATGTATTACGTGTGATGATGATGGTTGTAAAGCTGGAATAGTGGACAAGTCTCCGGTTATGTCAATTATATGATATTGCAGGCGTGAAAACTGTTTGTAATTTTGTGTGTAAAAGCGTTTGTCTTATTATGATATGTAAAGAGAGGGACACTATTGTCCACCAGAGGATATGATATTTTAATGCTTTTGCTTGTGAGCCTATGGAAGGTTTTCCAATATGGGCTTGGTGAGGCTTCGTCGTTTAGTTTATTACACGCGCTGATCAAGTGCGACGTTTGTATGCTGTGAGATAATTTGTAACAATTCAGTGCCATTGTCTGTGTTGACGAAGACATTCTTCATTGCCGGTTCGTCTAAATTCTCGAAAATGCTGTCGTGATTTCTGTATTAAAGAAAGATAGGTTGCAGGAAATTTTGGCTTAGACGGATAAATTTTCTCCACGGGTATATATTGTTGAGCACCGGTACGTAAAGCGTACGTGATGTGGTTGACAACATTGTACATGTCAGTTTCTGAATTTGGTGGTTGAAGATTGGAGACACGGATATTTACGGTCTGTCGAAATTGAGTCCAGTCAGTCTTATCATAACGCTAAGTAATATGTGACTCTAACTTTTGTAGAGATGGCCGAATCTTTTTGATGGTTAGTGTGATAGGACAGTGATCACTTGCAATCGTGTCAAGAACATTCTCCTCAGAGTCATTTATAAGCGAGAGAGATGTGATTACTACATTTGGGGTTGTTTGACTAGCTAGTCGAGTGGGACCGGGAAGATTATGAATGTGGAGTTGTAGTGTAGTTGAAATAAAGTCCGTATAACGTTGTTTCTCCCTTGCACTTCTGCTATGGATGTTTATGTCAGCCATGATGGTTGTGTTTTTAAAGTTTTAAGCGATATATTCGAAAAAGGTAAAAGGTATTGGATGACCAGGGCGTATATATATGGTTGCTATATTAACTGTAAGAGAGGGGTAGTATATAGAGAATAAGAGATGTTCAGGAAGACTTGTAAATGCAGTAGAATTGTATTGACGAAAAGGACGTTTGGTGCGAAGCATCTACACATCGACGAACTTTTATAATGAGAGGTGCGAAGCATCTACATTTGACTTGAATTCCCGATGCGTATATCTTGGGTTTCGTCGTCCTTCTCTCCCAATCATCAACAAAGTTCTGCTTCTTGCTTCTGATATGACACTTCCACTAATAAGTGTTCTAAATAAAGATACTTCTATTAAATTTCTAGTAAAATTTCCTGCTTCCATTGCTATCAACATTAACCCTTTTACTATCAATGGTGCGTTTTCGTACCATAGTGCAATGTGGTCTTTAACCACTTATTTAAGTCGTATAACAGGCATTTAAGCCAGTGTTTTATTGGTCAAGTCAGATATGGACAAAAGAACACCCCAGCTGATTTCTGGAACCAGATGGTGAACGTGGTGGCGCTAAATGGTGGCGAGGGCGTAATATAACCTTTTATTTTTGAGGAAATTCTGAACATTTTTCCCGCCCTTAGTTTTCAGGATATAATATTGAAATTTTGAATGCCTGAAAGTTCTTTAGATACACGCGTTATTTACAACCATGTGGAACTGTTAAATTTAATTCGATTCCATTCGATTAATTATGAATTACACAAGTGAATGTACTTTTTTTGTAATAAGGATATTTTTGTGTAAGGTATTTTTTCAAGGAGTATTAAAATATCGAACTTGAAGAAATGCGTTTTTCTCGAGACAAACTTGTACTTGGCCCAGCATTAAACCCTGATGTTAGTTCCGACGCAGTTCGCTGCCTGTCCAGTTTTACCACTATACTCAGCCTACAACGTCCGACATATGTAATGAGGTGGAGGCGCCCAACACCTCGGCGTTTGGACGTCGTTTTCCCTTCGTTTCGCCATTTGTTGAAGACACTCACCACAGCACTCCTCGAACAGCTGACAAATCCTGTAGCTTCCGAAATTCTCGTGCCGAGTGTTTCTGAATGAGTACTTTCTTCAAAAGAATATTAAAATTATAGAAAGATTATCGAGACATTCGAGTTGAGAAATACGTTTGTCTCGACTCGTGTCTAATTCTCAAAGTGTGTTTCGACTCGAATCCGAGTTGAGATTCGACAACATGTCAAAACTCGTGTGCATCTCTAGATATTTCCAATGGAAAATTGGGAATAAATGACTAAAGGTCATCCTTCATGCAGGAGTGGACAGTACATTCATCTAACACTGCATTCGTTGCTTTGTTTTCTACGAGGCCCTTCCATTTCAAGAAATAGACCTATCTAATTCGTGGGTTTGACTTAGTGGATAGCACTTCATCAAAGTTAGTGCAATGTTCGAAAAGTTCAGTTATTTCCGCCAAGTCAGTTTCTTTCGCTATTTCTTTCAACGAACTTTAACAGTTCGTTACTGAATTCTGTGTGAGTATGTGTGTTTATGTGTATGTCTGTCTGTTATTCGCGATTTTTTAAAATTTTGATCCCTCCATGCGATGCAGCATCAAAAACTATTTCAAAGAAGTAATGGAACTTTTCGCGACAGTCTTACCGTTTCCGAGACATTGGCCAAAAGAGTTCCGATTTCGGGAGAGTTAAGGACCGTAAGTCAAAGGGAGATGATATTAGTGATATTAATACCAATATATGTTACTAATTCAATAATTATTACGTCATTAGTTATTGATTCAATAATTATTATGTCGTTCAATAACTATCTATATTGTATTATCTATTAAATTTAATTAAATAAACTTAATATACAATTTCATATAAACTTCGGAAAAAATAATTATTTTGGATTTGTTCTGGCAATACTCTTCGAGCATTCTCAACTTTATTTTTAAGAAGTGCAGTATTTCTTGAAATTTCTGTTCGTTTTGTGAATAAATTCTAAATAGGATGGCATGAAAAAACATCGTAGTAGTAGGCCCCGACATATGGCCAGCCGAGTCAGCAAAAATTTTTGTGACGTCGTAGGTCAAATGTCAATGACCTTGGCCCAGGGTCAATGACCTAGAGGTACTTAGGACCACCCCCTCTAAATTTTGGGAGGGGTACCTTGGCCCACCCCATAAATTTTGGCAGGGGTACCTAGGACAACCCCCCGTAAATTTTGGAAATTGCCAAATCTAAAAATTTGGTGTGGTAGCTTAGGACCATAGTATGTACCTCTATCGGTAATGGGGGTCTATGTCGTTCCGTTTTATGGGTAAAAAGTTGCAAAAAATTTAATTGGAGGTTTTTGACCTAATTTATTCCCTTTGATGAGGTGTTACTACCTTATATGGCTATATGGGCGTATACATGGGTCCATTACCTTTCATAAGACATGGGTATATTAATGCAACCCTCTAATATTTTGGGAGGGGTACCTTGGCCCACCCCTTTAATTTTAGAAATTGCCCAATTTAACATTTGGTATACCAGTATAGAAACAGTATGTATCACTATAAATTTGGGTGGTCCACCTCGTTCCCTTTCATGGGTAAAAAATTGGCAAAAATTCAAATTTCGGGGTTTTTTGACCTAATTTATCCCATTTGATGAGGTGTTATTATCCTATATAGTTATATGGGCGTATACAGGGGTCTATTCCCTATGATAAGATATGGGTATATTTGTGCACCCCTTGAAAATTTTGGGAGGAGTATCTTGGCCCACCCCTTAAATTTCGGAAATTGCCAATTTAAACATTTGGTATACTAGTATAGAACCATAGTATGTATCACTATAAATTTGGGTGGTCCACCTCGTTCCCTTTTAGGGGTACAATATTGCCAAAATATAAACGTAAGCAATACGTTGTGCCACGTGTTTCGTTTTTGACCTAATTTATTCCCTTGGATGAGGTCCTATTACCTTATATGGTTATATGATTATGTATAGCGGGTCTATTCCCTATCATAAGACATACGTACATTTGTGCACCCCGGGAGGGGTACCTTGACAAACACCTTAAAGTTTAGAAATTGCTCATTTTACACATTTGGTATACTAGTATAGAACCATAGTATGTATCACTATAAATTTGGGTGGTCCACCTCGTTCCCTTTTTTGGGGTACAATATTGCCAAAATATAAACGTAAGCAATACGTTGTAACACGTGTTTCGTTTTTGATCTACTTTATTCCCTTGGATGAGGTCCTATTACCTTATATGATTATATAGACATGTATAGGGGTCCATTTCCTATCAAAAGACATAGGTACATTTGTGCATCCCTTTAAATTTTTTGGGATGGGGTACCTTGGCCCACCCCTTCAATTTTAGAAATTGCCCAATTTAAACATTTGGTATAATAGTGTAGGACCCTAATATATATTACTATAAATTTGGGTTGTCCATCTCGTTCCCTTTCATGGGTACGAAATTGATAAATTTTAGTACAACCACGTGTTTGGTTTTTTGGCCCAATTTATTCCCTTTGACGCAGTCTTATTACCGTATATGGTTATATGGTCATGTATATAGGTTCATTTCCTATCATAAGACATGGGTACATTTATGCACCCTTTAAAATTATGGAGGGGTATCTTGGCTCATCCACTCAGTTTTAGAAATTGTTTAATATAAGCATTTGCTATTTTCGTACAGGTCTTCAATATGTACCACTATAAATTTGGATGGTCCACATCGTTCCCTTTCATGGGTAAAGAATTATCAAAAATCAAATTTCGGAGGTTATTGACCCCTTTGATAAGGATTTAGCATGTTATATGGTTCATTACTTTTATATGTTTATGTGCCCTTTTAAAATTTGGAAATTATCAAATAACAAAATTCGGTAAACGTTTTCTACGACCCATTGTAGATGTTGGTGCTCTTATGGCCAAATATTCAAAATTTAAAGGTTATTGACCTATTTTTTGATACGGCTTTATTATTGAATGCGTACAGGATTTATTAATTTTTTATAAGACACAGGTGTATTTGCTTACCACTCTTAAATTTTGGGAGGGGTACATTTAATATTGTTATATTAATAATTGGTAATTGTTCTTAAAATTGGATAGTATCTCATTCATTGGGTAAATTATTGTCAAATATTAGTATGATCACGTGATCAGTTATTGATCTATGATGAGATTAGGTGTTCAGAACATTGGTACATTTAAACTTTGTAGGATAATTTGAGAATTGTCAAATGAAATTCCGTCATTGGCTTTGATTATTTTAGCTTATGGACCAAATATAAACGTAAGCAATACTATGTACCACGTGATTGACCTTGATGAGGTAGTGTACAGGGATTCATTTACTTCTCAAAATTCGTGGAAGTTATCAAATAACACGTTTCTAGACAACAGTTGGTTCTGCTAAGATAAACAATTGACGGACATTATTGACCTTATTGAACATATAATAATATGATTAATTCTAAGACTTAGGTATATCTAGAGAAGTATTCTTTAAATTTGGGAATTGTGATAAACAGAACTTTAACATAAGGCGCGAAATTTGAAACAATACATTGAACTTTAATCACAGCTCATAGTCTAAGATCATTTGTGGTGATTGATTTGACCTTGAGCTTTAGAATCTGATAGCTAACCTCATTGAATCTTATGACTCATAGTCTTAAGAGAATACATGCTACAACACTGGCGAAGTTATTGTTGATGCAATTTGATTGGTTGATCACTAACTTTCGTGCAATCTGATTGGCTGATCACTATCTTTCGTGCAATCTGATTGGTTGATGATTTTCAAATCTTTGCTGTATTCACTTTTAAGTTTAATATTTAAAAAGTTTTTGAAAATTTCGTTTGAAAATTTTCGTTTGACACTTTGGTTTGAAATTTTTTAGTTTGAAAATTTTTGTTTCAAAATTGTTTGAAAAGTTCTTTGTTTGAAATTTTTGTTTCTAAATTTTTTGTTTCCAAATTTTTTGTTTAAAATTTTTTGTTTGAAATTTTATCGTTTCAAATTCTTTTGTTTGAAATTTTATCGTTTCAAATTCTTTTTGTTTGAAATTTTTTGTTTTCAAATTTTTTGTTTAAAATTCTTTTGAAATTTTTTGTTTCAAGATTTTTGTTTGATAACATCTTTCGTTTCAAAATTTTGTTTGAATTTTTTTCGTTTGAAATTTTTTGTTTGAAATTTTTCGTTTCGAAATTTTTATTCAAAATTTTGTTTCAAAGTTTTTTGTTCCAAATTTTGTTTGTAAACTTTTTGTTTGAAACTTTGGTTTGACATTTTTTAACTTTGTGCACGCATTAGTAAAGAACTAGATATTGTCGATACAATGTATTTTGAACTTCTTGCACTAGTTTGTCTTTAGCATATAATTTTAGTTCCAATGGATGTCTTTTAAGGTCTATTGCTATATCAGTTGGTGGAATCTCAATGTCCATTTGATCACAAATAAACTGTTTATCGATACAGGTATGCACCCACGAACAATGTTGACAACCATCACAACATCTACACAAATCATTGAAATGGATCATTTTATTACACTGCACTGGTTAATCACATACATTTATACCAGATAAAGGATCCGGATATTGTCGATACAATGTATTTTGAACTTCTTGCACTAGTTTGTCTTTAGCGTATAATTTTAATTCCAGTTGAAGTACTTTAAGGTCTATTGCAATATCAATTGGTGGAAACTCAATGTCCATTAGGTCACAAATAAACTGTTTATCAATACAGGTATGCACCCAGGAACGGTGTTGACAACCATCACAACATCTAGATACATGTTGTACAATATGCATGACACATTTTTCAAAATAATACTTTTTCAGGAATATACTTGTTTTGTTGCACACTTCTTCGCCATGTTTCACACACTGGAATACGTTAATGAATTTTTTCCATTCCGTTTTTTTAGATACACCATATTGCGAGGGACATGAAATGTACTCTTTTTACGTAACAGCACCATCTTCTCTTCGAGGACTGTATGCAGCACCACTTCATGATTTGAGTATAATGATTTGATTATGGTCACATTTAGATCATCATGAAAATAATCGTTCATTTGGTCGATTCGTGAACATAATATTTGCCATTCTTCACAGGTCAGTTGTACACCAAATTGTTCTGCTTTGCCCAATCGAATCACAGGTTCAAATGTTCTAGCACTGATACCAATCATCACATGTTTTGTTTGAAATATATTTATTGGATAATAGCTTGCGAAGATGAACTCTTTATCGTTAGAAGTTCACATCTTTCTTGCTGAAACGCACTTGTTCAAATGATTTCATGGGCTGACACTGTATTTGCTCATTTCATAGTTATTGCTGACGTCATTGGAAAGGAATGTGCTGAGGTTTGAATTCATGATTTCATCACAGTTGCTGACGTCATGCTGACCAACCAAATTCATAGATCGCATTCTGCATACAGCTACGTCTGACGTCAAAGGAATGTGCTAACATTTGAATTCATGATTTCATCACAATTGCTGACGAAACCGGCTGTGTACTAAATTCAAATTGATGACTTCGACCCAAGAATCCTTTGTAACATAAAGATACAGATCCAGTATTTAAGAAACGCAGCAGTTCTTCGTGTTTTGATGGTTCCATGGGTAAATACCTTGCTGGCAAAATTATATTCTTATCATTTTCAAGCTTCACTACGATTGTTAATCCAAACTTTGTAGGGATTTTTTGGCTAGCTAAGATCTTATAAGGTACATTCTGTTCTAAATCAGTAATCTTGGTAAATGATTTCATCACATCACGTGTGTTTAGAAATTGTAGACAAGTAGCCATGATGATGTTATCATGAATACTAACACGAACGATACTTATATATGATGCAAAACTGATGACGTTGCATTGTCATCTTCTGACGTGTACTATTGCACCATGATAAACAATGATGCCAGATGTTTTTTCTTCTAAACAGTTCCGGTTCTTTACTAATGAGTGCACAAACTTTAAAAAAATATCAAAAGTTTCAAACAAAAATTTCGAAACAAAAATTTAGAAAGAAAAAATTTCAAACCAAATTTTCTTCTAAACAGTTTCGGTTCTTTACTAATGAATGCACAAACTTAAGATTTTGAAACCAAAATTTTTCCAAACAAAAATCTTCAAACAAAAATTTTTAAACAGAAAAGAATTCGAACATTTTTAAACTAAAATTTCAAACCAAAAATATTTCAGTTTTGAAACGAAAAAATCTTAAAAAAATTGAAACAAAAATTTTTCGAACAAAAATGTCGAAACAAAAATTTACAAACAAAAAATTTCAAACCAAAATTTTGAAACAAAAACTTCAAACAAAAATTTTTCAAACAAAAAATTTTGAAACAAAAATCCCAGAAAAAAATTTTCAAACAAAAATTTTGAAACTAAAAATATCAAACGAAAAAATGTCAAACCAAAGTTTCAAACAAAAAAGTTTTCAAACAAATATTTCAAAAACTTTTTACATGTTAAAACAAAAGTGAATGCATCAAAGATTTGAAACTCACCAACCAATCAGATTGCACGAGAGATAGTGATAAGCCAATCAGATTGCACGAAAGATAGTGACCAACCAATCAAATTGGATCAACAATAACTTGTAATTAAATGTCCGGGAATCCCTAACGTCCTTTGGGGAATCCCTGGCGCCGCCACTGCACAAATTTGAAAACTGCCAATTTGGATAGAGCCGATTAGGATTCTTTGACGATATTATGCCGCATCACGTCTAAGCTTAGTAGTTAGTGAATATTTAAGTTTAAAGTTCGTTTTCCCACGCTTTCGTCAGCCTATAACACGTAAATGACGCAGTTTTCGCCCTATGTTTATTAGAACTTTCTTGTTTGTTTTACCTTCAGGAATCACCCCTCTCTTTTGTACAACGAATTTAGCGCCATACTGTATATACATGAACTTTAGAGGAAGACTATGCTGTCATTTTTTGGTAGAAATTGAGTTAAGAATATTTTTTAATAGTCTATGTTCTTTCTAGTGGTGTAACAATGTAAGTCTAAAAGCATCCTATTACTTTGTAACAACTTAGTATAGCTTGAAAACAGTACTATAGGTCTTACTTAAGGAACTTGGTTCTCGCTTCTCTTGTAAAATTACGAAATTATGACTTGGTTTAGTTTACCGCTAAGGTCCAGATATAATAAAATCATAGCCATAATCATAATCAACCATTTTCAATCCACTGCTGGATGATGGTCTTTCCAAGTCTTCTCTACAACTATCTATCTTGAGCAATTCTTTTTTTAGGTTACTCCCCAGCTGTTCCTGATTTCGTCAACCTTCTCGTATAAGGACGTTTCCTAGGCTGTTTTTATCTCGTCGTATCCTGTCTAGAATTGTTTATGTTCATCCATCATAATTTCTTGCAATATGTCCAGCACATTTTCCATCCCATGCTAAAAATTATTCAATTAGTACCACTCATTAGTTGGCAAATAATTCATAATTCATTTGGTAAAATATTTTTTCATATCAGTTACCGTATTCAAAATGGGCGCCAAGGCATAGTGCCTGTATTAGATAAAACGTCAGTACTACTAATATGAAAACGGTTGGAGATAAATGAACAGGATAAAACTCGTATAGGAAATCGCAGAAGGTATTTATCATTCCTCGCCTCGAGAATAATCCAACGGAGAAAAAGATTATTAAAGTATAAGTGAGATAATGCTAAAGAGGAAATCTAAATCTTGGAAAATTATCTTTCCGATCTCCCTCCGTAAGTGGGTGAAGGGTATGGTTTGTCTGAAACACTTGGGTGTACAAGTGACTGGTACTGTAATGAAGTAACTAACCAATATTGTGCAGACGACTTTTGAGCAAAACCAACATTTGTACAAGTTGTTCTAAAATTGCATTGTTCGACAAATTGGTTTCGCATTTCAGTTGATTCATTTTTGCACAAATCATTGCCTGCAATCAAAATGGAAAGTAATATTTAACAAGAATTTTACCTGTTTTTTTTCTATTACAGACAACTATCTGTTATAAAATCACATTTCAGATAATTTTGTTGTGTAGATACAATTTGCAAAAACTAAGGTTCTCATTTGCAATTTCACCGTTCCTTCCTGTCCCGCTTCACCCACTTACGGAGGACGTTGGAACGATGATTTTCTAGGAACTAGATTTCCTCCTTTGTATTATGGCACTTTTACTCTAAGCATCCTCTCTGTTGCAACATTTTCGAGTCCTGGAATGATAAATACCCTCTGTGATTTCCTATAGGAGTTTTATTCTGTTCATCCGTTATTATCTTCAACCGTTACCATATTAGTGGTACTGGACATTTTATCAGATACAGGCACCATGTCTTGGCGGCCATTTTGAAAACGATGACACATATGAACAATCTTTTGCCACAACGCTGTTTAGTGTATAAAGATCTATCGAAATAGGTATCATTTGACCCATATTTTCGTTTAAAATTTCTAAGTTGGGCCCGGGCCCCATGAAAGCCTTCCCTGGGGGGCACCGCAACAGCATCATTCGATTTGCTCCGTGGATTTAATATTTGAATTTTTGTTTGGTTCATTTATGTTCAACCGTTTTCATATTAGTGCTACTGGACGTTCATCTGATGCAGGTAACATATCTTGCGGGCTATTCTGAATACGGTGACCGATATGAAAAATCATTTGCCACACTGCTTTTTAGTTTTTAAAGACCTATCGAACGAGGTGTCACCCGACCCATGTTTCCATTAAAGATTTTAAAGTTGGGCCCCGGGCTCCCTTGATGAGCGGCCCTGGGGGCACTATGACATCGCCATTCGATCTGCCCATGGTATTTCTTATTTTAGTTTTTGTTCAGTTCATTTATGTTCAACCGTTTTCGAGATATTTCTGTGGAAAGATTAAAATGGGCCACCCTATAGATAGATAGATAGATAGATAGATAGATAGAAAGAGAGAGAGAGAGAGAGAGAGAGAGAGAGAGAGAAGATGATATGCAACAGCAGTGGGTTTTGTTTCGGGAGAGGCTTGAGGAACGGGTAACAAACATTTGTGTTGTACGTGCCATGCGAAAAAATTATTACAAATTTATTTCGGGAGGGGCTTGAGCCCGATACCTACCCCCTAAATACGCCACTATACATCAGTCAACGGTTCCCATATTATCTTATACAGCAATGAAACAATTTTTTAGTAAAGGCAAAGTAACTATCAATATTCGAGACGAGACCGAGACTTTCGAGACTGACCATGGTCTCGTCTCGATTTATAGAGGTCTGTCTCGGTTTCGTCTCGGTCTCGTCTCGGTATGTAAAAGTCCGTCTCGGTCTCGGTCTCGTCTCGGTATGTAAAAGTCCGTCTCGGTCTCGGTACCATTCCTATGTGCATAAATGTACCTATGTCTTATGATAGGGAATAGATCCCTATACATAACCATATAACCATATAAGGTAATAGGACCTCATCCAAGAGGATAAATTAGGTCAAAAACCCCCGAAATTTGAATGTTTGGCAATTTTTTACCCATAAAAGGGAACAACATAGACCCCCAATACTAATAGAGATACATACTGTGGTCCTAGGCTACCATACCAAATTTTTAGATTTGGCAATTTCCAAAATTTAAGTGGGGTGTTCCTATGTACCCCTGCCAAAATTTATGGGGTGGGCCATGGTACCCCTGCCAGAATTTAGAGGGGGTGGTCCTATGTACCCCTAGGTCATTGACCCCGGTCCAAGGTCATTGACCTTTGACCTATGACGTCAGAAAATTTTTGCTGAGTCAGTTGCATAGACGGGGACCCATACTACTATCGTATTACATTCTGTTTAGTGATTATTCGAGGCACTAGATGTAGGACGACATTAAACTAGTGTTGTCCACCAGACTCGTGAAATTTCTAGTCTCGTCTCAATTCTAGTCTCAAAAATGACACTAGAATCGATATGTTTATCATCTCTTCTCGAATTTAAGAAGAAACTTATCATCTCGTGGGCACCCTAGTCTAATACTAAATATCCTAACAATAAATTACGCTTAATTAACCGTCTAGAAAAGACGTAAAATTAAGGTCGCAGTAGCAAAAACTGCGGGCTAGTGAAAATAACATAAAATAAAAATGTTCCAGTAGCATTTGGCTGAAATATAAATAAGAAATGAACGTGTTCCTGAATTCATGCTATTCGGTTTTTCTCAGAATTATGGTAATTTCCTGGTCTGCACTATTCCAATCACTTATTAATTTTGAAAATCGAATGTACTCTATAAAACCAGCTAGACACGTTAGACAAGTTAGAAAACAAGTTAGACAAACAATCCCGACTAAAAGTTTCGGTGGTGTGTAAGACCTAGCCCTAATTCCCAGCGCTACCTCAATCAGTTTAGATTGCTGATAAGACATCCCCAAACAAAGTATCGTTGTCCTGCGGAACCTATGTCCGATTCCCGGCTGGGCCATGTCACATATAGCGATGTTGTTTAACGATATGCCAAACTGAAATCAATTTAACTTAGTCGAAACAAGAAAGTTCCACTGGTGTGAAAACTTATATTTCAATCCAGGGAGTACTTATGAAAGGTTCGGTGCTGAGGAAACCTGAGTTTAATTCCAGCGGAAACTTCTGTTTTATGACATGCTTTTATACAAAATTATACATTAAAAGTGGAGAAGTGTTAGAACGTTCACTTCAAATGGCTGGTGTCTTTAGTTCGATCCTAGCTCGCGCCAATTATTTTAACATTTTTCAGACAAAACATGTTTTGGATTTGTATAAATTGTGGTGGTTAAACGAAGTATCCGTATTTTTCGGAGTTCTTGGGCCTCCTTCCGCTTTATTCTTTCCATTCTTTCATTCGTTTTTTATCATTAAAGTCTCCTCCAACCTAACCGGCATAATAGTAGGATGTACAACAAAAAGATTTCATTTTATTCATTTATTAAAATTGTAAAAAGTAGAAAATATTTTCTCGAAAATAAACAAAACTAAGATTGATCCCAGTAACCATATTAAATAAATATGTCTTTTGAATCCAATAGTTGTGATAATATATTAGAAATTAGATTTTACATTCGTTCTTTACTTTTTTTCTTAGAATACCAGAACATTAATTCGCTTAATCAGTACATAGTCAAAATACTGAAAAAATGTTTTTAAGTTTCCTAGTAAATTATCATTATCAATACTTTAACAATAATAATAAACAAAACTGTCATGTGTGGCTACACTACCGTTAGAAGCGTCACCTGGTGTGAAATTTTTGATTTAGAGATCAGCATATTGTTCGCTTTTGTTCAGCTCGAATGTCTGTTCATGCAATTTCCGCGTTAAGGTATGCAAACTCCTTATGTACTATGTAAAATTATATATTACACGAATTTGTTGTAGTTAAATTCACATTTTAAAAATTACACGAATTTATTGTCAATATATGAGCATTTAAAACAATTATACAAATTTAATAATCAGGGGTGCGTGCCGTGCCATGAGGGCTAGTCCCCCCTCCACTTGTGTATTAAAGTCCAAATCGAAAATCGAAAATATCCAACAAGAATGTCGGTGCTATAACAAAACATAAAGGTGTAAATTTGTTTGGTTCCCTCCCAATAAAAATCTGGTATATCTGCCTCCAATACTGATGCTATAACAAAACATAAGGATCCCCTAATTTTACAAATTCTTTTTCCATTTCAAACACACAGTTCGTGGCTATGATTTTTACCAATAATTTTTCGTTGTACTTCCGCAAAACTTGTGAGGTGCAGACCGTTTAACCTGTTGGATTCTAGGGGTGCACAACGATTATGAGGATTATTGAACCCCTCCCAATTTTCGTACTATCACACAAAGTGTTCGAGTAATTTAGTAGCATTTTTTACAGCAGTTAAAATATTGGACCCCTCCCAATCTTCAGTACGTTCATACTTTTTAATATTTTCGGAATAACTTTAGTATGCTCACACAAAGCGTTCAAGTAATTATTACAAGGAAAAATTTTAATGAAAAAACGAATAAATACATAAGTAGAGGTTTCAAAAAGAAACGAATCTGTTAAAATAGTTCATATCTAAGCAAATAGCGTACGCGTCTTCTGCGGAAAAAAGAACCGGACTCGCACCCTCCCCCAAAATTAGGAAACGGGCGGTAGCGCCTGTCCATCGCGTCTTTGGTGTGAAAGATCATGTAAACACTTTTCTATGTGCACTTCACTTTCTCCACGAACATTAGTTATGGGCAATGTGTTAAGTAAATTGTCAAAGAAATTTTTCAATCTATTTAAGAAGCTATTCTGATCTATGAGAACTGTTTCGTTTTCTTTCTTTAATGTATAAGCACGACTCTGATAGCCTTTCTTAAGTTCATTGATGCATTTATGCATGTCCCGAGTGCTTTTATTTTTACTATCTTCAAGTTAATTAATTTTAGCTTTCAAAACCCGCGTTTCTTTGTTCTAAAAGTTTTTGAAGTTTTGCGCCATATGACAATGACATTTTATGTGGTTATTTCGTTCGGATTTTGTAGCCAATACTGTTTCTTCTGTTTTCTCTTCTCTGCTACTTTAGTGCATTCCTGGTTGAACCATGGTTTGTTTCTACGCATTTCTGCGTGCCTCAATCCTTCTTTTGCTGAAATTTTAATGGCATCTCTAATTTCAACAAAGTATCCTGAACACTAGTGCACTTTGAACCTTCTAAAGGGAAAATCTATTTGACATTTCAATCGCTCCACTCTCACCTGACTCTCCTCTGATTTATGTATCACAATTAGTATCAGAATCAGCTCCTCTGAACGACCGAACATCAGAAACTGTTGTGCTAAACTGTTTTCTTCTGTCTACTAAAACGTGATCAGTTTGACTATGTGTTTCTCCATCTGATGAAGTCCAAGTATATTTATGAATGTTGCGATGTGGAAATTTTATAATCTTCACGATAAGGTTTCTGGATGCTGCCAAGTTCACGAGTCTAACGCCGTTGTCTTCCTTATGCAGACATTTATTCCCTATAACCGGTTTGAAAATACCCTCTCGTGCTACCTTCACACTGATATCGCCTAACAGAATTTTCATATTGTATTGCCGGAGATGATCAAATACCCGTTCTATTCTTTCGTAAAAACTGTCTTTTTTATCGGAATCCTTATTTTCTGTTGGGGCATGTGCATTTAAAACAGTAATATTATATCACCGACCCTTAAGAGAAGTAAATGAAAATCTATCATTAACAAGTTCAACCCATGTAATTGCTGATTTTATTCGTTTGTGAACGAAAAGCCCTGCTCCTAGGTGGTAAAATTTATTTCGTTCCCCGTAAAAGAACGTAAAATTTCCTGACTTGATTCCTCTATTTCCTTCTCATCTAACTTCCTGATATCCCACTGGATCCATCCTCTATTTCTAAACTCATTCGTTACAAATTTTAACGTGCTTGCTCTATAGAGACATCTTATGTTCCATGTTCCAAATCTCATGTCGATTTTACTTTCCTGAGTTCGTGCCAAGTTAGGAGTTCTGATTCGAGAATTCTGTAAATATATCTGAACAAATCTCTTTTTACAGGATGAGGTTGTTAGCCCCACACCAAATCCCCAAGCTGGAGGATCACTCCATGTCGTCTGTCCGCGACTGCTAATTCAGTAGGCCTATATTCGCAGCCAAGCTCTAGAGGCCTTTTCCTTGATCCAGAACCTGAGGACGAGGCGTGCCGTGGTGAGAGGAAGACCACATTTCACAGAAATTAATATAGCTATATTTTAGATTACAATAGGTACTGATTATCTGAACACTGCTTTATAACACACAAGAACAATCAATATGCTCGGATATATGGATGAATATTAAGACTGTGAAGGCTTCGTTGCCGTAAAAATGGTAAATTAGAAACTAGTGTCAATATAGTATTTTATGAATACATCGTACGTTTTACTATACAAACTATACTTGATGTATCACATTGTTCGTTTTATAGCTATATAACTTTATAATATTTTTGTAAGTGATTATACTCTTTTCCTATTCTCTGCCAATAGCAAGTGTATGAATTTATAATATAAAACTGAAATACAAAAGAATAAAATGTTTGTTTTTTAAAAATTAATGTGATATTTCGCAAGACATCTTATGTAAAGGGCGCCTTGTATCCCTCACATATTCTTTAATAGCATTCACTATTTGAATTTATTATACAAAGCTGGTATACAGGATAACTAAAACCACTTATCTATAATGTGGTTTCATAGGACGCTTTATGTAAAGGGCGCACTGTACCTTTCACGAGTTCTTTACCAACAGTAACTGAATGTAGGCTATTTATTGTAAAGAATTGTGGTATACAGAAGAATAAATAAAATCGTTCATCTTTGATGTGGTTTCGGAAAGAGGCCTAATGTAAAGGGTGCACTACGCCTTTCACGGGTTGAATTGAATTGAATTGAAAAGGCTTTATTCAAGCGGGCGAGGTTCAGCATATTTCTGCTCTACCACCTTGTCAAAGAAGTACATTGAGTTATACAAAAAACATACCAATAAAATTGTACCAATAAAATTGTAAGAATTTATTACTAAAAAGTTGTACCTTTTCTTATATCGTGATGTTTTGGAGGGCGCACCGGGACACGTCCCGGTGGGCCAGCACGGGCCTGCATACGTCTCAAACAAAAACGCAGTGAAATCATTTTCGGCAACACCATCAATCAGGGGATATGTGCAGAAAAATAAGACACACACTAAAGATACTCCTACGTCCTCAACGAAAGTCAAAGAAGCTTAGATAAAACTAGCCGCTTTCTTCGCTGAGCGCAACGCAGTGTTCCAAATAGTTGAGCACCTAGTTCCCGTTGTTCAAGATATTTTCAAATATTCTACAATTGCTCAGGAACTAAATTTAAAACGAACGTAATGTACGAGTTTGATCAAGAATGTTGTTGCTCAGGTTGAAACAGATGAAGTTGTAAACGATATCAAAGATAACACTTGCTCTATTTTAGTTGACGAAAGTACAGATATTGGATTTAAAAAGTTTCTTTGTGTTCTTGTGCGCTATATTTCACCGATAACAGAGAGAGTGAAAACTCTGTTCTTGAAGCTGGTAAATCTAGATTCACGAGACTGTTCGGCAGAAAACATATATACCACCTTTAAAGGGTGTCTTATTTCCAAGGATATACCCTTAAATAAAACAGTCGGAGTTGCTTGTGATGGAGCCAGTGTTATGGTCGGGGCCAGAGACTCTTTTGTTTCGCGCCTTAAAAAGAATTCGAGTGATCTAATTCCCATGGGATGCATCTGTCACTTTGCAGCTTTAATTGCTAGCAAAGCCTGTGAGGAACTTCCGGGGGCACCGGAAGAACTTGTAAGGAATATTTCCTCCTATTTGTCATGCAGTTCAAAACGAAATGCATTATTTCACAAAATTCAAGAATTTTTGAACACGGAAAGGAAAAAAAATCTCAAGCTTGCCCTTACGAGATGGTTAGCAATGCATGCATGCGTGTGTCGTATACTTGAAAATTGGGAAGTGCTCGAAAGTTTTTTTTTTTCAATTAGCAGTCTTCGAAGATAAATTGAAAAGCGCAGAAATGATATTGACAGAACTTAACAATCTATTCACAAAGACATACATGTTTTTCCTCAAATATGTGTTCATGTACCTTAATACTTTTAATGTAATTTTTCAAGGTCGGAAAATACTTATTCATTCCTTAACCGAATCTGCTGTGCTTCTTTCGAAGGAGATAGTGCAGAACTTTTTAATGTCAAGTACTTTACAAGATATAGAGACAGTGAAAGCTTCATGTCCCAGAAACTTTCTTCCCTTGTCCGAAGTGTACCTTGGCCCGGACGCTGAGAATTTGTTAAGTGAGTTGCCAAATTCCGGGGCAGAAGAAGTGCGAAAGAGATGTTTGCAATTTTATGTTACAGTGGTGACTGATATTTAACGACGCTTAGCAGTGAATCAACCTCTCCTTCGTGAACTAAGGTTTCTCTCTCTCTCTGTAGCGTCAGAAGTAAATTCTAGAAATGAGCTAAAAGAGCTTACACCTTTATCCAAACATTTCAGTAAGCGTATTGACGAAAACGATTTGTTTATTGAATGGAGGGTTCTGCCACACTTCTTTAATGCTAACGAAAAAAGTAATTTAATGGCTATGGAATTGGATATCATGTGGGATTTCATTTCAAAAACGAAAGATTTTAATGATGAACTTAAGTTCCCCAACTTAGGCAAGCTTGCAATACTTGTACTCACATTGGCCCACTCAAATGTTGAATCGGAAAGAATTTTCTCCATTGTAAATTATGTGAAAACAAGAAAGAAGAACAGAAATGGAGATGATGCTCTTAGTGCAGTGGCAATCTAGTGAGATCAGCTTTTCAGGCGAAGAATATAGATTGCTACCTGGCTGCTAGCCCGAGAAGACCTCTTCACAATACGTCGCCAGGAAAGCTTCAATAGATAATTTTTAATTTTTGTCAGATTTCTTCAGTATGTAAAACTTTGATTTGGCTGTTGTTGTTGTTTATGATTTCATTAATCTAAAGGCTTTTATACTGAATTAGAAATTTGGGTCCTTATGCAGAGTAGTTTTGAAGTGTGATTAGAACCATACTAAAGAGTTCGACTAACATAAGTCTCCTGCAGAAGTCAGTGTTTTAGTTTGACGCTAATCATACTTCAAAACAACTCTGCATAAGATGGATAATGTTTTGCATCAACCAATGAAGCCGCTGTTTGTTACAAATCTAGGTTTATCAGCACATTATAGTTTTAAACTTGGATTTGCGCAGAACAATGGTTTAATTAGTTAATGCAAACCATCCACGTATTAATTGCTAATATTTAGTCTGTAAACTTTTCTTCCCGTTAGTAAAGAGGGTTTTCTAGAAACACATGTTAACTAGGTAATTGCAAGTTGTAAAATTGATAAAAGAAATATTGTGGGAAAAATCCGGTAGATGTGGGAATTTTCTTAATTGATGTGGGAAATTCAACTCGAGGCATCTGGAAAGACTGTGTGAGTCTTTCTCAGTGACTCTGTTGTAAATTTCTCCCACGTTATAATCGTTCTAAATTTATATATATTTTCATGCTCTGCATGGTCTTAAAATCCACAGAATTTGTCTATGCTGAAACTGAATGTCGTTCTCTGGTATGGCGAGTTAAAATCTTTTGTGTTACAGTTTATATAGCCTATGTTTAGCAGAAGGGGTCCAGCTCTTTTCTTTAAAAAATGTTACTATTTCAGTAATTTCTGTTCACATTCGGTTAGTTTGGGGTAGAGTTGGTTAGTTTAAGTTAGGTTAGGCTAGTTTAGGTTACGTTAGGTTAGTTGAGTTTGTTATATTAGTGTAGGAGTCCCGAATAATTTTCCAAAAAATGGTAGAATTTCGCTTATTTCTACTAATATTACGTTAGTTTAGGTTAGTTCAGGTTAGCTTAAATTAGTTCAAGTTAGGTCAGATTTGGATGCATTATGTTATGTGTAAGTGCTTGCATTACTCATTTCTCCTGTAATTTTTGTGTTTTTCTCGTGGTTCTGGACCCTTGTACTAGTTATACTCTGTGTATATTATCATACATACTATATGAAAATCCGGGTTATGTTGCCCTTCCGTTTTTATAAAAATTAGGAAAATTTACAGGAGAGATGAGGTAAGAAATGATTTCGAGTTCTTATCTGATGCTTGTGTGTGTAAGTTTGGCAATAAAGTTATGCTTAATACTAGAAAAGATGTGGAAGTGAGTACTATATTTAAGACGCTGAAGGTTCGATGATTCAGCGGCATGACCATTTTATGTCTACAACAGAAAGCAACGAACCCGTTTCTACTTTTACAACTACTACTACTGCTTATACACTGGATCTGTATAGTAAAACTGCATATTTTAATGTGTTTACTGCTTTTTTGTAGATTGGAAACTGGAGGGGCAACTCTACACTTAAGCGAGAACTCCTATTGTCAACATTGTGTCTGAACTTCAACGTGGTATTATAGAGATAAAGGTGTGGCGAAGATGAGAAAGAGTTGAATTTGTGTGACACCTTGTCATAGGCGCCGTTAACATGCCTACAATTTTGTTTTAATATAAGAATCCTCCGGGTTAACTTTACAGTGCTCGCTCCAGCTGGTATACTCTAAAACAAATAAATAAATGGACCTACATATCGCGCACGGGAAATTATTTTACGATTTCTTTTCCGATATATAGTCGTATGAACATTAACCAACCAAAAGAGTACAATAAAATAAGCACTCTTTCAATAATTCCTATTTTTCTCAGTGCTCAGTACAAAGAAAAGTTTCATATCTTAATTATTGAAATGACATTTCAACAATAACTAACGAGGTACGACAATGCCATATAAACTTCGAATGATCATCAGGTCAGCACCACGAAATGAAGAGCGTATCTTTATGTAATGGATAGTAGTAACTAAATTACGGTATCGAAAATCTTGAGTATAATACAAGATTGCTAACTTCGTGCAAGTATTAAAGAAAACATAAAATACATTTTGATTTGGAGCACGTCGCCATCTCCGTATGTTCCGTCTCCTGTTATATATACGTGTTTAACACTCAGTGTTAATATAAGCTGCTCCGTGGCTAATCGGTTAGCGTACGCGCCTTTAGCTTGGACGACCCGGGTTTAATTCCTGACTTGAGTACATGTGGCTTGGATTCCACGTTAATCAGTGGGTACACGTCTCATAAGGCTTCCATCCTGAAAGGGGCGTTAAACTCAAAGTCAACTCCACTTAGCGTGTTAATATCATTCGAGTAATGAACTGTAGCAGTTATGAGATCAGAAGACCCTGACAGTGTAAGAAATACTGCTGAAACTCTGGTAATCCTAGTTGATTCCTATTGGAAAAATCCTTCGGGGCGATTTCGTTGTTCCAGGAAGAGGCATTCACTATCGTAGAAGAAGTATCTTCTTTTTCGGTTTAGGAGAATATTGTCTGAATACTATTACATAAAGTACCAAAAGGCGCACATGACTCAAACCAGTATTTATAAAACATGGGGAAAATACTATACAGTTGTTTGTATGGTAGAAAAAAATGCTTTTTCTATCCAAATAAGGGAGATATTTGCTTAAATCGTAAGAATCCCTTTTAATGTGAGCAGGCATTTATTTTAGTAAAATAAAATTGTTGAAAAATTTGGTTAAACTCATCTCTTATAATACTGCTCTCTCACCTTAATATCTCACTTTAATTTTCAAAAGAATTGGGAATTGTAGTTAGCATATATGCCAGTGAGACTCTTCGATGTCACGATCTTGTGATGTTGATTTTGATGTTTTAATATCCAAAAACTGATTTACATCGAAAACATAAATAATATATCGTTTTACGAAATGCTTTAGTTCAATAAAATATACCGTATAACTATGCACTTAGTACTCTTTTCTTTTGTTAATTTAAGGTAGTTGTACGCTAGACGATAATAAGATTGTTATATGCTCCATTACATCTCTGTTTAATAGGTCTCTAGATGCTTTTTAGATAAGCCTGTACGCCTTCTTCGCGAAAGATCGTTTAATTTCTGGTAAGAATATTTGCTGTTAGGATCCAACAGTAGCCAGTAGGTCGATGTATCGCATAACATTGCTACTAAAATTTACACTAATCTCCAATATGCCTAATTATCAGATAAATACCATAAGTTGCTGTATAAAGAAAAATCCAATTAGAATTAAATTTTCGAAATCGAAAATACCAAAGTATTAAAGGAAATTAGAGCACGCAATAACGACGCAAAATAAATATAAATAGAAGTTGCTAGAGCTACATGTATTTGATTAAGAATGAGAGGCTGGAGACAACAATTAGATCTGTCTTTAAGATATTATAATACGTCTTGAAAATGCAAACCATTTCTAGGTAAAAATTTGTATAGCATTGCTTTTCATATTTTATTTAAGAAATAAAATTAAGGTACGTAGCGCAGTTTCCTGTCTTCAGGCAATACTGATCGTACGTAGAGAATTCGTTACTTTAAGAAAAGTGAGAAAGAAGGCAAAAATCGTACTTAAATAAAATGTATTTAAGTATAACAAGAAAGATTATTTATATCTATAACATAAACTATTTATTAAATATAGATAGTTTTTGTTAAATATAGTTTGTCATCAGGAAAACAGGTTAGTTTTCGATTTATCAAGAGAGAAACAAAAGAAAAAATTGGATATTAATAAGTTTTTCAGTAGTTCGTTATAGTTCTGTCATTTTGGTATTTAGATCTATCGTTATTTTGTTATTAGTAGCAAAATTTTAAAAAATTTAAAATACCTGTTCCAGTATCTTTTATATCCTTAGTCTGATACCAAACCATTCCACCCACTAACTCAATTTCACCTGAACTGGCATTTACCTTTGTGTTTCCCCAGCTTGGTGATAAATTTAAATAAAACGAATATTTTTCTTATTTCTTTCAGATTTGTTTTTTTCCTTGTACATTGAATGCTGAAGATTTCAAATCTCAAACTTGAACAATTTTTTGTATTAACGAAACAGCTTCTCATTATTTCAACATTGTAATGAAATTGAAATGGAAACAAAAAACGTTTCTATTAAAGTTGAAGTGAAAACAGAAAGCATGTTATTTCAAGAATGTAATTATGAACTTTGTACTAGTAGCTCTGACGATCATAAAGATCCTCTTGCAATACACTTGGAATGTAAGGAACGAGAAAGTAGAACGGAGGGAGAGAATTTCGCTCCAAAATGTAATGAGGATAAAACAATATCAGATTGGAAACTAACTTCTAAAGCAATATGTTTGATCAGGCGTTTGTCAACAGTTGAAGTACGTGCAAATTCCAATAGTTTTCACAGGAACATCAAGCCAAATTCCTCCGATTTAAGAAACAGCACAGAAGAGTCAAGCAATCAGATATCTTCCAATATTGGATATACGAATGGTCACGAAGGGGACGTTCAAGAAAATGATAAGCAAGATGCAGGTAGCAATGCTCAGGCTGTCAGGTACGTTTAAATGTTTTATTTAATAAGTTACATTTTGTATAATTATTTTTTTTAACTTGCAATACTTAATTATTTTTTTAGTTAACTATTCTTTTCGTTTCGTTTTAACTGAGTAAATGGAAGCGCAAACATTTAAATAAATAAATAAAAAAAAGAAAAAGAAACAAACACATCCTAATGTTTAGCTTATAAGTTCAAGTGAGCAATACTTAATCCATAACGAAATGTCATCAAGTTCTAACTTTAGGTATTCTTCCTTCATTTTTTAATAATAACTTGTCACATCATAGTTTAGTAAAAACCATTGCAAACGATGCTTTATAATCGTTTAATGAGTTGGCAGGCAAACACTTTTTTTTATAATTATATGTGCTGTGGTCTGTTTATTATATAATAAGGTATTAATTTTTTGAATGATTGGCAATAAGCAGTTGATTAACTCAAACTATCTTCGTGTGCTGGTTTGAGTTCTATTTTAAGGAACATTTGTTGTTCTGCTGTTACTGTGAATGAAGGAAACGTTTGAGTGATTTACCATAGGGATTCACACTTCAATTAAAACAAAATGTCAGCGTTCTCTGTGTTCTCTACCTTTCACCACGTCAAATTGAATTCAATCATGTTGCGTGTATTTAAATAACACACAGAAGAAATGTTAAGTTATGTATGCTCTTTCTCAGCAAATGTTGCTTAGGCGTCTATGAGAGAAAGAGACGGTGGATTACAGTGGTTGCAAAGAGTGTTAAATCATAGTAATACACGGAGGGTTGAAGTAGATACGAGCTTGGTAGATCGTGCTGGAAAGTAGTGAATGTGACACGGATGATGTTTCTATTGAACCATGCCGTCTCGAATATATACATCACTTAAATAATTCAGAGCTATTTATGCTATTTAAATTTACGTATTGACTTAAAAGTGTAGAATAAGTGCTAGATGGATTTTTAGATAAATTGTGCACAAAATCAATTTAATAAATTGGTTGACTAATTTTTTTTTATTTTCACAGTGCTTCGTTTGAATATTCGTTTCCTAATTTATTTTGAACCAAACTTACGAATTTGGTTTATTGTTTAACAATATATTTAATAATTTTCAGTTTTTTTTTGTTTCACTGGTAATAAAATATTAAAGTAGTCAATACTTACACGATACTAATCTTACACGTTCCAGGCGTGAGTATTAATACTTATTTTTAAATTTTTCACCGATATTTCAGGTACAAACGTCGAACTTTTTTTATTGGGTATTTTTTGCAAATCTCGAGTGTTTGGTTATTGTTATTTTATTGATGGCATTTCGGTGGATTTACCAATAACTAATTAAACGTGCAAAACCTCTACATTGAACACATACTAACCTTGTACGTTCCAGCTGTGATGAATAATTACTGCTAAAAGGAGATAGTAAACTTTTCGCGGGAACGTATACTGTTAGTTATAAGGTAGTCTGCCTTTTGGCTGGTCGTGGGCCTAGTGAGGTGTTACTTCGCTTTTATTTTAGATTTTGACCTGGAATGTTTCTTCCACGTTTGTTGATCATCAGCTTCCTCACTTAGCTAGTCCCAATATCTTCTTCTATATTTTAAAATCATCGATTCGTTGCATACTCATTTCTGCTCCTCAGTGTCATTCCATCATTCCCTTATGGCGGTATGAAAAAGACAATTTCTTCGGAAGATGTGTTAAGTCCAATTGGAATTTCACGAAAGATGGTGCCTAATTGTGCGTAATTAAGAATATGTTTTCAACACTCAATTAGTTATTTCATTCACAGCAGAAATTGTTAAGTATAAAAAGTTTTACTTTCTGTGCAATTATAGATAAAAGTTTGCACATTACGCAGAAATGGGGTAACTTGTACTGTATCCTTGGTCTGTAATGTCTATTTAGGAGAATGTCAATTCTACTCTTTATTAGTAAAGAATTATGGGTTTTCAGACGTTTAATTTCTTCAATATTAATTCTAACAATAAAAGGCTTTGCAAATAGCACTGCATGGGTATATGCATTCTAATCCATTAGTCTAGCTTCTTTTTCATTCATTTCATTTTTTTAGACCAATGCCACATGGTTTTAGTCAACTCCTCTATATTATAATTATAATTATAATTATTATTATTATTATTATTATTATTAAAAGTTCTAGTAGTGGTATTACATCGATATTTGTGAAGATACTGGTTTCGACTCGTTACCGTGTACTTACTGTACACGACTGTTGCGAAACCAAGGTTTTGACATGCCACCAGAAAAACATTTGACTTTTTTATTATCATACTTTCCGACCCGGAGCTAGGACGAAACTTCTCACGTAATAAGTATAAATATTCTTTCTTATTCAGCAGTAAGCGGAGAAACGATTGTTAAAAAAAATCTGTTATTAATGGGACAGGATGCAAATACGTGGTGATCTTTGTCCCCATAAAAAAAAAATTGTAAGTTATATGTCTGAAATGTGGAATTGTATGCGTAAATTGTTGGTCTATAGAGTAACAGGTAATACAAGATAATTGGTAGCATCTGAGTAGTACCATAATTGGCAGTAAGAGATGCACCGACTTCTCACTATTTTGACGAAAATTTATTTTTCAGAAATGTACGAATGTTTGAAATCAATGACTTGTTTACTTTTTCCCTTCGGTTTGTTTTTAACCTTGAACTATAGTTTCCTCCCACGCCAAATCGTGCTTCCTTGCACTACTACAGTCTTAATTTCGTGTAAATATCTTTCCGGAAAAAACATTCACTCACTTCCAGCATTTGTTTCACTTCATCTGGTATTCTCTAGATTTTTGTCCCATTCTCGTATTTCTTTTCCGACATCAGACAAAAATTCAAGACTCATACTACCCACAGAGAAATAAAGTCAGCTAGGTTTTAGTGTAATACGACTTATTAGTTTACGGTGGATAAGAATCCTACCAAAAAAGTGTGTGAAAAGATTGCTAGAAATTGTAATACCACAAACACATCTTGAATAAGGAGGGCAATTTCTATTTACGTAATAGGAGTGGTAACTACTTACGGTAGTCGTAGCTGTACACAATAACTAGTATACGTATCTGGTAAAAAAAAAACAATCTCTATATTGATTTTCCTTTCAATTCGTTTTAACAACTGTATTAATAAATTAGTGAAGTTAGTTTATTATCATAAGCACCTATGTCTATAATTATCGAATAATTTCCTAATTAAGATTTTTCTTCTAATAATTTCATTATTTGTGTTTGGTTTTCGATGAATTTACCATTTGTGTCTAAAAATATACATACTAGTTCAGAATTTCTGGTATACATAAAAAAATATATTTTAAAAATGCATAGGTACCAATTGTACTGCGGTTTATTTTGTGCTAAGTTTACACCAAATTCCAAAGAAGATAGATTTGTTGATTTTTAACGGAGTAGATTCCTCATATTTTTGTTTGCTAGTGCCATTTTCCGAAAAAAAAAACACTCTCAAATATCATCATGCACCATTTTTCCGTTATTTTATTTAAAGTTTTAAGTAGCACTTTTGGAAATGCTTTTTTCAGTTAAAAAAAAGGTAACTACGGACGAATTATTTTAGAATATCTTTGACTTCTTTCCTAATATCAGACTCTTTCTATTTCTGTCTTATTAACCCACATTTTTCCGAATTATTTTTTGTGGCGAATTTTTTTGATATTTGTATGGAGTACTCTGTGATGAGGAATAATCACAAAATTCTTGAAATAAATGATCTGCGTCTTACGTGTACACTTTTCAGGAGGGTGGGTCGAAAATGATACATCGGAAATATCGTTCTTAGTCACAGGGGTCGTTTTCGACCCATTGAGAACATGAGGTAAAGTTTTCAATACGTTGTCCTTCTGAATAAATTTGTTAGTTAGTATCAACTCGGATAAATGTTTACATTAATTAAAATTTGTTAATTTTAATTTTTACATTTTCGTCAGAGACGTGTTGTTTCCATAGATCTGCAATATTTGAACAGTTTATGGAGCATTGTTCTCTAATTTCTGATAAGAAACATTTTGATAATAACTATATGATTTATATATACGTGAAAATAGATTGTACACCATTTTGTAACTACACTAGCGCACCTATGATGCATACTTATGCCTGAGTATGAAACGCATCGAAACATTTGTCATGCAGGAATAGTTTGCATTTAACATTGTTTCGTTTTTGAAAAGAACCTCAGATCCTGCTTAAAATTAAAACCGTTACTGTATGACCTATGTTGTAGTACCTGACAGTGGTATCTGAAGATTTTGAAGTAGCATCAACTTCAGGCCCAGGCTTTAAATTCCAAAATTTCCTCAAAAGTATCTTGCAAATGCTTATGCGTAGGGTCAATAGTTTATCCAGCCTTCCTTTCAAGTATACAACAGTTTGCGGTAACAACCTTTAGCATCCAGACTATGAACGGGAAATACCACTTCATTTCACGACTGGAAGAGTGATAGAGCTTCAGGTTTGGTCCAGTTTGTCCGCTTCACACATGTTTGCATTATAGTCGGAAACCAGTGCTGACATTTCCACCAGCATCCACTTACCAGACGAAGAAGAACGGCTTGATGTTTCAGTGGTTGGGCACTGCGGTAGAAATAGTTGACTTCGTCCCGTCGTGGGAAAATTCTTGTGTGAATTGTAGCTGTTCCTTGGTGTGTATGTGGCCGTAGGCGTGCGATGGATGGCTTTATTTAACACAGTAATAGACTCCGCTCACTGTCAGAGTCCGGAGCTTCCCACAGGAATTGGATCTTATGCCAAACTGGGTCGAATTTGGCCTTGGTTGCTACCTGTATATGTCAGAGCGTATGATCAGTATGTTGAAGAATTCATGATACTCAGACTCCGTAGAATTTGGCCTTGAATTTCCACGTGAAATTGATTTGTTGCTAAGGGGATATAGCATTTCATGACTATTTTTTGAAGGAAGTATTGAGACACGTGAGGTGTGTTTGTGTGCGTGAGGTCGTATGGCTGATGTAGTAAGATCACGTGACGAAAAGTAGTGATTGTGAGTACGATGATGTTAACGGAATGCAGAACGTACACGTATGTGTATGTGTATATCATTCCGTTAGCAGCTGTTGTGAAAGAAGAAAAATCGAATTAAAGATGATATCGTCAATGAATATATTAAGTAAACTTACTACGCAATCATTGGATCCCTTTAAAATGATGCGTGATTTAGAGATTTGCGTACCAATTTGTATTGTAAGCTTTCAGGTAATTACAGTGAGTAATGGAAGGAAGGCATGTGTCACATTTCAAGGAGGACAAAACAGTAATTTTACCATGACGCTGTACTGGAAAATTAGAAGAAGATAATGGTGCATTATTACCGTATTTGAAAAGTGGAAAGATATGTTTAACATATTTGATCTAGGAATTAATTCGTGCGGGTGGACAAGAGATGGCTTAACGAACGGAGCGTCCCACAGATCCGTGTATCCACACATGTGTTGCAAACCCCTGTCATCGCGTATCGTTCGTAGTATAGGGCAGTGGATTAAAGCGTCAACAACACCAGTTTGTAGTTAAGTGAACATGGCGCAATTTGTGCCTGATAAAGTGTTTTTGCGGGGTGTTCTGCTGCGGTACTTTAACATGCAGAAAAGTGCGACTGAAAGTCATCGTACTTTGGTGGAAGTGTATGGTGACCATGCTCTAGCTGAGCGAACGTGTCAGAAGTAGTTTGCACGGTTTAGAAGTGGTGATTTCGGCTTGGCAGACCAAGAGCGAGCTGGACAGCCAAAAAAATTTCAAGACGAAGAATTGACAGCATTGCTCGAGCAGAATTCGTGTCAAACGCAGGAACAAGTTGCAGCAGCATTAGGCGTTGATCAAACAACAGTCTCCAAACGCTTGAAAGACAGAGACGTTGAAACGCGAAAAACCATTAGCGAATTGCTGCTTCAACGACAGAGCAGAAAGGGGATTCTGCATCGAATTATTACGGGTGATGAGAAGTGGATCCATTACGAGAACCCTAAACGAAAAAAGGCCTGGGTGAAACCAGGTGAACCAGGTCCATCACAACCAAAACGAGATATTCACTGTGCAAAGGTTATGCTGTGCATATGGTGGGATATGAAAGGTGTGGTGTACTATGAGCTGCTGCAACCGGGTGAAACTATGAATGGAGAACGTTATCGACGACAATTAATGCGTTTGAAGCAAGCTCTGGCGAGAACACGACCAGAATGGGAGAACAGACATGATAAACTTATTGTTCAACATGATAACGCTCGCCTACATGTCGCAAAACCGGTCAAAACCTATTTAGAAAATGTCGGATGGGAAGTTTTACCCCACCCGCCGTATTCACCAGACGCTGCTCCTTCGGACTACTACTTGTTTAATTGCATGAACAACGATTTGATTGGACAGCGGTTTACTTTTTCAGAAGATACCGAAACATGGGTCTTTGACTGGATCGCTTCCAAGGATGAGGACTTCTTTTGCCACGGAATCCGTACATTGCCTGACAGATGGGCGGAAGTGGTGGCTAGCGATGGACAATATTTTTCTTAAGGTATTTTGTGTCTTACTACAGCTTCAATGTGTGCGTACCAACCGCACGAATTAATTCCTAGACCAAATATAAAGGAATGAAGATTAATTTATCTGGATGTACCATGCACGATCTTGAATTTACTGAGATTGTATCTTGTTCGTAAATATATGCGACGTGTTCGAACAAGACCAAGCATTATTTTTCCACCTCTTCTTTCTAGCCGTTTGTACGTGCACGAATATCCGTATGCATAGTGACAGTAGTCTGTGTGTATCAGCTACTGGATTGAAAGGTCTATGAGTACTTGTCTACCAACTATGCATACTAAGAACGAGTACTTACTAAATGGTACTCTTCAGTGGTACTTAAATAAGGTCTTAATTCAATAGAAAATAAATTAATTTGTGTTGGATTGGATAGTGTCACATTTGAATCAGTGATTCATATCGGTTGGTTAAAATTGGAAACGAAAGGATTTGACAAACAAAAATTCATAGACTCAATAACGAGTGAATTATTTGACAGTGCACAAACACAGCCATGGTGGGGGAAACTGATACACAACGTTTGCATTGTATGAAATTCTGTTAAGAGAGAGGGAAATTATTTTTTCATTTATACTGAGCAGTGTAGTCATAAATTTAGTGCATTTAATAATAAAGATATAGCGAAACTGAAATGCTTCATTTACAAATAAATTTGTCCTTTGTGTTCGTTTAATGCACTTAAATTTGATATAAATTTTTATTAGTTCAGTAATATTTTACGTTTTATAAAAAGAAAATCTTGTAATATTTTCCTTGTGTACTATGAGTATTATTTATAAGATAATAAAAATTTGAATGATAATTAAAAATTTATCTATAATTTTTAGGAAGAAATGATGAAATGATAATACAATAATAAATGAATACCCATAGTAATAGACAGAAAAATTGGAGATTATTTATTTATGGTTTTGATGAGAATGTATGATGAAAATCATTTGAGGAATTTCCTTTAGCCTTGAAACAGAAAAAAGTATTAATAATGTCCACATAGGGACGATTTGACACTTCGAATTTTATTATTGGTGAATTTATAATAAAGAGAAATTCTACGAAGAAATTGAATGTGTTGAATTACAGAGGGAACAAGTCGAAATATAGAGAAGTATTCTGTATGTCTTTCCTATTCTATTGTGGGTGACATCATATATAAAAATACATACGTATATATATATATATATATATATATATATATATATGAGGTGGTATTTAATAATAATAATAATAATAATAAGAAGAAGAAGAAGAATAATAACGTACTTTTCAAAATATATGATGATGTTCCTCTGGTGATCCACTTCTAAGTGGGATTGGAATTATGTATATGTGCTGCGTGGGACACATTCTGGTAGAGGGTTCTTAAGTTAACTTCGAAACGAACGAACACATCCGTGTCTAATAAATTTCCAATGCTGTACAGCCGTGGCTTCTTCATCTTGCATAATGTCGAAAACAAAGATAGTGTATCCTTGAGCAAAGTCAAGGCGAAAAATGTTGTTACCATAGATTAAAAAGTAAATACCTGATCCACAAAATAAGGTTTGATATGAAGAAATATATAGCCTTTCTTCAAAATTTAGTTGTAAAGGTTTTCCATCAGTATGTAATGATAAGAAATTAATGTCAAAATATTTTGGGGTAGATGGATTTGAAGCTATCGTTCCTGTAAAGGCATTATTTTCAGTAAACGCCAAAATCGCTCGAGTTGGTAATATCTGCATGAATAAATTTTCTATTGCTTTTGATTGAAGACCATTTGGAATGACGAATGAATTCATTTGACTTCTTCTGAAAGGACATTTCTCTGATGTTGATTATCGAAACTTGTTTTGTGTTAGTTTTATTGTAGGACTAACAGCAACCTTTGAAATATGTGAAGCATGGACTAAAATATTTGCTTTAGCCTCAACAGAGGAATATTTAGCGATGAGACAAAAATTTGGCTTAACAGGAATTAATTTGATGCGTAGTTCTCCTTGGATTAAAAATTTATCCTGATTAAAAGTATCACATTGAAGATGTCCCAGCATGTCGAATTTTGCACTGTTTTTGTTAATTCATAACGCTGTTGAAATCCCTTACTAACACTAGTTTTTGCATTTATATGTCCAGTAGTATCTTGAAACCATAATGCACGTTGAAGATGAGTGTTTTAGCACAATCATCATAATTTAACTCTTTTCTTAGGGATGATCGATATAAATGATTATCACAGAAATGAAATATTTTTTTAATTAAACACACATCTATTTCACAGAACATAAAATTTAAAGTACACTAATAGAAGTCACACCCATACCATTTTCTCGAAATTATCCATGTAGCTTAACGATTTGAGCTTCAATATAAAGAGTGTGTGTGGAATATCTATGTATTCATCTCTTGTTCCTGGTATGACAAATTTTATACATGGGTTATCAGTTAGTGAACTGATTGGTTTATTTGTAACAATATGATTATCTAGTATACTGGGTTGCGTTGTGAGATGTGAGAGGCCAGGATGATGATTTAATCGAAGATGTCTGATAGTTTCTTCTTCTTATAAAATCTATTTTTCTTTGCTTTCTGTGTACGTTTTTTTTTTTTTTTTGTTTTTACTTGTGCATTTCTTCCTCCTTCTATGATGTGTAATGATGAAGGGTTAAAGATAGAATGATGTGTAATTCTTTTCCTTCGGTGATATCCAGATGCCGACATACATTTCAGTGTATTTTTAGCTTTAAGCAAGCTGGAATTCACTTCACCCATTCACTGATGAAAGGATTCGTTAATAGGTTGTTTATCAATGATGAGTCATTAATATCGTTTGCGCCAGATGTTGAAATTCCTTTGTTATTGTTTTACGCCTTGTTTTACTAATGACATGACAGAGCGAAATAATTCTCCAAGGAAACTTTCAATAGCATGTCCATAATGATAATGTGATCCAGCATAAACCTTTCCAGTTGCAGAAAGAGATTGTTTTTATAATATGTAAATATGGATTGTTGATAGTTTTTGATGTTTTCGCACTGGTCAAAAATGTAGTTTACCGCATAAAGTTCCGAAACTAAATGCGAGTGGAGAGCCTGTACAATCTCTTATATCTATTTTTATGTGTTCAAAATGCATGTTGTTAATAAGTACATAATGTGGAGGTTTAAAATTTGTATAGCACTAGCTCCAAATGTATGATCCACAGTAGTTATATTTATGATACATAATAATCGTGACCATTTCCTTAGCCGAACGGGCATAACTGTGGGACGTAAAAGTCAAATGTTTCGAAGGTTTATAATAATGGTGCTACTGATCTCGAAAGATATAGATTGAACTATATCACAATATACATACATTGTATATGGAAGTCCTAAATGTAAATTTTGAACAGTTTTGTCTTGTTGCCTGTTCCTTAGATCTGCTTCTGGATCTAATTCCAACACCGCTCTAGCACTTGGTAATAATACAATGTCCACATCTGTGTTTTTACGAGCACGTCTTATATAATCGCCATTTCTTTCATTAATGTAGGATGTATGTAAATTGTGAATCTGTTGTGCGTATTAATTTGCTTTATCAAATATGAAATATCAATATAATAACGAACAGGAATATGTACAAACTTCCGTTCATCAATTTTTGGATGATTGTAAAAATTTTATTATTTTGTTCATTAATATTTAAATTTGAATGAGAATAATGAAACTCAAAAATAGCCACTTTCCATTTTTCACGGAATTCCATTCTTTGATGAAGTTTAGTAGTGTATGATGAGGAAAATATTCCATAGCACTATTACTGGGAAGCGTAACTGCAAAAGCTCCATCTGGTTCCATTGTATTTCTTGATCTTCAGGGATGATGCAGGTATCCAGGAGTCTAAAGAACAAGGATATACTTTCCAATGAATAAGAGATTCTAATCTGTTACCTATTCTTACGGTTAGTGTGCGTATGATATTATTTATGTAAAAAGTTTTTGATAGTGTTACAGCTGTAATTCCTTTCTAAAAATCGCCAATCCAGCGGTTCTTTGTTTAAATCTTCTATTTGGTAAACAGGTGGTTCTCTTGGTATTATTTCGTTCATTTTAAATTTTTTCCACGTCCAGTTTTGCATGTATCCGTTATCAACTATATCTACTTCTACTAATTCGTACTGTATCAACAATTTGAAATGTTTTAAAAAGTCCCTAGTTTTTTTCTTCATTTTACTACCATATTGATTATGCCACATTTGCAATAGGTTATTTTGAGAAACATTTGTAAATAACATCTTAATACTTGAATGATACCTTTCATTCTATGATTTCTCAAGAAGAGGCAATACATTTACTTAATCATACGTTTGATACTCTTTGTGAAATTCTTCCCCATTTTTTCTTTTACAGTTCTGTTAAAACGTTCTGCAATTCTAGCCTTTAAATCAGGTCTTTTGTTTGTAAGATTTTTTATTTTGTTTCTTTAAAATATTTCTGTATTGCTCTTTTTGTAAACTCACTTCCTTTATCTGTTTGGAATGTAACTGGTTTCGAAAACAGTTTTCATAAAAGTCTTTGAAAACAATTTACATGAAAACATGTTTTTAAGACATTTCTTTTTTTCAGATTTTATTCTGAGACAGCATTTATATTATTCCAACACATCTAACAGTGTAAGAATATAACGATATTTAACATTAAATGTATGAAGAGACTGACGATCATTATTCCTACTCATCGTCAATATTGTTCACCACAGAGAAATCTCTTTTTAAACGACGACGTACTGGTTTGTGTAATGTATATGTTGATTGTTTCAGTGAGCACTCTCTTATACAGCGTATTTAAATTTTCTTCTTTGTAGCTGTCCACAACGGTTTAGCAGTTTAAAACAAAGCAGGATATGAAGGTCTGTTCTAAATTCTGTTAGAGGATAAATGTAAAATGTTTTGCATTTCTTGATCCTAACTAAATTCACACTTTTCCAGGGCTGCTGCTGATGTTGATTGTTTACGATTAGAAATTGAGATGAAGCTAAAGTCATTTTGTTTGAGTGCTCCATTTCACTAGCCAAGTAGTAAACTTGAAAACGGACCACTTAAAATATAAGTTAATAATGCTGGTAAGAATCCGCTTGTTGCAGTAACAAATGCTCTTTCTTTAGGATGGAGTTTCCATTGTTCACAAGATATTGAAGTGTCGTCTTGTATCACATTAACCTTGATTTCTGTATCTTTATAAGATATATGTTACTTTTCAATGCATTAACACAAGATTCGCAAATACTACGAATCACTGAAAAGTACATTTGTCACTATAGATTTAAATAATTCAGGATTTGCTTTGCTCAGCGTACGAAGATCATCCCCGTGGTTTACTTTAGACATATTTATAGAATGAAGAAACATTTTAAAATTAATATTATAAACACAGCTTATCTATTCGGAACATAATGATAAATATCGTTAGGAAATATATTTAGAAACTATTTTCATCTGGTGTATCCTGTTTTAAATTAATGAATAACCGTATGGTAACGTTGTTGTGTCGTTCAAACTTTCTTGAAGATATTTTAAATTCTCATTGGTTATTTTGGATTTTCATGAATTACCTGATAACTCATATGTATAATTTGTGATTTATCCTTTGGAGTTTTAAATAATACATGATAAAAACTATTCAAAATCTTACAACTACTTCCTTTTCTTTGATGAAATATGTTTGAGTAGTAAATATTACACTAAGATTGCTATGATGGAAACCTTTTGTAAAGAAATCAACTATATAACTGTTCACTTCATACATATCTTCGTCAGTAGTAATAACATGAGATCCAATTTCTGGTAAAAAGTCTTTTGTTTGAGGTAATCCTTCAATGAACTGTAATTTCATTGAAATCTCTATGTATTTTCAACTCTTCATAGTACCAATAAGTATTACGAAATGTTGCATTAACCATGCGTGATAAATTAGAAAGTAGTTTTGTTACGAAGGAAGTTTTTCCACATGCATTGGGTTCTGCAACAAGACATGAAAACAAATATTTCCATGTCGTACTTATGTTAAGCAGTATGATAGTTTTCCCTGCAACCATATATTTATAAATGTTTGTATTACATTTCTCTTCTTTTGAATTAAGGATTGTGTGGTACAGTTTCATTCGTGTTTGGAATTCTACGTCGTTTTATGTAATTACTTTTATACACATTTGTTTCGGGAAGGCTAACGATAGTATGATCTGTCCTTCGGCACATTTTTCTCATTTGTAATTTTGCCTTCTATGGTTAGCCCCAGTTTTATTTCGTGGGGTCTCACAGACCCCAAGGAATCATACCGCTCGATTATTTCTTTATTTTGATAGTTAAAACGCAGTACGTTTCTGACATCTTCAGAAATTGAATTTTACAGTATATTTTATGACTATAACAAATTTTATGACTATAACGTTTTGTTTCACAAAAGAATCATGTCTAGGTTGCCATTTTGAATACGGTGACCGATATGAAAAATATTTTGTCACAAGTCCATGTAGTGTTTGAAGATTATCAAATGAGGTTTCAATTTAAAATTTTAAAATTGGGCCCTTCGCCTTCGTAAAGGGCTGCCTTGATAGGCATCGGGACAACACCGTCCGAAGTATCTCTTTGCATTTCCTATTTGAGTTTTTGTTTTGTTCAATTGTGTTTAACGATTTTCGAGATATTTCCGTAGAATCCGTGATTATTAAAGTGTACATCGAGACGCTTCAAAGCATTTAAACTTGAATGGCAGAGCTAATTATGTGACGTTGTCTCCATTTCAGGTAGATTTTCATTTTGACAGATGCGGACTGTTTTGAATAGTTTCAGCTCTTTCGTTTCTCGTTAAGTACGTGATTGTGACGAGACCGAAATTTTTGCGTGGGAGTAAAATAATGTCCCATATTGAACATTTATAAAATTAGCAAAAAATGGAACAAAGGAATCATGAAATTGATAATTCAATCAGAGCATGACTTTTTGTACATACAAGTTGCATTATTTATGTTATCAATTATTTTGGGCAGTAAATTTCTGTTTGTTAAATTTACGATTGACTGATTCTCTTTAATAGAGAAAATGATTTTATATATCAACTAATGAGCATAAGTTGAATGACAGAACTAATTGTGTGATCTTATCTTCATTTCAGGGAGTTCTTCATTTTAACAGAAGCAGACTTTTTAGAAAATAGATATCTTAATGTGACATGATTGACGTTTTGCTTTTGATTAAAAAAGTGCCTGATATTGACCATCTTAGCTCATCTCTCCATTTAAGGTCATCCCACACAGCAATGAAATATTTTCAAAACGTTTCTAAAACGTGCCATCATTTTCGTTCAGAAAATGTATCCTACTTCCGTTAAGGAAATATATTTCATATGTTGTTGAAAACATTTTCCACATAATACTGAAAATATTCTCTAAATACACTCAAAAACGTTGTAGAAATATTTTATACGCCGTTAGAAAAGTTTTCCTAAAAATGTTTCCTGTACGATTTCAAACATTACTGAAAAAGTATTTGAAACGTTTTATACAATGTTAACGGAATGGTTTTTAAAATGTTTCTCATGGAATATTTTAAAATTTATTACCAATAACGCAGACAATATTTTCCTACATATGCCAAAATATTTTCTTTACATGACAAAATATATTTAGTGAATATTTTTTGTACATCACAGAAAATATTTAAAGAATAGTTTCTGTGCATGACAAAATATTTAGGGAATATTTTCTGTACATGACAAAATATCTACAGAATATTTTCTGTACATGATAGAACCCAAAGCCCATAGGCCAATTATGTTACTACTGCAGATACGAAAACAAGGTAAGATACAGAAGGAAATTTTTAAAATGCAGCAAGTTTTGTTTTTATATTAGTATACCGCCCAATAGTAACGAAAAGTACAACGCTGCCACTGTTGGACAACAACGAATGAAAGAAAGTGTGGTTTGAAATTATTTGGACCAAAGGGAACGGAAAGACACAATGAAAAATATAGTGCAAGACCCAATTTCACGTCCTTCGTATCTCCTCCCCCCCTCCCAACACCGTGGTTGCTACGCCTCTGGCGTGGATGTTGCATTTGCATGTTTATCCTTCACTGTGTCTCCTTTCAATTCTTCTCGGTGTAGCTAATTTCAAACCACACATTCTTTCATTCTTGTAGCCCCACATGATGTATGGTAACGCATTTTCTTTATTGAGCGGTACACTAGTACAAAAACAAAAGTGTTGCTGGAATTTAAAGGAGTCCTTACATATCTTACCGTGTTTCCATACCTGCAATAGTAACCGAGTTGGCCTATGGGCTCCGGACTTTTGCGTCACTCTGCATATACGGTATAACGGCTTCTTGCTGGGAACAAATAGTGGGTTGAAAACAAGGCGGCCAGGCTGTGACATAGCAGCTGGAAGAAAACAAGATTCTTCTGTACAATTTTACCTGCTTAGTCGTCTTTGCCTCACTCTGTCTTCATGACGAGGAACCATTGCGGCCCACAGACTCAGACCAAAAAAATAAATAAATAACTAAAAATAAAAATAAAATACCACTACTACTACTACTACTACTAATAATAATAATAATAATAATTATTATAATAATAATAAACAGTGTAAATTATAACTACATAATGTTAACTTGCTCTCATAATTTTAAGCATTTTTTTAAACTGAAAATCTTATTTACACACAAAATGTTTCTGGGTGTTTCACTGGTACTACTGGTATGTGGACACGCCGTGCATATATGTTGGGGTGTCTTATGTGACTTACGACATTCAAACTGCACATCAGTGTGTTCACAATCGTCGCCTGCCAGTTTGAAAGCGGCTGTATTGGATTTTTTTTTTTTAATACGAAAAGGTTTGAAGTTTAGACATCCATTTCAAGAAACAATTGTTGGCAATCCTTTTCCTATCTTAAAAATAATAAATCCAATATAGCCGCTTTGTAATTTGGCACGCGATGATTGTAAAGGCTCTAATTTGCGGTCTGAACCTCGCAACATCACATAAGACACCCAAACATAAATAGACGGCGTGGCCACATACCAGTAGTAGCAGTGGAACACCCTGAAGCATTCTGTGTGTAAATAAGATTTTGAGTTAATAATAATAATAATAATAATAATAATAATAATAATAATAATAATAAAAGCAGCTTAAAATTATGAGAGCAAGCTAACATTATGTAGTTATTATTTACACTGTACACTATAATAAATATACATCTATATAAGTTTATATCGGTTAGTAGTTAAATAAAAATTTAAATGTACACTATTCTGGCATTATTTATTTAAATACTATTCAGCAGCATCTTCATGCTGCTCGTATTATTTGTTTCTATACATTAAGAACAATCTTCTCAAATATCAGAAATTCACATTTTAACTTGTAAACACTTGTTCTAAAAAATTATGTCACAGACACTAATTTAAAAAAAAAAAAAATCAACAACGATATTTATGTATGTTGCTGAAAATATGTTCTACAAATCTACGGCGCATGGGGAATAGATCTTTTCACGAAATGTCACTTTTTGCAACTTTCAAGAAATATCACATTGTTGAATAACCAGAAAACGTATTTGTTTCTTTATAATGTTACTTTTGATTACCAGAACTAACTATAAATTCGACGCTGCGAATTGTCAGTTAAAGTTCTGTGGAACTGCAGCTGAATTCTTAACTGATCTTCTTGTTCGTCTCTGTATGATATGTTGAAGCCAAATCCCAATAATCTACGCGATCTCATCGTTAGTTACGTTTCTCTTGTGTTACACAGTTTCTGAAAATAAAAATAATAGGCAGCGTTTAATAACATAATAACAGTAGGGAATGATTAAAGATCAATTATTACATCTTAAACTTACAAAAATATTTAAAATGTTTGTGTAGGACCTACAGCAGCTTGTGAAGACAATATTGTGTTACAAAAGTAACATCCTGAAGAAAATGTAAAGGGCAAGGAAGACAACAGCTACAGCTGAAAGTGACATACCTTAGACTGTAGCTTAATTACGGACGTTGTAACATGTTGAAGCGGTCACACATTTATTTTTAAAAAGTATAGCATCTTATAAATATTAAACCTAATAATAAAAAAATAATAATAATAATAATTTGAAAACATGTGGCAGCATTTGAGTTGATGAAGAACTAGCGTCTCATTCCGAATGCTCTGATCTAAAATCTGGACCCGAACATCCTTTTCCCCTCAGTCGTACCAGGTGAATGCCGAGATGGTTACTAAGGCCTTGATGACCGCTACCTTGCTTGATTTCTTTCCCCACGGAGCAGGCCATACATATTATTTTGCCTTATACAAATGAATAATTTTGATAACGTTGCATTGCAAAGAATACAAAAAATCGCGAATATAGGAATGAATCATGAAATGCTCAAGAAAACTACCAACATGACAAAACAATTCAGTAAAAGGATGAAATGAAAGGTAAGGGGAAAAAACAAGGAATGTCCATGTGTGTGCTTTATTGGGTACTTTGTCCTATGTGATGGTGACTTTTGGTACTATTTGGCTGTATATATATATGCATCCGTAGATGTAAAAATACCTATGTAAAAACAGGCAAAAGATTTTATTAAGCCTATGCCTTTTTACGAGATTTTCAATATTAAAACACCGTTTTCTCAAAAATACAATTTTGTGACATTCCTTCTATTTTCCCCTTACCCTTCAAATATACTCTATACATGTTCAACTCTGTCTTCCACGGACACTTAAATGGAACGTGTCACTTTAAGATGGGAAAACTGCGCATTTTGCTAAAATAAGGATTTTCAAAGTGTTTTAAATGTTATAACAGCGCTTGTAGTACATGCTTTTGGGAAATAAAGTTTACAGGAAGATGATTCTGAGAAGTATTCATGGCACAATAGTATGTATTTAAAGCGAAGAAAAAATAAAAAGGGAGCCAGAAAGGTTTTTTTTTTTTTTTTTTTTTACAAGAATTTAAACATAATGCATCCCTCTTCAAATGACAACTTCTATGATTCTTTCCACTCTGAATCTAAGGTACGGCTTTTTTAATGCATTCAGTGCATTCAGAACTTTATAAAGGTCTTACGTTGAAAAAAATGGAATCTTTAAGTTTAACGTCCCACGGTTATGCGGTTAGGCTAAAGGAGATGGTGATAATGAGAAATGAGTGAAATGGTGGAATGAAGAAAGTAGTAGAACCCCGAGAAAACCCACGAGCACGTATTTGCCAACACAAAGTCCACACGGCGCGAGCTGGGATCGAACCAGGGACCCCAAGCACTGGAGGTGAACGCTCTACCACTGAGCCACCGCGCCCCCGGGTCTTACGTTGAATGTTGTATATCATAGCGCGAAAGCAACTAATTCTCCCAAGGAAAGTCCAAAATCTAATAAGAACCACTTCCAATCACTTGATCACCTTTATTGCACCAATAATATACCAACGAAAAGCTCAAAAACCCAGGTGGGTTTTTCCGGGCTGGGCCCAATTGGGCAAACTCTGAACACAATACAATACAATACACACACACACACACATATATATATATATATATATATATATATATATATATATATATATATATATATATATATATACGCAAATCGCAAAAGAATAATTGTAATCTTTCGGCAAATCTAGTCTGATGGCCCCCTTTAATTTTATATATGCCAGGTGAAATATTTACATGTCGCCTGCCGCAAACCATTTAAGAGAAAATAAGAAAATTAGCGAAAGAATTATAATTTTCCAACAATTATTTCGAGCGGCACGCCAATAGTAAACCTGCAGGCAGAATTAGGTAATACTCAAGCAGACTGTTTTACCAAATTTTGACGCATTTCTTCATCTTCCGGTTTCTTTTTGCAGTACATGGACTAAACGAAAAGAAATCCTTAAGTTTAATATCCCACGGTCATGTCAGTTAGGCTAAAGGAGACGGTAATAATGAGAAATGAAGAAAGTGGGAGGAAACGGGAGAACCCCGAGAAAGTCCACACGGCACGAGCTGGGATCGAACCAGGGGCCCCAAGCACCGGAGGTGAACGCTCTATTACTGAGCAACCGCGCCCCCCTATGTACTAAATGAGGAGCTCTAAAAGAAAAAGCGAAACAACTTCTGTTAGGTGGCCAGTAAAAAGCACGCATGCTATCTGAGTCAGGACAGAAGCACAGAAGGGGGGCCCGAGCGACAGCGTAGCGAGCAGGCACGTCAGCGACAAGCCAGGGGGGTACGCATAAACGAGGATGGTGCAAAAACATTTACAATATTTGTAATTATTTTTATCTTCAAAAACACTTAATTTCGATCCTAAAAAAAATACCTTTCACAGCTAATACACGAGTGTTACACCGCCTTTCTTTCTTACCTTTACGACAGAAAATAGTGTATGTAGGACTATTGCCTCTGTTCTGAATTTTTCTTCTTGAATAAATCTTCTCCACACTTTGCGCAGTTGAATTTACGCGCTTCACCATACCATGACTCTGTAAAAACTTTATAATCATTCTCTCTTTATTACACAATTCTTGAAAAAAAAAGTTTACATTACGGCCATCGCAGATGTTCACAACTGACGTATGAACCGGAAATTCCCGCCGCTTACTTCTACCCTATTTGCATTCAAAATTCATTTCAATAAGCTGTGCAATGATAGAAATAACTTACATTAACACTCTCATTCCTTCACGAAAAATATTTCACATCATATTTTATCTATAAATTTTGTTCTCGGCGTAAACGTCTGCTCGAGAGAACCGAAGAATTATTATAACCCACTGGTGTATTTAAGGGGGGCTTCCGGGCTTAAGCCCCTTGAAATTGTACTTACTATATTAAAGTAAATGAATTATCTTGGAGAACAAAGTTAGCCAACCCCTTCTCCCGTGAAAAAAAAAGTAAATACGTCATTAAAATGGTAATAGCCGCGCAATTATCCCGTCACCAAAATAGAAATGTACGTGCCTACTCCCTTCGGAAGCATCCCCTCGGCCCCCCCTGACTCGGTTAGATGGCATTCGTGCTTTTTATTAGCCCCGTAACACAGATTGGTTTGTATTTTTTGTTCTTCTTATCCACACATCAGGAATCAGTATAAATACGCAAATCGTAAAAGAATTGTAATTTTTCGACAATTAATTCTGACGGTCGCCTTGAATTTATAAGTGAAAAATTTAAAAATGTATACGTCGCTTGGCGAAAATCATTAAATAGACAACAAGAAGGAAAGTAGCGAAAGAATTATATTTCAGTAAGTATTTCGAGCAGTGCTTCTTCCAGACTTGTCTTTGGGAGGGCAGTGGCTCCCCGGAGCAGACCAAAATAATACGTTTATAATAATAACTAGAATAGCACGAGCAATGCCCCCGGAACATTACTTTTGAAAGAAACACTGCTTTCGAGTGGCACACTAGAAGTAAAACTACACGCAGAATTATAACCTGTCATAAAAATGGTAATGTACGCATCTTTTTAAACTCTTTACTTTGAACAAGGCAGTGATATTATGTCAGTACATAGTATTGCCGAATGAGCATTAGCGAGTGAAGGCGGGTTAGAGCCCCGCAGGGCACGTTGTTTTCTCTTTCCTTCTTGGGAACTGTAACTGCAGAAACCGGTTCAGATCAATTGGTCATTGTCACTGCCTTGACTAAAGTAAAGACTTGCCCGCATATTTTCCCCTCGCTCCTGCTGACCTCCAACTTCGCAATGCTCTGACTCAGACAGTATTGGTGCTTCTAGAACACAGGTCCCCTTTATAGGTTAATAGATGTTTCTTTTCTGTATCAAAGTAAAATATTTAATTCACATTGTATTGCCGAGCGAGCGTTAGCAAGTGAAGGCGGGTTAGAGCCCCGCAGGGCACGTTGATTTCTGTCTTTATTACAGATAAATGGGAAGAGGAACCTGTGTTCTACATCCCTGCCTATTGGTGCTTTTTAGTGGCCATGTAGTACAGGCTGATTTATATTTTTTGCACTGTAGTTTTTACGTCATACATCCGGCAACGTATATATATACGCAAATCATAAAAGAATAACTATACTTTTTCGACAATTACTTCTGACGCTCCTTTTGAATTTTATCTATTCCGTGTGACGTATCTCAAATCGCCTAGCGCAAATCTTTAGGAGACAATAAGGCTTGTGTATAGCCCGCTCCCCCAGTTCTTTGTCACCGGAACTGGAAGAGTCAGTACTACTACTACTTATATCGAGAACAGAACCAAACCAACCCCTGCGGGGCTTCTAACCCGTTCCTACTACTATTGCTACTAACTACCACCACTACTACTACTATTGCTACTAACTACTACTACTACCGCTACTAAAGCTACTACTACTACTTATACTAAAGCTACCTTACCGCAAGATTTACATCTTAAATCTTTATAACATGCGATTCCGATTCATTATGAACTAGTATGAATCGTTAGATTCACTATGATTCGTTAAAAATCACTGGGGGGAGCGGGCTATACTCAATCCGACAATAAAAAGAAAATTATTAAAAGAATCTATTTTTCAGCAATTATTTCGACTGGTGAGCCGAAACTAAACCTTCACGGTATTTTATGTATAGAGATGAAAAATAGAAATCTAGCATCCCATACCTTTATTAATTTGTAAACATAAATTTCTCGATAATACATAGTATACATGAGAACCCCCTGACCTGCGTTTCTTCTGTGTTCTATTACCATTTCTGCATGAAATACCATAAATTTTCTACGTAGTGCAATATAAGAAGTACCCATGTGCACAAGACATGCGATATACCTTAAATCCCCCCCTCCACACACACATAGTCATAGATAAAGTACAAGAGCACTACACATGCAGATATAAAGTACAGGTACGTTCTTTCTTTATTTTCGTATCAGTCGATAAGTAAATAAAAGTCGCTTTGTTACCTCCTTTGTAAGTTCGTACATACTCAATGAATAATCCCTAAAAGTACGAGCATCCTGCTCATTCGGCAACTGATGCAGCTTCATGTATACTATACAGACACTCAATCACTTATAAAGACAATAAAACTAAATTATTTTATGTAATCGTTATACTTACCGACTTTTCTTGTCTTTCTTTCTTTCTTCTTCACTATTAACAGTGTTGAGGTGTGCCTCCGACTTCGGAAAAGTCTTCTTTAATTTCAAATCACTCATTAACTAATTAAAATTGGGTATATTACCAACTTTTTAAGTAGGTAGATATTCAATGAGTAATTCCTGGCTCCTTAACTATAACCCTTTTTCTATATAAAGATATCTTCTTCAACATGACTGAATATAGTGAGATTTATTTTATTTTATTTATTTCTTTTTTAAATATTCCTTCTCTTGATTTGTGAATTCAACATAGCGCGCAAGGAATGCTGGTACCTTTGATAAACAAATGACGGTTGATGTAGCGATGCTAATTAGAAATCTCACACACTGGATGCCATAAATTTCAAATTTTTAACAAATATATTTCTTTGGTGCTGCTATAATTAGTATAATGATTGGTAATAATGCTACTACGATACTCTCGTGAGAGAATTTATTCAACATTCGATAAAATATTCTGCAAATAATTCTAAAATTTTACATGAAAATATTTCATTTAATTTACAGGACAAGATAAACACATTTCCATACAAAATTAATAGGAGTTTTAAAAATATGTCTTATATTACGAACGAATTTATTTTTAAAATATTCGAAATATTTTAAAAAATATAGTTCATATGTTTTCTTGTAACAATAGAAAAGAATGTAAATGACATGTTGGAAAACACTTTATTCTGTTTATAGGCCTATTCTGTTTCCTTTATCATGTATGTAAAACATTTTTTGTGTTACTTAGAAAACATTTTCTCTCTCAACTAGGGGTAAAAGTACGGGGGGACGCCGCCCCCACCTCGAGAAAATATATACGGCGTCTACCCAGTTCCTAAAAAAAATTACAATGGGCAAAGATAGGCAGGGTGAACGGCGTGACGTCATCCGCTACCTACCGTCCCCCAACCTTTTCAGATCCACTTTTACCCCTGCTCTCAACATTGAAAACATATTACATTACATTCAACACAATATTTCTATTACAATTTGTGAAAATTTTCCATACATTATTTTCCTACTAACGTTCTAAAAATGCACATCCTGTTCAGTGGCATATTTACGATTTTGTTTTGTGGAGGGAATCTAGCTAACTTTATTCCTGAAAATGTGAAAATTGTGCAGGATATTTCATTTACTTTAATATAGTAAAACAATTTCGGGAGAGGATTAAGTCCGGAAAGCTTATTTAACGCCACTGCTTCCCGTAGTTAATTAAATGTTCTCCAAACACATTTTAAAAAATAGTTCCGGGATATATTTGGGATACTTCTCAGATATAACAAGGAATATGTTTTCTCCAGTAACGGAAGAGTATATTCTGAAAACATGTAAAAATGTTTCTATAATAGACCTATATCAGAAAATGTTGTTCACTAAAGACACAAAATATCTTCGAAAACACAATGGAAAACATTTTCTATTCATTTTTAATGTTTTCTTTTACCTGTTTTAAAGTTTTATATTCAAAATTCCATAAAATATTCTGGAAATAATACTAAAATATCATACGAAAATATTTAATACGAAATAATTTACTTTTAAAATATTCTAAATGTTTTTAAAAATATATATTTAATACGTTTTCTCGTAAAAATAGAAAATATTACAAATAACGAATTAGAAAACATTTTTTAAATATGTGGAATATATTTCGTTTGATTGCTTTCCGTATCATATACGGAAAACATTTTTAGTATCATTTCGAAAATATTTCCCTTCTCAACAGTGAAAACATATTGAATTAGAAATATTTCCCAAGAACAATAAAATTTATTCTGACCACTAAAGAACATCACTAAGAAGGAGTTAAATGTCCAACGCTAAAAACTGATGTCATTGAAGACAATTCACCATTGTCTGTGAAAATAGTCTATTACAATGGATCTTATAATCTCGTGATTCTAAAGATCTGCATTTGGTATGTATCATATATAGGAAAGGAGTGTCTAATAATATGTGCTTCGTGTGGGTTTCTGTCACCACGGCACGGCGCTTCCTCAGGTTGCAGATTGAGGAGAAGGCCTCTAGATATAGAGGTCAGCTGCGAATTTACTGAATAAGCAGTCGCGGACAGACGACTAGGAGTGGCCCTCCAGCTTGGGGGTTTTCGTATCAAAACCTTATCTGTAAAAAAACACTCTTGTTCAGAAATATTCAAAAAAGCCTTGGACAAGGACTGATAACTTGGCACAATCTCACCAAAAGAAAATGGACATGAGATTTGGAACATGGAATTTTAGAAGTTTTTATAGGGCAGGCGCGTTAAAATCCGTAACGAGTGAGATAGAGAAATACAGGATGGACCTAGTTGGAGTTCAGGAACTTAAGGGGGAAGGAAATGGATCTGTGAATTTCGGAAATTTTACGGGGAAAAAAATAAAAATCACCAGTTAGGAACAGAGTTTTTCGTTCACAAACGAATATTATCAGCAATTAAACGGGTTGAATTTGTTACTGACAGAATTACTTTTATTACTCTTAAGGAACGATGGTGTGATATTATTGTTTTAAATGTACATGCCCCAACTGAAGATAAGGATGACAGTTTTTACGTAGAAATGGAACGGATATTTAACCAACTCCACGATAATATATGAAAATTCCATTAGGGGATTTCAATGCGAAGGCAGGACGAGAGGATATTTTCAAACCGATTATAGGGAACGAAAGTCTACATAAGGAACACATACTTACCTTGTACGTTCGAGGTGTGATGAATAATTACTGCTAAAAGGAGATAGTAAACTTTTCGCGGGAACGTATACTGTTAGTTATTAAGTAGTCTGCCTTTTGGCTGGTCGTGGGCCTAGTGAGGTGTTACTTCGTTTTTATGTTAGATTTGGACCTGGAATGTTTCTTCCACGTTTGTTGATCATCAGCTTCCTCACTTAGCTAGTCCCAATATCTTCTTCTATATTTTAAAATCATCGATTCGTTGCATACTCCTCTCTGCTCCTCACTGTCATTCCATCATTCCCTTATGGCGGTATGAAAATGACAATTTCTTCGGAAGATGTGTTAAGTCCAATTGGAATTTCACGAAAGATGGTGCCTAATTCTGCGTAATTAAGAATATGCTTTCAACACTCAATTAGTTATTTCATTCACAGCAGAAATTGTTAAGTATAAACAGTTTTACTTTCTGTGCAATTATAGATAAAAGTTCGCACATTACGCAGAAATGGGGTAACTTGTACTGTATCCTTGGTCTGTAATGTCTATTTAGGAGAATGTCAATTCTACTCTTTATTGGTAAAGAATTATGGGTTTTCAGATGTTTAATTTCTTCAATATTAATTCTAACAATAAAAGGCTTTGCAAATAGCACTGCATGGGTATATGCATTCTAATCCATTAGTCTAGCTTCTTTTTCATTCATTTCATTTTTTTAGACCAATGCCACATGGTTTTAGTCAACTCCTCTATATTATTATTATTATTATTATTATTATTATTATTATTATTATTATTATTATTATTATTATTATTATTACTAAAAGTTCTAGTAGTGGTATTACATCGACATTTGTGATGATACTGGTTTCTACTCGTTACCGTGTACTTACTGTACACGACTGTTACGAAACCAAGGTTTTTACATGCCACCAGAAAAACATTTGACTTTTTTATGATGATACTTTCAGACCCGGAGCTAGGACGAAACTTCTCACGTAATAAGTATAAATATTCTTTCTTATTCAGCAGTAAGCGGAGAAACGAATGTTAAAAAATATCTGTTATTAATGGGACAGGATGCAAATACGTGGTGATCTTTGTCCCCATAAAAAAAAATTGTAAGTTATATGTCTGAAATGTCGAATTGTATGCGTAAATTGTTCGTCTATAGAGTAACAGGTAATACAAGATAATTGGTAGCATCTGAGTAGTACCATAATTGGCAGTAAGAGATGCACCGACTTCTCACTATTTTGACGAAAATTTATTTTTCAGAAATGTACGAATGTTTGAAATCAATGACTTGTTTACTTTTTCCCTTCGGTTTGTTTTTAACCTTGAACTATAGTTTCCTCCCACGCCAAATCGTGCTTCCTTGCACTACTACAGTCGTAATTTCGTGTAAATATCTTTCCGGAAAAAACATTCACTCACTTCCAGCATTTGTTTCACTTCATCTGGTATTCTCTAGATTTTTGTGCAATTCTCGTATTTCTTTTCCGACATCACACAAAAATTCAAGACTCATACTACCCACAGAGAAATAAAGTCAGCTAGGTTTTAGTGTAATACGACTTATTAGTTTACGGTGGATAAGAATCCTACCAAAAAAGTGTGTGAAAAGATTGCTAGAAATTGTAATACCACAAACACATCTTGAATAAGGAGGGCAATTTCTATTTACGTAATAGGAGTGGTAACTAGTTACGGTAGTCGTAGCTGTACACAATAACTAGTATACGTATCTGGTAAAAAAAAAACAATCTCTATATTGATTTTCCTTTCAATTCGTTTTAACAACTGTATTAATAAATTAGTGAAGTTAGTTTATTATCATAAGCACCTATGTCTATAATTATCGAATAATTTCCTAATTAAGATTTTTCTTCTAATAATTTCATTATTTGTGTTTGGTTTTCGATGAATTTACCATTTGTGTCTAAAAATATACATACTAGTTCAGAATTTCTGGTATACATAAAAATTATATTTTAAAAATGCATAGGTACCAATTGTACTGCGGTTTATTTTGTGCTAAGTGTACACCAAATTCCAAAAAGATAGATTTGTTGATTTTTAACGGAGTAGATTCCTCATATTTTTGTTTGCTAGTGCCATTTTCCGAAAAAAAAACACTCTCAAATATCATCATGAACCATTTTTCCGTTATTTTATTTAAAGTTTTAAGTAGCACTTTTGGAAATGCTTTTTTTCAGTTAAAAAAAGGTAACTACGGACGAATTATTTTAGAATATCTTTGACTTCTTTTCTAATATCAGACTCTTTCTATTTCTGTCTTATTAACCCACATTTTTCCGAATTATTTTTTGTGGCGAATTTTTTTGATATTTGTATGGAGTACTCTGTGATGAGGAATAATCACAAAATTCTTGAAATATATGATCTGCGTCTTACGTGTACACTTTTCAGGAGGGTGGGTCGAAAATGATACATCGGAAATATCGTTCTTAGTCACAGGGGTCGTTTTCGACCCATTGAGAACATGAGGTAAAGTTTTCAATACGTTGGCCTTCTGAATAAATTTGTTAGTCAGTATCAACTGGAATTAAATGTTTACATTAATTAAAATTTGTTAATTTTAATTTTTACATTTTCGTCAGAGACGTGTTGTTTCCATAGATCTGCAATATTTGAACAGTTTATGGAGCATTGTTCTCTAATTTCTGATAAGAAACATTTTGATAATAACTATATGATTTATATATACGTGAAAATAGATTGTACACCATTTTGTAACTACACTAGCGCACCTATGATGCATACTTATGCCTGAGTATGAAACGCATCGAAACATTTGTCATGCAGGAATAGTTTGAATTTAACATTGTTTCGTTTTTGAAAAGAACCTCAGATCCTGCTTAAAATTAAAACCGTTACTATATGACCTATGTTGTAGTACCTGACAGTGGTATCTGAAGATTTGGAAGTAGCATCAACTTCAGGCCCAGGCTTTAAATTCCAAAATTTCCTCAAAAGTATCTTGCAAATGCTTATGCGTAGGGTCAATAGTTTATCCAGCCTTCCTTTCAAGTATACAACAGTTTGCGGTAACAACCTTTTGCATCCAGACTATGAACGGGAAATACCACTTCATTTCACGACTGGAAGAGTGATAGAGCTTCAGGTTTGGTCCAGTTTGTCCGCTTCACACATGTTTGCATTATAGTCGGAAACCAGTGCTGACATTTCCACCAGCATCCACTTACCAGACGAAGAAGAACGGCTTGATGTCTTAAGTGGTTGGGCACCGCGGTAGAAATAGTTGACTTCGTCCCGTCGTGGGAAAATTCTTGTGTGAATTGTAGCTGTTCCTTGGTGTGTATGTGGCCGTAGGCGTGCGTTGGATGGCTTTATTTAACAAAGTAATAGACTCCGCTCACTGTCAGAGTCCGGAGCTTCCCACAGGAATTGGATCTTATGCCAAACTGGGTCGAATTTGGCCTTGGTTGCTACCTGTATATGTCAGAGCGTATGATCAGTATGTTGAAGAATTCATGATACTCAGACTCCGTAGAATTTGGCCTTGAATTTCCACGTGAAATTGATTTGTTGCTAAGGGGATATAGCATTTCATGACTATTTTTGAAAGAAGTATTGAGACACGTGAGGTGTGTGTGAGTGTGCGTGAGGTCGTATGCCTGATGTAGTAAGATCACGTGACGAAAAGTAGTGATTGTGAGTACGATGATGTTAACGGAATGCAGAACGTACACGTATGTGTATGTGTATATCATTCCGTTAGCAGCTGTTGTGAAAGAAGAAAAATCGAATTAAAGATGATATCGTCAATGAATATATTAAGTAAGCTTACTACGCAATCATTGGATCCCTTTAAAATGATGCGTGATTTAGAGATTTGCGTACCAATTTGTATTGTAAACTTTGAGGTAATTACAGTGAGTAATGGAAGGAAGGCATGCGTCACATTTCAAGGAGGATAAAACAGTAATTTTACCATGACGCTGTACTGGAAAATTAGAAGAAGATAATGGTGCATTATTATCGTATTCGAAAAGTGGAAAGATATGTTTAACATATTTGGTCTAGGAATTAATTCGTGCGGGTGGACAAGAGATGGCGCAACGAACGAAGCGTCCCACAGTTCCGTGTATCCACACATGTGTTGCAAACCCCTGTCATCGCGTATCGTTCGTAGTATAGGGCAGTGGATTAAAGCGTCAACAACACCAGTTTGTAGTTAAGTGAACATGGCGCAATTTGTGCCTGATAAAGTATTTTTGCGGGGTGTCCTGCTGCATTACTTTAACATGCAGAAAAGTGCGACTGAAAGTCATCGTATTTTGTTGGAAGTGTATGGTGACCATGCTCTAGCTGAGCGAACGTGTCAGAAGTAGTTTGCACGGTTTAGAAGTGGTGATTTCGGCTTGGCAGACCAAGAGCGAGCTGGACAGCCAAAAAAATTTCAAGACGAAGAATTGACAGCATTGCTCGAGCAGAATTCGTGTCAAACGCAGGAACAAGTTGCAGCAGCATTAGGCGTTGATCAAACAACAGTCTCCAAACGCTTGAAAGACAGAGACGTTGAAACGCGAAAAACCATTTGCGAATTGCTGCTTCAACGACAGAGCAGAAAGGGGTTTCTGCATCGAATTATTATGGGTTATTTGAAGTGGAACCATTACGAGAACCCTAAACGAAAAAAGGCCTGGGTGAAACCAGGTGAACCAGGTCCATCACAACCAAAACGAGATATTCACTGTGCAAAGGTTATGCTGTGCATATGGTGGGATATGAAAGGTGTGGTGTACTATGAGCTGCTGCAACCGGGTGAAACTATGAATGGAGAACGTTATCGACGACAATTAATGCGTTTGAAGCAAGCTCTGGCCAGAACACGACCAGAATGGGAGAACAGACATGATAAACTTATTGTTCAACATGATAACGCTCGCCCACATGTCGCAAAACCGGTCAAAACCTATTTAGAAAATGTCGGATAAGAAGTTTTACCCCACCCGCCGTATTCACCAGACGCTGCTCCTTCGGACTACTACTTGTTTGATTGCATGAACAACGATTTGATTGGACAGCGGTTTACTTTTTCAGAAGATATCGAAACATGGGTCTCTGACTGGATCGCTTCCAAGGATGAGGACTTCTTTCGCCACGGAATCCGTACATTGCCTGACAGATGGGCGGAAGTGGTGGCTAGCGATGGACAATATTTTTCTTAAGGTATTTATGTATTTTGTGTCTTACTACAGCTTCAATGTGTGCGTACCAACCGCACGAATTAATTCCTACACAAAATATAAAGTAATGAAGATTAATTTATCTGGATGTACCATGCACGATTTTGAATTTACTGAGATTGTATCTTGTTCGTAAATATATGCGACGTGTTCGAACAAGACCAAGCATTATTTTTCCACCTCTTCTAGTGACAGTAGTCTGTGTGTATCAGCTACTGGATTGAAAGGTCTATGAGTACTTGTCTACCAACTATGCATACTAAGAACGAGTACTTACTAAAGGTACTCTTCAGTGGTACTTAAATAAGGTCTTAATTCAATAGAAAATAAATTAATTTGTGTTGGATTGGATAGTGTCACATTTGAATCAGTGATTCATATCGGTTGGTTAAAATTGGAAACGAAAGGATTTGACAAACAAAAATTCATAGACTCAGTAACGAGTGAATTATTTGACAGTGCACAAACACAGCCATGGTGGGGGAAACTGATACACAACGTTTGCATTGTATGAAATTCTGTTAAGAGAGAGGGAAATTATTTTTTCATTTATACTGAGCAGTGTAGTCATAAATTTAGTGCATTTAATAGTAAAGATATAGCGAAACTGAAATGCTTCATTTACAAATAAATTTGTCCTTTGTGTTCGTTTAATGCACTTAAATTTGATATAAATTTTTATTAGTTCAGTAATATTTTACGTTTTATAAAAAGAAAATCTTGTAATATTTTCCTTGTGTACTATGAGTATTATTTATAAGATAATAAAAATTTGAATGATAATTAAAAATTTATCTATAATTAGGAAGAATTGATGAAATGATAATACAATAATAAATGAATACCCATAGTAATAGACAGAAAAATTGGAGATTATTTATTTATGGTTTTGATGAGAATGTATGATGAAAATCATTTGAGGAATTTCCTTTAGCCTTGAAACAGAAAAAGTATTAATAATGTCCACATAGGGACGATTTGACACTTTGAATTTTATTATTGGTGAATTTATAATAAAGGGAGATTCTACGAAGAAATTGAATGTGTTGAATTACAGAGGGAAGAAGTCGAAATATAGCGAAGTATTCTGCATGTCTTTCCTATTCTATTGTGGGTGACATCATATATAAAAATACATTCGTATATATATATATATATATATATATATATATATATATATATATATATATGAGGTGGTATTTAATAATAATAATAATAATAGTAATAATAATAATAATAATAATAATAATAATAATAATAATAATAATAATAATAATAACGTACTTTTGAAAATATATGATGATGTTCCTCTGGTGATCCACTTCTAAGTGGGATTGGAATTATCTATATGTGCTGCGTGGGACACATTCTGGTAGAGGGTTCTTAAGTTAACTTCGAAACGAACGAACACATCCGTGTCTAATAAAGTTCCAATGCTGCACAGCCCTGGCTTCTTCATCTTGCATAATGTCGAAAACAAAGATAATGTATCCTTGAGCAAAGTCAAGGCGAAAAATGTTGTTACCATAGATTAAAAAGTAAATACCTGATCCACAAAATAAGGTTTGATATGAAGAAATATATAGCTTTTCTTCAAAATTTAGTTGTAAAGGTTTTCCATCAGTATGTAATGATAAGAAATTAATGTCAAAATATTTTGGGGTAGACGGATTTGAAGCTATCGTTCCTGTAAAGGCATTATTTTCAGTAAACGCCAAAATCGCTCGAGTTGGTAATATCTGCATGAATAAATTTTCTATTGCTTTTGATTGAAGACCATTTGGAATGACGAATGAATTCATTTGACTTCTTGTGAAAGGACATTTCTCGGATGTTGATTATCGAAACTTGTTTTGTGTTAGTTTTATTGTAGGACTAACAGCAACCTTTGAAATATGTGAAGCATGGACTAAAATATTTACTTTAGCCTCAACAAAGGAATAATTAGCGATGAGACAAAAATTTGGCTTAACAGGAATTAATTTGATGCGTAGTTCTCCTTGGATTAAAAATTTATCCTGATTAAAAGTATCACATTGAAGATGTCCCAGCATGTCGAACTTTGCACTGTTTTTGTTAATTCATAACGCTGTTGAAATCCCTTACTAACACTAGTTTTTGCATTTATATGTCCAGTAGTATCTTGAAACCATAATGCACGTTGAAGATGAGTGTTTTAGCATAATCATCATAATTAACTCTTTTCTTAGGGATGATCGATATAAATGATTATCACAGAAATGAAATAATTTTTTTTAATTAAATACACATCTATTTCACAGAACATAAAATTTAAAGTACACTAATAGAAGTCACACCCATACCATTTTCTCGAAATTATCCATGTAGCTTAACGATTTGAGCTTCAATATAAAGAGTGTGTGGAATATCTATGTATTCATCTCTTGTTCCAGGTATGACAAATTCTATACTTGGGTTATCAGTTAGTGAACTGATTGGTTTATTTGTAACAATATGATTATCTAGTATACTGGTTTGCGTTGTGAGATGTGAGAGGCCAGGATGATGATTTAATCGAAGATGTCTGATAGTTTCTTCTTCTTATAAAATCTATTTTTGTTTGCTTTCTGTGTACGTTTTTTTTTTTTTTTGTTTTTGTTTTTCTTGTGCATTTCTTCCTCCTTCTATGATGTGTAATGATGAAGGGTTAAAGATAGAATGATGTGTAATTCTTTTCCTTCGGTGATATCCAGATGCCGACATACATTTCAGTGTATTTTTAGCTTTATGCAAGCTGGAATTCACTTCACCCATTCACTGATGAAAGGATTCGTTAATAGGTTGTTTATCAATGATGAGTCATTAATATCGTTTGCGCCAGATGTTGAAATTCCTTTGTTATTGTTTTACGCCTTGTTTTACTAATGACATGACAGAGCGAAATAATCCTCCAAGGAAACTTTCAATAGCATGTCCATAATGATAATGTGTTCCAGCATAAACCTTTCCAGTTGCAGAAAGAGATTGTTTTTATAATATGTAAATATGAATTGTTGATAGTTTTTGATGTTTTCGCACTGGTCAAAAATGTAGTTTACCGCATATATTTCCGAAACTAAATGCGAGTGGAGAGCCTGTACAATCTCTTATATCTATTTTTATGTGTTCAAAATGCATGTTGTTAATAAGTACATAATGTGGAGGTTTAAAATTTGTATAGCACTAGCTCCAAATGTATGATCCACAGTAGTTATATTTATGATACATAATAATCGTGACCATTTCCTTAGCCGAACGGGCATAACTGTGGGACGTAAAACTCAAATGTTTCGAAGGTTTATAATAATGGTGCTACTGATCTCCAAAGATATAGATTGAACTATATCACAATATACATACATTGTATATGGAAGTCCTAAATGTAAATTTTGAACAGTTTTGTCTTGTTGCCTGTTCCTTAGATCTGCTTCTGGATCTAATTCCAACACCGCACTAGCACTTGGTAATAATACAATGTCCACATCTGTGTTTTTACGAGCACGTCTTATATAATCGCCATTTCTTTCATTAATGTAGGATGTATGTAAATTGTGAATCTGTTGTGCGTATTAATTGTCTTTATCAAATATGAAATATCAATATAATAACGAACAGGAATATGTACAAACTTCCGTTCATCAATTTTTGGATGATTGTAAAAATTTTATTATTTTGTTCATTAATATTTAAATTTGAATGAGAATAATGAAACTCAAAAATAGCCACTTTCCATTTTTCACGGAATTCCATTCTTTGATGAAGTTTAGTAGTGTATGATGTTATGAGGAAAATATTCCATAGCACTATTACTGGGAAGCGTAACTGCAAAAGCTCCATCTGGTTCCATTGTATTTCTTGATCTTCAGGGATGATGCAGGTATCCAGGAGTCTAAAGAACAAGGATATACTTTCCAATGAATAAGAGATTCTAATCTGTTACCTATTCTTACGGTTAGTGTGCGTATGATATTATTTATGTAAAAAGTTTTTGATAGTGTTACAGCTGTAATTCCTTTCTAAAAATCGCCAATCCAGCGGTTCTTTGTTTAAATCTTCTATTTGATAAACAGGTGGTTCTCTTGGTATTATTTCGTTCATTTTAAATTTTTTCCACGTCCAGTTTTGCATGTATCCGTTATCAACTATATTTACTTCTACTAATTCGTACTGTATCACCAATTTGAAATGTTTCAAAAAAACCCTAGTTTTCTTCTTCATTTTACTACCATATTGATTATGTCACATTTGCAATAGGTTATTTTGAGAAACATTTGTAAATAACATCTTAATACTTGAATGATACCTTTCATTCTATGATTTCTCAAGAAGATGCAATACATTTACATAATCATACGTTTGATACTCTTTGTGAAATTCTTCCCCATTTTTTCTTTTACAGTTCTGTTAAAACGTTCTGCAATTCTAGCCTTTAAATCAGGTCTTTTGTTTGTAATATTTTTTATTTTGTTTCTTTAAAATATTTCTGTATTGCTCTTTTTGTAAACTCACTTCCTTTATTGTTTGGAATGTAACTGGTTTCGAAAAGAGTTTTCATAAAAGTCTTTGAAAACAATTTACATGAAAACATGTTTTTAAGACATTTATTTTTTTCAGATTTTATTGGGAGACAGCATTTATATTATTCCAACACATCTAACAGTGTAAGAATATAACGATATTTAACATTAAATGTATGAAGAGACTGACGATCATTATTCCTACTCATCGCCAATATTGTTCACCACAGAGAAATCTCTTTTTAAACGACGACGTACTGGTTTGTGTAATGTATATGTTGATTGTTTCAGTGAGCAGTCTCTTATACAGCGTATTTAAATTTTCTTCTTTGTAGCTGTCCACAACGGTTTAGCAGTTTAAAACAAAGCAGGATATGAAGGTCTGTTCTAAATTCTGTTAGAGGATAAATGTAAAATGTTTTGCATTTCTTGATCCTAACTAAATTCACACTTTTCCAGGGCTGCTGCTGATGTTGATTGTTTACGATTAGAAATTGAGATGAAGCTAAAGTCATTTTGTTTGAGTTCTCCATTTTACTAGCCAAGTAGTAAACTTGAAAACGGACCACTTAAAATATAAGTTAATAATGCTGGTAAGAATCCGCTTGTTGCAGTAACAAATGCTCTTTCTTTAGGATGGAGTTTACATTGTTCACAAGATATTGAAGTGTCGTCTTGTATCACATTAACCTTGATTTCTGTATCTTTATAAGATATAGGTTACTTTTCAATGCATTAACACAACATTCGGAAATACTACGAATCACTAAAAAGTTCATTTGTCACTATAGATTTAAGTAATTCAGGATTTGCTTTGCTCAGCGTACGAAGATCATCCCCGTGGTTTACTTTAGACATATTTATAGAATGAAGAAACATTTTAAAATTAATATTATAAACACAGCTTGAATATCATGATCGCTTCTTCTTCCTGTATCTATTCGGAACATAATGATAAATATCGTTAGGAAATATATTTAGAAACTATTTTCATCTGGTGTATCCTGTTTTAAATTAATGAATAAATAACCGTATGGTAACGTTGTTGTGTCGTTCAAACTTTCTTGAAGATATTTTAAATTCTCATTGGTTATTTTGGATTTTCAGGAATTACCTGATAACTCATATGTATAATTTGTGATTTATCCTTTGGAGTTTTAAATAATACATGATAAAAACTATTCAAAATCTTACAATTACTTCCTTTTCTTTGATGAAATATGTTTGAGTAGTAAATATTACACTAAGATTGCTATGATGGAAACCTTTTATAAAGAAATCAACTATATAACTGTTCACTTCATACATATCTTCGTCAGTAATAATAACATGAGATCCACTTTCAGGTAAAAAGTCTTTTGTTTGAGGTAATCCTTCAATGAACTGTAATTTCATTGAAATCTCTATGTATTTTCAACTCTTCATAGTACCAATAAGTATTACGAAATGTTGCATTAACCATGCGTGATAAATTAGAAAGTAGTCTTGTTACGAAGGAAGTTTTTCCACATGCATTGGGTTCTGCAACAAGACATGAAAACAAATATTTCCATGTCGTACTTATGTTAAGCAGTATGATAGTTTTCCCTGCAACCATATATTTATAAATGTTTGTATTACATTTCTCTTCTTTTGAATTAAGGATTGCGTGGTACAGTTTCATTTGTATTTGGAATTCTACGTCGTTTTATGTAATTCACTTTATACACATTTGTTTCGGGATTAATATACATATTCTGCGATATATGTTTCTTTACTATTTTCGAATAATTCATTTGTTAAATTACTTATAATGTCACCAGTTGGGATATGTTTTCACTAGGTTTTTGTGTATAATTTACCGAATCGGTATCAAAATATAATTCTTTTTCTTGTAGCTGATCTAAATTCTTATACAATTCCAATCTAGCTTGTGCTGTTGTATATGCGGCTGTGACGTTTACTCTTGATAATGAAACAGGGACTTCGTCTGACCATTGCCGATATACTTATAACATGCCATTATTTACTAGAAATATTTGATGAACTTCTAAATCATGATGTTATCATGTAATTCGTTGCGGTTATTAATGACGCTTACTTGTCACATGTTCACACGTTGGCCAAATTTTTCTGAAATTGAATTTAACATTAACATAGATATATTCCTAGGTACTAGATTAAGTTTTACTTTTTATATCTAGCCGTATTCCTCCTTTTTTCATAAAATTGTTGAATGTCCTTCTCTTTTAGCTCATCTGTCTCACAACATGATGACCTCTACTAGCTTCCATTTTTGCTTTTACATGTTTATGTATTCTGCAAATAATCAACCACTTTTTGTATTCTCACCTTATTGAACAACATCATAAGCCCAAATCTCATGAGTATCCATTTGTATCATTTATCCAATGATTTCTTATATCATCTGCTGCCCACGTAAAATGTAGAACTCATTCTTCATCACTGTGATTACATGTTCACTCATTTCATTCATCACAACATGTATGACAAAGCGGAAACATTAATCTGTCATTTCATTTGTAAGGCAATATACAATGAGTTTTTGGAGGAAAACTTAACTAATCATTTTACCTCTTCAATGCTGGGAAAATGGAATCTCCAAGCAAATAGTTTGTCTGGTGACATATTGCAAATTAATTATTTTTTCATACGAATAGGTACAGTCGGCAGCCAAAAAAAAAACCCTGCAAGATAAGCATGTAAGTTTATTGCCAAATTACGCATAACAGCGCAGGGAATCAACATAACGTCTAAGTAGCACGAACCACGCGATGAGAAACCTGGGCATCCTCCCCTACACGTTTATTTTCGAACAAGAGACTTCGCCGTTTCACAATAGACTTACATACTTATGTTGCAGGTTTCTTGCTGCGGACTGTACAAACTATTAACGTTTACATAATTTACTTTTTCCTCAGGCTTTTCTGATTTATGGTACAAATGTATGGCTTTCACACGCTCTCAATAAAAAGCGTCACTAGGATTCAGTGGTGTTTTCTTGGTATGGTTGGTTTATAACATTTCTTCATCTCTTCATTTCCTGCCAACTGTTTTTTAAATCCACAACCCCATATTTCGTGAACTTCACATCCAAAATCCTTTAATTTTTTAATTTTTGCTGCTTCATATCGAAATTCCATGGTGTCTGTAGCATTGGTTGGTAACAAAAAATAAAAACGTGTGTGAAATACACTTCATATTCCCACACGTGTCTTTTTCCTGTGTCGTCTGTCCATTCACCATCTACCTTGATTGATGCAATTCGCTTTCCCTTACTACGTGCAGCATTCGTTATTAGAATTTTTGTTTACTCTTCCCTTTCAATCGACTGTAAATCTCTCCCGCGATACCCGTTCTTTGGTATCATACTAATAGTATTGTAAAGTACCCAAAATCCTCACATGTATTTTGTAAATTTATTGTAAAACAAGAAAGCGATATTCAAATTGTTTAGGAAAATAAAAACATAACGTAGGCATCACACCACAATTATAGGAAGTTTGCTATACGGAAATAACAAAGTAAGGCATTTCATAAGGAGACCTGAGCTAAGCTCTACGCTACAACCAGAAAGTATCTGAATCCCGGAAAAGAATTGTGCCGGTTGAGTACGGGCAGTAAACTGAAGATTTGGAATGAAGATCGCATAGTGGAAAGACATCGATTGGAGATTATCAAAGCTGAAGTACCTGTCCACAAATATGAATTTACTAATTTTAATAACCATCATGATTTTTGACCGTAATAACTCAGGACATTAGAAGATTTGTATAAACAGCTCAGCTGAATACTTTTTATAATGTAATGTACGAGGTAAATAAAATTTACCCATAGTGTAGCTGTAACTTTTTTTATTGTTCATCCTGACATATGTCCTCGTTTATTTTATTGATATGCTGATGTAGTTATGCTGTGAAGATTTGATCCTATTTCGTCCATTTGTTTTCTTTTTGTTACAGATAGTACATAGGCGCTCCATCAGAAGTTTGTACTAAAGAGGAAGAACGAGTAATAATCCAGTTTTTGTGATCGGAATATGTATCAGGAGCCGTAATCCATGAAAGACTTTCGGCACAATTCGGAATGTATGTCTTCCCGGTAAATAGTATTTAGAGATGGATTGAAAAATTCAAAAATAGTCGCACAAATACGCTCAATGTTGACAACATTTGTGGCCCTAGATGGTCGTCCGACTCTTTCCTAGTCCGTAACACCAATGGGACCATTTTGAAATTTTTGAATCCTTTCCCAGAAACTGCGTTGTTTCAGGATACTGTTCCCGTAGTGTGCCGAAGGTTTCGGACGGATTGCGGCCTCTGATGCACCTTCGGACCGCATAAACCGGATCACTGCTCATTGTTCTTATTTGCTGCAAATTTCTAATGATGCGCCGATGACCTATCTGCAACAAAATAAGGAATTACGATCGAACGATGACCACAAGAGGGTTGCAATGAGATAAACGGGCAGATGTTAGTATGCACAATGCAAGCAAATATATACCTACATCGCAGATATTTTTTGTTTTATCCTCGTATTTATGTCTGTTACATTTCTTTTCATAAACAGATTGGAGCCTATTTTACATGCAGTTTTAACTTTTAAAATAATAAACAATAAACACTGACTTTTTTCAGGATGCAGACAACTGCCAGGGAACATCGTTTGACATATCATGCAATAATAGGGTTGTAAATTCGATATAATATATTGCTTTCTTTCAATGGCATGGCATCAGCTTATTACGAAGGGCCTATTTCGTTTGTCATAAGGACCATATTGTGTCACATGATCAACTCAAATGTCACATTTCATGCTAAATTGAGACTAGAGATTCGAAACACAATTTGAGATATTTCAAGCACGTAAGCTCCGCAAGGGGTGCTCTGGAGAATTAACAGAAGATGCATATATTTTATTATTATTATTTTTTTGTTTTTCTGAAACGACCTAGGGATTGGTAAATTGCCTAAAATGATACCAGTGTTGAAACAGGAATTGTTATAACCTTTTTATCTTTATTTTAATTGGAATTGTTTTTGTCGCTTTACTAACAGTTTCTGGTAGTTGTAATAGTAAAGGTTCTCGTGATCAGTATCTCGCTGTTGCTGCTGTATTTTACATTTAAGAATTGTCCCTTCTTTGTTCTTTCATGTTATTTTTATGGATTTAATTAATTTCTTACTGGTTCCATAAACACACTCTTTGCAGAGAAGAGAACACGCTTTTTGCTCGAAACCAGGCAATTTCTCATCCAGATGCGAAATCTGATACTAGCAAATCGTTTTGTAAAGGATCAACTCTATCGCATATGTCGAGATCACGTAAAAGTGAAAAACATCATACGTATCAAAAATATGTAAAACGAATTAATAAAAGAGCACACATGTTACTAAATACAGGAGAAAAACGTGAAGAGTGTGGAAACGGGTTTACTGCAACAGCAAGTACGGAAACACACATAGTTATACATACATCTGTTAAAACTCATATCTGCCAAGAGTGTGGCTGGGGATTTTTTCCGAGTTCTAGTTTGAAAGAGCACATCTTAACACATACTGGTGAAAAACCTCATATGTGCCAAGAATGTGGCTAGGGATTTACTCGTAAATCTGACTTAAGAAGACACATCTTTACACATACTGGTGAAAAACCTCACAAGTGCCAAGTGTGCGGTAAAGGATTTTGTGCTAAATCACATGTGAGAGAGCACATGTTTATATATACTGGTGAAAAACCTGATAAGTGCCAAGTGTGCGGAGAAAGATTTGGTGCGAAATCAAATGTGAGAAAGCACATGTTTATACATACAGGTGAAAAGCTGCACAAGTGCCAGGTATGTTGTAGGGTATTTACAACAAGTTCTAACTTAAGAACACACATGTTTACACATACTGGTGCAAAACACCACAAGTGCCAACACTGTGGAAGGGCATTTAGTCAAAGCTCTAACTTAAGAATACACATCTTTACACATACTGCTGAAACAGCCTACCAGTGCCAAGTGTGCAGCAAGGGGTTTACAGATACTTCAAATCTGAGAGCACACGTCTTAATACATACAGGTGAAAAACGTTACAGTGCGAAGAATGTGGAAAGAAATTTTCTCATAATTCTGCCGTAAGAAGACACATATTTACACATAGTGGTGCAAGACTCCAAAGTGCCAGGAATGTGGAAGGAAATTTACCGATAGTTCTAACTTAAGAAAACATATCTTTCAACATACTGGTGAAAAGGCTCTCAAGTGCTAAGTGTGCTGTTGGAGATTTAGTCCAAAATCACTTGTGAGAGCGCACATGTTAATACATAAAGATGAAAAACCTCAGAAGTGACAACTGTGTTAAAAGTAATTTATTAGGTGGTTACAATTCCAAGCGCACATGTTTATGCATACAAATGAAAATGCTCACACTTGGAGAGAATGTGGAAAAAAGTTCAGACATACTTGTACTCTGAAAAGGAACATCTTAACAGATACAGGTGAGCAAATTCATACATGCCTATAGTGTGAAAAGAGATTTAGTCAAAATGTTAGTTTGATAGCACACGTTACAAGACATTCAGAAAAAAACCCTCGAAAGTGCGAAAAATGTGGAAAAGGATTTAGTCAAAGTTCTCTTTGAGAGCTCACATCTTAACAAACACGTGTGAGAAACATCTTACATGCGAAGAACGTGGATAAGACATTAGTCGGAAGGATAATTGGAAACTCACACGCGCTAATAGAATACAATGGAAAACTTCATATCTTTAAATGTTTCGAATTTAGTTTTAAAACAAAATGGAATTAAGTCAAGTTTCAAGAATCTGTATACGAATGAAAAATGTAAAGGTCTAATCTTTTATATCAGAGACATCACCTCCGGGGAAATAGTATTAATAAAGTAGACAGTGTTTTCTCCGTTACTCTATTGATAGACCGTCCAGCGCGCCCAAATAACGAAAATATCACACAAGACTTCTGGCTTTTTAGTTTACAAAATTCTGTTTGAAATTATTTCAGTTTTCAAAAGATATTACTTACCAATCCCAATCTGATGCTTCAAAAACCAATAGCAAGACTTTCAAAGATAATAAAATATATAAGAGAAAGTATACAAAATAATTTAGAATAGAATAAACAGTAAAAAAAAAAATTATAGAGTTCACAAAGGAATTCTTTGTATAACGTTTATTACGAACGCTGTTACAATATGGCCTGGAGGAAGTTTTAGCGTCAAATCTTAAGAAACCAAATTTCGTATACTAACATATTGCTCTTGCTCCTGTCTATGTATTTCAATCCTTGATAACTTTTTTCAAATAGTACACTGATGTACAGTCATGTGCATTAGTCGTTTAGATAAATAGTAGATATTTGGTAACTAATATTCATTAAATATATATTCAGTGATGTTTACTTTGAAATTTTCATATGTTCTACACAATCTAACTCCCGTCTCAGGAAAACACTCAAATCAGAGACCATCCCAACCTAGACCCCTATGCTTATTTTTTAAAGACTATAAGCTTTTCGCGAATTAATAAATGATTACTAAGAAGTAAGTGTGTATCTCTAGCATAGAAATTCGTCCCAAATAAGCAATCCATAAATGATATTGTGGGGTTTTAATTTATTTGCGTTTTGCAAAGCACTTACTAGTTAGAAGTCAATGATAAATTATTACATGATCAATTTTATATACTAAAAACGAGGAAAGAAAGTACTGAGCTTTATCGGGAAACTAATTAAAATATATATAAAAAAGTAATAGCAAGAGAAATATCAAGCTGTTGACAAAATAATGGCTGGAAAAGGAAGAAACGCTTACAAACGAAACTGAATAATGTTTGAGCATTAATGATTCAGTCGCTACTATTGTGGCAGATTATATTGAGCTTAAAAATGTTCTGACATACAAAATTCTCAATTCGAGTCTTGATTACATGGATATTTTTTGTGTGTTTTTCTGTGAAGAAATAACATATTTAAAACGGAACATATTTTACTAATATGTTGAAAATTATAAAAATGTTGATAATCTGACACTGGTTTGTAAATAATAATTAGTCATATGATATATCTAGTTACTCTCATGTCTTCATTTTCTATATTTTATTTTTAATGATTTACTAATCAATATTTCAAAGGTACGGTTGAATCCATTTATTGATTTTTAGAGTATATTTAACGTGATTTCGAGTCTGTATTAGATTTATAGAAGCTATTGTTAACTGTTGCTCAATGCTACATTTCGTTTGAATTTAATGCCCATTTTTTTTAATGATATGTAAAATTGTAGAATTTGTATTCAAAGCAACGGAGAAAAGATGGGTCTATTGTGGGTATATTGAAATGACCCTTTATTTATCCTCTGTATTATAGTTTTAACTGTACCACATTTAGAGCTTTAACCCATTTTCAGATGGGTATTCGTCCTCCAGGAGACTTAAACGTTCAACCAGCTAGATGAACCTTTATCCTTTAGCAGAGTTAAACGTTCAGCTAACCAAAAACACCTTTATTCGGTATGAAAGTTAATTTAAAAAAATGGTTTAAGTTACGTTCATCCATGTTGTGAATGTATCTGAGCTGCATCCAACATTTGGATCAACGTTACGTATTTATTTTTACACTGTTCTCTCTATCTTAGACCTTATTTCACATAATATTGTCCCCTTCTTATCGTTCGTCACATTTTCTAATTTGAATTTTGTAGAACTCCCTTTTCATCCGAATTTTGGAAAGCTTCCAGTGATTTTTAATCCACTTTGCATAAAGTCAGCGTTTCTAACCCAAACTTCAGACGAGATATTTTATGATACTGTTTCCTGATTTTTTATTCAAAGCCGCACGGAATATTACTTCACCGTCCCAATCCTCATTTCGCCATACCTGTTCTTTCGTTAGTTCCATGATCAGAGTTTGCACTTCACGTCTTCACTATTAATACTCCCTAACAGTAGTATACGCAGGATTTCATCGATTAATATTCAAGGACGATCCGCGAAGCTTCCCTAATGGAGTCTCGTAGCCTCTGGGTACCCCAAAGATAATCACTGGTTGCAATTACTATTGGGCTTATCTCAGATACTAAGTTCTTAAAACTTTTTCTCGAAATTTTCGTCTTATTTTCCCTTAAGATTCCGCAACGAAAGCTATGTCATCTGGGAATTTAGTAAATCTAATATTTATATTGTCTATCAAAATACCGTCTTCGTTAGTATCTCTTCTATATATAATTCTAGACTGGCTGATATATTGATCTAGCTAGAGACTTCAAGTTTTACACAGAAATTCGAAGTGCAAGGATGGACGGGAATGAGAACCGATTATTCTAACAAGCTGTCCACATATTGAAGTTTGTTAAGGTTAAATACCAAAAATTCAGTATTTGAACTTTTCAATTAAGATAATTGCACACGTGTTTCAGTGTATTTTTAAAAATATTTTCCCTAAGGGAACAAATAGGACGGCGTACTCTTCAATAACCACTCCATACAAGCTATTCGAATTCACGCAAGTATGAGCCTTAAGGACTGGAAATATCTCCAAGTCGAAAAAGGAAAAACGTAAAATTCTACTCTGAGTATTAGTGTTTGCTAACATTAAATAAAAATGGTTACGGGCTGTCGAACTCTCGTTCAAATACCATTCTTCTCTGACATCTCCCCTCTATTCTAACAATTCCTTGTTAGTACAATCACAAATATGTCAAGTATCTAGCAGGAATACGACAAAAGCTTAATCGTTATGTGTTACCCACCATGGTAAATAAAAGAAGAGGGCATCAAATTGAAAGAATTTCAGTGAGTCACTTGTTAGTGACATACTCAGCTTTTATCTCTGAGTGTTCTATCTAAATTAGAGAAAAATATTTGCAACACAACACTTGCCTACAAGTCCCCGTTAGTGTCATGTTCTTAATTCCAGTGTATTCACTGTCAGCTGAAGCACGTAGTTCATATTACAAACGAGCTAAAGCGTGAGGTGAGTATCCATCGATCTTAGTAAGAAGGGCTATCGCAATAGTAATTACAGTCAGCTGTTTCAGCTCGTCTATACCAATTGTCTTCCGTTCGATGGTCTCCTTTCTCACTATATACATATAATCACATAGCTTAACCAGTTTTCGTTTGAACAACACTAATAACTGGAAAATACACTTTATTATCTAGTCATTTGTTTTCGTCTTAATATGCCAGGTGCCAAGATCATTACTGTGTCTATTCTGCTTTCCCTGAAGTTCAAAATGTTTCTCTCCTTAAATGTTAAGCTTACAGAACTTTAACTATTTTTGTTTCATTATTAACAACCCATTAGATTTTATGCAGTGTGAAGTTTGAGGTTTGAAATCGCGATGAGACATACTATTGAAAAGTGTAAGGAATTTCCAAGGGAAATAAAAATGAAGTTTTTCTGTTTAAAGACCCATGAATATGCCGACAAGCGTAAGAGCGACGGGTGATCAGGACAAGTGAATCACGATGGGAGAACTTGTGATATGTAATGTGGAGGGAAACGGAAGTACCCCGAAAAAACCTATAGGCACGATGTTGAGCACAGCCTACTTCCCCGGGGATTAAACCAGGGACTTAACCAACAAATTCGATTCCACTGTAACAGACACACCTTGCGCCACAAAGACAAAAATGTCTATAAAATTATACGAATTAGTAATGTAGGAATTGGCCATGGCCAGCGCTGCAAGCTTTGAGGAACAGAAAATTTTCTCGATCCAACTTCCTTTCCTACTCTAGTTTCGGAAATTTACTCGTTGGGTCCAATGTGCCATTCATGTAGTAATATGTAACTCTCACTGAAATGTTATTTTGTTACTATAATTTTGTAATATTACTAACAGTTCCTGGGAAAATTGAAATTTTCTTGCATTGGTCCCTCGGGATCAATGCGGAATGGTATTGCCATTTCTGTATTGCTTCGACGTTTTGTCCCATGCACACAGGCATAGCCTTTGTCATCTTGTAAGTTTTATGAGCATTGATTTCTATCTCTTCACGTGAAATATTTGTAAAAACAATCATTATTATCAGAGCAGCATAAACATTATTTCGAAACACTTTTGTACTAATAGCGATGGTTTAGAGTGAACAAGGTAAATATTTCACCTCAAAAATGTTTCGGTCTCTTGTATTTCGAATATAATTGTAACTAAATTTAATTTTGTGCCAGCTTTATTTTGAGTTCGTTCATCAGAATGGAAACTAGAAATTTTTCGACTCATGAAAATAGCTCTTAATTTCACAAAATAGACCTCTCTGATGAACACGTTGTACATCACATGAAAATCCAGACTATTCACCGCGTAGTGATAAGTGAAGGGGTTTGCGAATCAGAATTGGACGTACGAGGGATGATCAGAAATCAGGTTACAAGGCCGATATATCTGGAGGTTCCTTTGTTATAGAGGAGTGAGAAGGGTGCAGTGATTTTACTACATGGAGTTGACAACTGTATAAAGTTTTAACTACCTGCCACCTAGTGCGCTAGTGTTAGGTAAATAAAAATGGGGTCTTGTTTTCTGACACAACATGTAAGCACAACTGAAATTCATCGGCAGCAGGTAGAGGTTTAATCTAGGACTTTCCAGCTTGTGCATCATCTTCCTTCAAGTCAGTCCGCACCCGCATACATTCCAGCAGATCACCATGCTGTTGAAGCACTGTCATAGGATGTTATGGGATGCTATGGTACTTGGGTTCAGTTCTCGGTGACGCTGCGATAGATTATATTATTGAAAGTAATTTAACTTAGTCTTATTTGCATAATCACTTATTTTTATTAAATCATGTTACTTGATAAAGGAAGGAGGAAATACCATTATAAAAATTATTTACATTGTTCATGAATTGTTATCTTTGTTACGAAAAGCAAATACTGCAAGGGGAGCAAGTGTTACGAAGAGGTGATTTTTTCAGAAAAACTCCGTTTTTTTTCGATTTTTCCGGATAAGGTTTATGATACCGACACGTGATACCGTTGGTAAGTATGCTCTATCGTGAGAAAAACGAGATATGAACAATGATCCTACGATAAATAGTAAGGAAGCAGTAGCTGTTTGAGTGAAAGTCTAAAATTTTGGATATCCTTAAAGGGTTAAACTTCTTGCAATCTGACGTCTTTGTTACATTTCTATCTGATAATTCATTGTTAAGAGCTCTTTTTTGTTCTGTCACTCTCTCGAGCATTTCATGTATGCTGTTCCACCGAGTTTTCACTTGCTGTATAAGGAAATGTACTTCCAATCCTAATAACCTTAACTGTTTTTCCAGTTCTGACGTTGCCAACGTACTATATTTAAAGTGGGAAACAATCCGACTAACAACACTTAACATTTTCTCGATTTTCTCTATCGCATGAAACAAAAAAATTACATGATTTAGCAAGTGTACATATAGATGTAGGAGAAAGGAATGTTTCATCGCTGATTTACTCGACTTTTTCTCTTCTATACACTGTTAAGTTTGAGTTGCGTTTCTATAGCACTAGATTGTGAAGAGAATTGCCTCATTTACAGGTTGTTTTCGCGTAGCATTTTTCGTTATATTTCTTAATGTAAGACGACCAATGTCACTATTCCAAGTGAACATTTTCATTTCCGAAAAATTTCCGTTTGCGTTTTTCCGGAAAATTTTCCGTCTTCCGATTTTCCGGAAAATTTTCCGGTTTCCGGAAAAAATATTTTCCGTTTTTCCGGAAAATGTGGCCATCCCTAGTCTAAATATCATTTTCTTCAAATTTTAGCCCCTCTGGTCCTCCCTGTTTTAACGCAGAGATCTTAAAAAAATCTGATAAATACTACTAGGTGTTCTGAATGTTTATCACAATTCCAATTTTCCAGGTGCAAAAGTAAGCCCGCCCAAAAAATATATATACCGATAATGTCCCATATTTCCATATACAGAGGGATAGTTTTAAACATTCCCTGAGACATCCCAAATTACCCTAGGATCATGGTTTGCACATCATTCTCTTCAGGATAGAACTGCCTTTCAGGCGGTATCGTTCACTTGTCTCCATCATGTATCTAAGGCGTAAAAATTCCGTGAAAGGGATTTTTTGTTAAAAATTTCCCTTTTTCAACTTTTAGCCCCTCTGTAACCCCCTGTTTTAAAACAGAAATACGAACAAAATCTGTTAAATACTTGTCGGTGGACTGAATGCTTGTGCACAATTTCAATCTTCTAGGTGCAAAAATAAGCCCGCAGAAAATACCAAAAATGTCCAAAATTCCCCTATACAGAAGTATATTTTGATCAAAATTCCCTGACACCCCCTAATTACCCTAGGGTCATGTTTCGCCCATCATTCTCTTCAGAATAGAACTGCCTTTTAGGCGGTACCACATTCACATGTCTCCATCATGTATCTAAGGCGGGAAAATCCCGAAGAAAGGGATTTTCTGGCAAAAATATCCCTTTTTTCAACTTTTTGCCCGTCTGGATCCCCCCTGTTTTAACGCAGAAATTTTTAAAAAATCTGGTAAATACTACTTGATGGACTGAATGTTTGTGCAAAATTTCAATCTACGTGCAAAAATAATTCCGGCAAAAAATAATGAACATAGACCGGCCCCGCAATATTAAATGAAAATATATATATTTTAGAATTATGACGTCAACACCTTCTTTGTCTCGACGCAGGAAGGTGTGAAACCATACGTAAGGTCTTCTACAATGCCTCTGGATTTGAAAAACAAAAGACCCTGAGGAAAAAGCTCAAATAGGAGAGTTATAACGCAATGTACCTTGAAACACTCGTATGGTACAAATTGTACCACGGGTTCCCCAAAGGTATATATATACATAAAGGCGGATCCAAGAGGGGCTATATCTCCCCTTGGTCCTCAGATATACACTGGATAAAATGGACTTCACTCCTGTTTTACACTGGATAAAGCTGCAGACTATGATTTAGCCCCTCCGTTGATCATATCCTGGATCCGCCAGTATATATATATATCTGGTGACCCATTTTAACCTTTCCACGGAGATATCTCGAAAACGGCTTAATATAAATGAACCCAACAAAAACTCAAATGTTAAATGCAACATGGCACGTCAAATATTGTCGCGGTGCCGCCAAAGTCCAACTTTAAAATTTTAAATGGAAACGTGCGTTGAGTGATATCTCGTTCGATAGATCTTCAAACACTAAACAAGAGATGTGCAAAAGATTTTTCGTATCAGTCATTGTATTCAAAATAGTCGCCAAGATATGGTACCTGTATCAGATAAAACGTCCAATACACCAATATGAAAACGGTTTTAGATAAATGAACAGAACGAAAAGCAAAACAGGAAAATATCATGGAGAACGTGGAATGATGTTGTCGCAGTGCTGCCCAGGGCCACACTTCATGGGGACCCAGGGCCTTACACTAATAAGAAAACGGTTGGAGATAAATGAACAGAACGAAAAGCGAAACAGGAAAATATCAAGGGGTACGTCGAATGATGCTGTCGTGGTGCTCCCAAGGTCCAACTTTAAAATTTTAGGTGGAAACATGGTTCAAGTGATACCTCGTTCGATAGATTTTCAAACATTAAACAGTGTTGTGGCAAAAATGTTTATATCTGTCACCGTTTCCGAAATGGTCGCCAAGACATAGTGTCTGTATCAGATAAAACGTCTAGTACACTCATATGAAAAGGGATGCAGAGAAATGAACAGAATAAAACTCGTATAGGAAATCACCGGGAGTTGTTGTTCGGTTATTTATTTCAACCGTTTTGATATTATTCGTACTGGACGTTTTATCTGATACAGGCACCATGTCTTGGCGGCCATTTTGAATGCGGTGACTGATATGAGAAATATTTTACCACAACGCCTCTTACTTTTTAAAGATGTATCGAACAAGATATCACTTGACCCATGTTTCTATTGACAATTTTGAAGTTAGGCATTGGGCCCTCCTGAAAGGTAGCCATGGGGTCACCGCGATATCATTCGACGTGCACTATGCCATTTTCCTGTTTCACTTTTTGTTCTGTTGATTTATCTCCAACCATTTTCATATTAGTAGTACTAGACATTTTGTTTGATAAAAGGATCATGTCTAGGTTCCATTTTGAATACGGTGACCGATATGAAAAATCTTTTGTCACAAGTCCATGTAGTGTTTGAAGATTATCGAACGAGGTTTCAATTTAAAATTTTAAAATCAGGCCCTTGGCCTTCATGAAGGCCTGCCCTGATAGGCACCGGGACAACACCGTCCGATGAACCTATTGCATTTCCTATTTGAGTTTTTGTTTTGTTCAATTGTGTTTAACGATTTTCGAGATATTTCCGTAGAATCCTTGATTATTAAAGTGTAAATCGAGACGCTACAAAGCATTTAAACTTGAATGGCAGAGCTAATTATGTGACGTTGTCTCCATTTCAGGTAGTTTTTCATTTTGACAGATGCGGACTGTTTTGAATAGTTTCAGCTCTTTCGTTTCTCGTTAAGTACGTGATTGTGACGAGACCGAAATTTTTGCGTGGGAGTAAAATAATGTCCCATATTGAACATTTATAAAATTAGCAAAAAATGGAACAAAGGAATCATGAAATTGATAATTCAATCAGAGCATGACTTTTTGTACATAGAAGTTGCATTATTTATATTATCAATTATTTTGGGCAGTAAATTTCTGTTTGTTAAATTTACGATTGACTGATTCTCTTTAATAGAGAAAATGATTTTATATATCAACTAATGAGCATAAGTTGAATGACAGAGCTAATTGTGTGATCTTATCTTCATTTCAGGGAGTTCTTCATTTTAACAGAAGCAGACTTTTTAGAAAATAGATATCTTAATGTGACATGATTGACGTTTTGCTTTTGAGTAAAAAAGTTCCTGATATTGACCATCTTAGCTCATCTCTCCATTTAAGGTCATCTTATTCATCCATTATGGTAGTTTGAAAACTGGTCAATAGTTTACATTTCACGTGTCGTTTAATAAATGCGACGTTTCGAACGGTGCGATTATTGACGTAGAAAACATGGTATATCTGATAATATTTATCTCTTAAAATTATCACAAATCTTGAAACAGAAGTTTGAAAATGAAATTTTAAAGTTTAACGTCCCACGTTATGTCTATTAAGTTAAAGGAATCTGTTGATTAATGTATGTCAATTGTAATGGAAGAATTGATGGAATGAGAATGTGGGACAAAACGGAAGTATCCTGCGAAAATTCACTGACACATTGTTGCCACCAGAAACTTACCTGGTGGAGGTTCGAACTAGAAACCCAGTGGTAAACGCTTGAATTATATATTATTATTGGTGACATCGTGCCCCTACGAAAAGCTTCAATTATGTATTATTCTAAGTTATGATACAATTTTTGACAAAGTTTCTATTGAATGGCAAATTAACATTAATTATAATTTTTACTATTAACACAATAATTCGTTTAAATTAAATTTTTGTCCAGACCCTTGGTGTTTCCCAAGAACAATAAAATTTATTCTGACCACTAAAGAACATCAGTAAGAAGGAGTTAAATGTCCAACGCTAAAAACTGATGTCATTGAAGACAATTCACCATTGTCTGTGAAAATAGTCTATTACAATGGATCTTATAATCTCGTGATTCTAAAGGCCTGCATTTGGTATGGATCATATATAGGAAAGGAGTGTCTAATATGTGCTTCGTGTGGGTTTCTGTCACCACGGCACGGCGCTTCCTCAGGTTGCAGATTGAGGAGAAGGCCTCTAAATATAGAGGTCAGCTGCGAATTTACTGAATAAGCAGTCGCGGACAGACGACTAGGAGTGGTCCTCCAGCTTGGGGGTTTTCGTACCAAAACCTTATCTGTAAAAAAACACTCTTGTTCAGAAATATTCAAAAAAGCTTTGGACAAGGACTGATAACTTGGCACAATCTCACCAAAAGAAAATGGACATGAGATTTGGAACATGGAATTTTCGAAGTTTTAATAGGACAGGCGCGTTAAAATCCGTAACGAGTGAGATAGAGAAACAGGATGGACCTAGTTGGAGTTCAGGAACTTAAGGGGGAAGGAAATGGATCTGTGAATTTCGGAAATTTTACGGGGAAAAATAAGAAATCACCAGTTAGGAACAGAGTTTTTCGTTCACAAACGAATATTACCAGCAATTAAACGGGTTGAATTTGTTACTGACAGACTTTCTTTTATTACTCTTAAGGGACGATGGTGTGATATTATTGTTTTAAATGTACATGCCCCAACTGAAGATAAGGATGACAGTTTTTACGTAGAAGTGGAACGGATATTTAACCAACTCCACGATAATATATGAAAATTCCATTAGGGGATTTCAATGCGAAGGCAGGACGAGAGGATATTTTCAAACCGATTATAGGGATCGAAAGTCTGCATAAGGAAAGTAATGACAACGGTGTTATACTCGTGAACTTTGCAACATCCAAAAATCTAATCATGAAGAGTAAAAAATTCCCACATCGCGACTTTCATAAATACACTTGGACATCACCAGACGGAAAAATACATAATAAAATTGATCACGTTTTAGTAGATAGAAGAAGGCAATCTAGCATAATTGATGTCCGGTCGTTTAGAGGGGCTGATTGGGATACTGATCACTACCTGGTAGCAGCAATGACACGAGAGAGTTTATCATTGAATAAAGGTAATATTCAATGTCCGAAATCGGAGAGATTTAATTTAAAGAAATTAGAAGAGTGCCAGGTAAGAGAGGAATATCAGATTGAAGTTTCGAATAGATTTTCGGTTCTAGAAGAATCGGAGTGCACTAGTGTTCAGGATACTTGGATTGAAATTAGAGATAGCATTAAAATTTCAGCAAAAGAAAAATTGGGATACGCGGAAATACGTAGGACCAAACCATGGTTCGACCCGAATGCATTAAACTAGCAGAGAAAAGAAATAATGCTGGCTACAAAATCCGAATGAAATTTCTACACAAAATTTCGCAGATATCAAGCGGGAAACTTCCAAAACTTTTAGAACAAAGAAACGCGTTTTTTTTTGAAAACTAAAATTAAGGAACTTGAAGATAATAGTAAAGATGAAAACATTCCGTACATGTATAAGAGGATCAGCGAATTTAAGAAAGACTATCAATTTCGTGCTTATATATCAAAGAAAGCTGACGGTACAGTTCCCACTGATACGGATTGCATCTCAAATAGATGGAAAAATTTCTTTGACGATTTGAGGACACGCAGCCAAAAACTAATGTTGCTGGAGAAAAAGAGATACACACCGCAAGACCGTATATTCCAGAACATAACCGAATAAAAGTAGAAACCGCTATAAAGAAATTAAAGAAACACAAATCTCTGCGTGTAGATGAAATTCCGGCTGAGTTAATTTTAGCTGGTGGCGAAAAACTGTGGAAAAAAATACACAAACTCATTCTCCTTATCTGGAACAATGACGAATTGCCCCAAGATATTTATCGAGGCATTTCTCTTCTGTCAACGTCCTATAAAATCCTTACAAATATTCTATTAGCAAGATTGACCCTCTACGCAGATGAAATTATTGGAGATTATTAGTGCTCATTTAGACGAAATCGATCAACTATCGACCAAATATTTACGATTCGCCAAATACTCGAAAAAAATTGGGAACGCAATACCCCGGTACATCAACTATTTATTGATTTTAGAAAGGCGTGCGACTCGGTTAGGAAGAAAGATTATACAACGTTCTTACAGAACTTGGAATACCGAGAATGTTGCCATTATTATTTAACTTTGTTCTGGAATACGATATAAAGAAAATCAAAGATAGCAACCAGGGCCTAGAGTTGAACGGTATTCATCAGGTTATCCATATGCTGATGATGTAAATTTAATAGGGAATGATAGGAGAACAATAGAAAGAAATGCAAAGATCTTAATAAACGCTTGCAGGGACATGGGTTTAGAAGTAAAAACAGAGAAAACTAAATGCATGGAAGTGCGTCGGGAGAACGGGGAAAACTAAATACATTCCTTGCTTTAAATGTCGACTAAAAGTAGGGAATTCGTGTTACAATTCCGTTAAAAATCTTTTGTCGTCGCGAATTCTGTCGAAAAATTGGAAACTTAAAATATACAAAACGTTAATCATGCCTGTTGTTCTGTATGGTTGCGAAACATGGTCGCTTAGTCTGAGGGAAGAACATATATTGAAAGCATTTGAGAACCAGATCCTGAGACGAATATTGGGACCCAAGAGGAAAGGGAATGGGAAATGGCGGGAACTTCATGATGAGGAACTACATAATTTATACGGTTTACACAACATTGTTAGGGTCCTCAAGTCTAGGAGGCTTAGGCGGGCAGGTCATGTAGCTAGAATGAAAGGAAATATAAACACTTTCAAAGTCTTGGCTGGAAGACCAATCGGAAAACGACCATTAGAAAGACCTAGGCGCAGATGAGAGAACAATATTAAGATGGATTTCGCAGAGATAGGAATACAAAGTAGAAACTGGATCTAAGGATAGAAGTCAGTGCAGAGCTTTTGTGAACGCGGCAATGAACCTATGGGTTTTATAGTTATAGAGCTAGTCTAATAATAATAATTGTATTGTGTATGATTGCACAGCTTTATGCTTGTGGGTAGCAAATGAACATCGGCACATTTCTGGACACACTTTAATGTAAGCAAAACACAGCAACATAAACTTACAACAAATATTGAAAGAAGCATATCACACAAATACAGTGAAGTGAATTGGAATTGTTAGAAGCACGTATGCCCAAAGCATACGTACTATAAAAATGCACAGTTATGTCCAAAATGATTCTCGCATGTCTATAAATATGTTATTGTACGAATGCTATATAATTTGTTAATGATTTCCTGTATTTCTAACAATGTTAGTATGTATAAAATCTGCAAAGATATGTATGTGGTAAATTTCATGAGAAAAGCAGTAAATAAGAACAATATTACGCAAAAATTTTTCTTGTTCATTTACCAACATTTTGTTTCACTCATTCTAATTTACGTATTTATAATTTTTTATATGAAATTTACTGCAAAATACATTTCCCAGTTGTACACATAGTTACAGCATTAACTTTATTGCACAGGTGTGGCTGCAGTTTATCAATAGTTATCAATAGACGGAAGTACAAAGGGATTATAAAATGTTCAACGTAATGCCTGGAAATACTCAGTGGTTAGCCATACTCAGAAGGGTTTATTTAATTAGAGATCAGAACCTGCATTAAACAATGCGTTAATGAACAAAAGAGGCTTCTATATCTATAAATATGTCAATGAACAACGAAGATTTCAATGTCATATAGATTTCAGTGGCAAATTCTACAGCAGTAGTTCGTGATCAGGTGTTCACTGGTTGCACGTAGAAAAATGGATGGTCAAAGGAGGGGTAAGAAAAAATATGGGTGTAGTGGTAGCACCTCCTCGCCCCCTGTAGGGCCGCCACTCTCAATTTTTGCCCATTGTATTTTTTATATGAAGTGGAAGGTCGCCATACATATTTTTTCGGAGAGAGGTAATGGTGATTCCCGCATTCCCCCACACTGTTACTGCTGCTTATAATGTGATTGTTGTGATAAAGTTTTTAGTAGATGACATATCATTACTTAATTTAGATACCCGGTAGATTAAGTATTTACATTTGCACTTGTGTATCGCAAAGTAGTAGATATTAGTGTAGAACAAGTAACGTTCTCTTGTCGACTATTAAAGACTATATGTATATTTTTCATCAGATTGTTTGTTTTTTTAACCCTAGATTAGGCGCGTGGGTGACAGATGTCCCCAGTGATTTTTGTGTCAAAATGGCAACACTGTGTGTTGGTGTTCGCAGTCGTGCCTGTCAGTAGTTGAGCGTTAATTGTTATTGTTTGATGTGGCAGCAGTAGTGCACTTCTGTTTCCCGTCTACAGTTCATAAGAAATAAATTATCTTTGCAACAGCGTGTTTGTGTGACAATTGTCAACCGCACGTCCATGTACGTAACAAGTAAAGTATCAAAACGACGGAAGACAGACGACAAAAGATAAAAATATTGTTCTGAAATGGCCTGAGAAGAAAGAGCAGGAGTCGGAAGTAGGTTCTGATGACAGTGATTATGAAATTGGTCAAATAAGTGCAAGTGGCACTCAATACTGAAACGGAACAAAATGGCCCATGGTGATATTTTTGATCTTCTAAATATGTGTGCAATTAGCGCACTTTACATTGTAAAATTCAATACCTGTTCAACTCAATTATGACGAAGGATTTTTTAGTACGATATCTCCTGGGAAATGATTAAATCTCAGTTACAACGGCGATGCTCTATTCTCCAAGTTCTAGTTGAAATTAGGAGGAGGGTCGGACTTCGGTTCTTACTGGGTGTTGAGGAAGAGAGAATGGTCGATCCTGAAAACCCATCAGGTTCTTGAGGACGCTGGCATGCCTATGGAAGAGGAAGAGACAAAACTACAAGGAAGTGGTGATTAAAATGTAAAAGATCGATGTGTGGAGAGCATCTCAAAGACATTTGTGTAACATGTTTGCAGTCAGTCTAGTAGTTATGAAAAAAAGGCCCATTGTATTGAGTAGAACACTGTGTACAACCAAAACCATAACCTGTAATTAACATTGTATGAAACGAATCAAAGTATCGTCATTTAAAAATGATTTTACTTATTCTAGATATATTTTTGTGGGTGAGTCACCCATGCGCCTAATTGTGCAACACAAACGTACGCTCATAACGCAGGGTTAATATATATATTGAACTGGATTTAAGGCGAGCAAGGGCGTCTATTTCTCTGTAACTTTGGAGGTGAGTCATTCATATGTGAGTTTGGTTGCAGGCATTTATGAGGTTATTATTAGAAATTGAATTCAAGGTATGTAAAATATTGTATATTCGTTAAAATATATATATATTCATAAAACACATGCGGCATTGGGGAGCCCAGGCTCCTCAGAATTGACGTCCTTGTAGGCGAGTCACGTTGAATTTTTATGCTAGAGTCATTAAACGGCTTAATTGGGTTCTTAATGCAGTATTGTTTTTAAATTGTACTGAATGATGCATTAAGACTAATTTAAAACAAGTATAACGATTTTAATTGGTTATTGTTAACTTTAGGATTATTAACCAGTTTCCCGATACTAATAAGAAATATTCATGAAACTGATGGCCATCGGTTAAAAAAAATAATTGTGTAACACTAATTCATGCTGAGGCTCATTCAGTGTCTTTAAATATTCTACGTACAGTAACGCAACACACACAAAAAAGGAAAATGTCATTGACTACTATCTCAATTATCTTAATATTCTGTTTGCGTTTACGCAAACCGTTAGAGAAAATGCCCGTTGTCTTTCCAAAGAATTTTTTATTGATACCGAAAAAGTTATACTGTAAAATTGAAGTTTAAATGGAGCATGATATTAATGAAAACATGTTTTTATTTTAGGCAACGTAACTGTTATCATAACTGTTTTGAAGTGTATCGCAAGCATAGCGTTGCTATAACGCAAACCATTACTGAACGTCTCCATTGTCATTGCACAGTATTCTATCGGGACCAAATAATTTATATCGTCCTGGCGCTCTGCGTCTGTGTGAACCCAGTGATGTCAGATTGAGGGAAATTTCCCACGGACGTGGGAAAAATGGATATAATTTTCAGTGTGGGTAAAAGGGAAAATATGCGAAAATAGAACGAAAACGTGGGAAATTTCAACATTCTTCTTAAATAGGTTTTATTAGTGGTGAAGTCAAGCGAATAAAAATTTCTTATATTCAGAGAGCAAGAAATATAATGGGTTTTCTAGCAATATTTTAAAGAATCCCACTCCTCACGGGTTAAGGAGAAATAGTTTTATTCCCCTCTGTACAATATGTTGAAAATGTCTCCTTTTGCTGCAAAAATTTAAGCCAATATAACCCTATTACAGTATTACATTCACCTCAGAATATTTATAGCACATTGTTGGGTTCTGATAAGTAAACGTTAATCAAAGAAAGAACCGCACCAACCGTTGCGATTTCACAACACACTTCCACAGTATATATAAACAAATCTGTTAACACTCGAGAAAATTCTACACACAGACATCTAATTTAAGGAGTAAACTTCCAGTCCCTATATCGAAAGCATTATGTAGGAGGAAGCCAAAACTGGAATAGGGAGGCAGAGTTTAAACTTTACTATATTCACCTACTGCTTTCCAATTCATTTGCCGTTTGTATGATTATTGTTATGTGTAAATGTTAAGTAACGTACTGCATATAATATTTTATTTCGTTAGATTATTTGTATTATTGCGGTGAGGGTAGGATGTGGCATTCCGTCCACACGTATTAAAAATATTTATGCGTCTTGTTTGAAATTGAGCCTCATATAAAATATCGTCATTTGGATTTCATTAGGCACGAGGTTTAAGACGTAATAGGATTCTGGCAGAGCTTTTACTGGATTATGAACATTTTCGATTGTGTGCAGTGTGTGTTGGTGTAGCATTGTGTTTAGTAAAATGAATAAATACTAGGAACGCCTAAAAAGGAAAGGAAGATTCGCTGAGAACTTTCATCTGAAGAAAAAGGGGAACAAAGCAGAAAGAATAAATTTCAAGAGAACTGGCTAAATGATCCAGATTTTAAAGGCTGGTTAAAACGAGTGCCAGGTACTGACTGTAAGTGTAGATATATTGTATGCAATGTTGAACTACAATGTTGGAAAAGTGATCTTCAAAAACATAGCATAGGTCCAGGCCCGTGCTGGGATAGTAATGAGGGTAGTGGATAAGTCTACTATTTTAAAAGAGCGCCCATACAAACGGATACAAAGAGAGAAACTTTGAAAGAAAGTATGGGTGCCATTTTATATCAAAATCATCATCAAATTATTTTTAGTACTAACGTAAATAGCTAATTTGTGGAAAAATCGAATTGAAATCATGTTTATTAGAGAAATACTTTTTTGTTCCTATAATAACATTTCTGTCAAATAAAAACAAGCTACATATATCAACAAATTAATATAACTCTATGGCCCATGGACACAAGAGGTTCAGTGTCGCGTTTACTAAAGCTCTCCATTGATTTCTGTCTTTAGCCAACTGGACCCAGTTTCTACTTTATATTCCAATCTCTGCGGGAACCATTTTAATATTGCCCTCCTATCTCAGCCTCGGTCTTTCTAATGGTCGTTTTCCTATTTAGATTTCCAGTTAGAACTTTGAAAGCATATCTATTTTCTTTCATTCTGGCTACATGGCCCGCTCATTTGAGCCTCCTAGACTTGATGACCCTAACAATGTTTGGTAAACCGTATATATTATGAAGTTTCCGCCATTCTCCATTTCCGTTCATCTTGGAACCCGAATATTGGTCTAAGAATATTTTTTTTCAAATACTTTCAGTCTCCGATTTTCCCTCAGAGTCAGTGACTATGTTTCGCAACCATACAGCACAACAGGCATGATTATCCTTTTATATTTTAAGCTACAAATTTTTCAACAGAATTCGCGACAACAAAAGATTTTTAACTGAATAATAACACGAAATCCCTGCTTTCGGTTGACATCAAATTTCTTAGTGATTATTGATTTGGTCTGCTAATAATGATCCTAGATATTTGAAGGTATCCACTTTCTCGAGAGTAAATATTATTTGATATTTAACGCATCCATACAATACAGTATTACGATCCCAACAAACTTCTATGTATTTAGTTTTCTCTCAATTTACTTGTAATCCCATATCACTGCATGCGTTAATTAAGATTTCTGCATTATTTTCTATTCTCCTATCATCTCCTATTAAATTTACATAATCAGCGTACGCCATAATCTGGTATATAATATTCAACTCTAGAACTTGATTGCTGTCTTTGATTTTCTTTATAGTGTTCTTCAGAACAAGGTTGAATAATAATGGCGAAAACGGGTCTTCTTTTTCAGGCCATTTTTGACGTGAAAGCTCGTGAACATAAATTTTCCTACCCGGACTTTACTTTGGGATTCATTTAAACATATATTACTTAATCTACCTTTTTCGGTATTCCAAATTTTGTAAGCATGTACAATATTTCCCTCCTATCCGCGTCTAAGGTCAATAATTGATATGCCAGGATATAGGATTACCATTTCTTTTCAAGTATTAGTCGAATGGTAAATATCTGTACCATAGTTGATTGATTTTACCTAAATCCTCTCTGATGATCTCCAATAATTTCATCTGTGTATGCAGTCAATCTTGCTCATAGAATGTTTAAGAGGATTTATTGGATGTTGACAGAACAGAAATGTCTCAATAATTATTACAATCAGTTTTGTTCTGAACTAGGACAGTGATTCTTTTTACTTTTGTGGTAATTCCTCCTTGTTCCAGATAAGGAGAATGACATTGTGTATATGGCTTTATAATTTTTCCCCTCCAGCTAAAATTTACTCAGTCAAAATTTCATGTACACTCGGAGATGAGTGTTTCTTTAATTTTTTAAATAGCGATTTCTGTTTCTATGTGCACTTTACTTTCTCCACGAATATTACTGATGGGCAATGTGTTAAGTAAATCGTCAAAGAAATCTTTCAATCTATTTAAGAAGCTATTCTGATCAGTGAGAACTATTCCGTTTTCTTTCTTTAATGTATAAGCACGACGCTGATTTCCTTTCTTAAATTCATTGATGCATTTATGCATGTCCCGAATGCTTTTGTTTTTACTATCTTCAAGATAATTGATTTAGCTTTCAAAACTCGCGTTTCTTTGTTCTAAAAATTTTGGAAGTTTTCCGCCAGATGACAATGAAATTTGATGTGGTTATTTTGTTCGGATTTTGCAGCCAATACTGTTTCTTCTGTTTTCTCTTCTCTGCTACTTTAGTGCATTCCTGGTTGAACCATGGTTTGTTTCTACGCATTTCTGCGTGCCTCAATCCTTCTTTTGCTGAAATTTTAATGGCATCTCTAATTTCAACAAAGTATCCTGAACACTAGTGGACTTTGAACCTTCTAAAGGGAAAATCTATTTGACATTTCAATCGCTCCACTCTCACTTGACTCTTCTCTGATTTATGTATCACAATTAGTATCAGAATCAGCTCCTCTGAACGACCGAACATCAGAAACTGTTGTGCTAATCTGTTTTCTTCTGTCTACTAAAATGTGATCAGTTTGACTATGTGTTTCTCCATCTGATGAAGTCCAAGTATATTTATGAATGTTGCGATGTGGAAATTTTGTAATCTTCACGATAAGGTTTCTGGATGCTGCCAAGTTCACGAGTCTAACGCCGTTGTCTTCCTTATGCAGACATTTATTCCCTATAACCGGTTTGAAAATACCCTCTCGTGCTACCTTCACACTGAAATCGCCTAACAGAATTTTCATATGGTATTGCCGGAGATGATCAAATACCCGTTCTATTCTTTCGTAAAAACTGTCTTTTTATCGGAATCCTTATTTTCTGTTGGGGCATGTGCATTTAAAACAGTAATATTATATCACAAATGAAAATCTATCATTAACAAGTTCAACGCATGTAATTGCTGATTTTATTCGTTTGTCAACGAAAAGCCCTGCTCCTAGCTGGTAAAATTTATTTCGTCCCCGTAAAAGAACGTAAAATTTCCTGACTTGATTCCTCTATTTCCTTCTCATCTAACTTCCTGATATCCCACTGGATCCATCCTCTATTTCTAAACTCATTCGTTACAAATTTTAACGTGCTTGCCCTATAGAGACATCTTATGTTCCATGTTCCAAATCTCATGTCGATTTTACTTTCCTGAGTTCGTGCCAAGTTAGGAGTTCTGATTCGAGAATTCTGTAAATATATCTGAACAAATCTCTTTTTACAGGATGAGGTTGTTAGCCCCACACCAAATCCCCAAGCTGGAGGATCACTCCATGTCGTCTGTCCGCGACTGCTAATTCAGTAGGTCTATATTCGCAGCCAAGCTCTAGAGGCCTTTTCCTTGATCCGGAACCTGAGGACGAGGCGTGCCGTGGTGAGAGGAAGACCACATTTCACAGAAATTAATATAGCTATATTTTAGATTACAATAGGTACTGATTATCTGAACACTGCTTTAAAACACACAAGAACAATCAATATGCTCGGATATATGGATGAATATTAAGACTGTGAAGGCTTCGTTACCGTAAAAATGGTAAATTAGAAACTAGTGTCAATATAGTACTTTATGAATACATCGTACGTTTTACTATACAAACTATACTTGATGTATCACATTGTTCGTTTTATAGCTATATAACTTTATAATTTTTTTGTAAGTGATTATACTCTTTTCCTATTCTCTGCCAATAGCAAGTGTATGAATTTATAATATAAAACTGAAATACAAAAGAATAAAATGTTTTTATTTTAAATTAATGTGATATTTCGCAAGACATCTTATGTAAAGGGCGCCTTGTATCCCTCACAGATTCTTTAATAGCATTCACTATTTGAATTTATTATACAAAGCTGGTATACAGGATAACTAAAACCACTTATCTATAATGTGGTTTCATAGGACGCTTTATGTAAAGGGCGCACTGTACCTTTCACGAGTTCTTTACCAACAGTAACTGAATGTAGGCTATTTATTGTAAAGAATTGTGGTATACAGAAGAATAAATAAAATCGTTCATCTTTGATGTGGTTTCGGAAAGAGGCCTAATGTAAAGGGTGCACTGCGCCTTTCACGGGTTGAATTGAATTGAATTGAAAAGGCTTTATTCAAGCGGGCGAGGTTCAGCATATTTCTGCTCTACCACCTTGTCAAAGAAGTACATTGAGTTATACAAAAAACATACCAATAAAATTGTACCAATAAAATTGTAAGAATTTATTACTAAAAAGTTGTACCTTTTCTTATATCGTGATGTTTTGGAGGGCGCACCGGGACACGTCCCGGTGGGCCAGCACGGGCCTGCATACGTCTCAAACAAAAACGCAGTGAAATCATTTTCGGCAACACCATCAATCAGGGGATATGTGCAGAAAAATAAGACACACACTAAAGATACTCCTACGTCCTCAACGAAAGTCAAAGAAGCTTAGATAAAACTAGCCGCTTTCTTCGCTGAGCACAACGCAGTGTTCCAAATAGTTGAGCACCTAGTTCCCGTTGTTCAAGATATTTTCAAATATTCTACAATTGCTCAGGAACTAAATTTAAAACGAACGTAATGTACGAGTTTGATCAAGAATGTTGTTGCTCAGGTTGAAACAGATGAAGTTGTAAACGATATCAAAGATAACACTTGCTCTATTTTAGTTGACGAAAGTACAGATATTGGATTTAAAAAGTTTCTTTGTGTTCTTGTGCGCTATAATTCACCGATAACAGAGAGAGTGAAAACTCTGCTCTTGAAGCTGGTAAATCTAGATTCACGAGACTGTTCGGCAGAAAACATATATACCACCTTTAAAGGGTGCCTTATTTCCAAGGATATACCCTTAAATAATACAGTCGGAGTTGCTTGTGATCGAGCCAGTGTTATGGTCGGGGCCAGAGACTCTTTTGTTTCGCGCCTTAAAAAGAATTCGAGTGATCTAATTCCCATGGGATGCATCTGTCACTTTGCAGCTTTAATTGCTAGCAAAGCCTGTGAGGAACTTCCGGGGGCACCGGAAGAACTTGTAAGGAATATTTCCTCCTATTTGTCATGCAGTTCAAAACGAAATGCATTATTTCACAAAATTCAAGAATTTTTGAACACGGAAAGGAAAAAAAATCTCAAGCTTGCCCTTACGAGATGGTTAGCAATGCATGCGTGCGTGTGTCGTATTCTTGAAAATTGGGAAGTGCTCGAAAGTTTTTTTTTTCAATTAGCAGTCTTCGAAGATAAATTGAAAAGCGCAGAAATAATATTGACAGAACTTAACAATCTATTCACAAAGCCATACATGTTTTTCCTCAAATATGTGTTCATGTACCTTAATACTTTTAATGTAATTTTTCAAGGTCGGAAAATACTTATTCATTCCTTAACCGAATCTGCTGTGCTTCTTTTGAAGGAGATAGTGCAGAACTTTTTAGTGTCAAGTACTTTACAAAATATAGAGACAGTGAAAGCTTCATGTCCCAGAAACTTTTTTCCCTTGTCCGAAGTGTACCTTGGCCCGGACGCTGAGAATTAGTTAAGTGAGTTGCCAAATTCCGGGGCAGAAGAAGTGCGAAAGAGATGTTTGCAATTTTATGTTACAGTTATGAGTGTGTAGCCCCCCTCACTCCCATTCCATTTTAAATTTCCCAGTTACTGTTGGCTGAATTGGAATGAGGCTTCATGTACTGTTCGTCGACGCAAACTGTGTTTTGGTTTTATCTTTGTATAAGTTGGCAATCCTGTGAGTGATGACTCGTGCTTCCTGTCCACCGAATAAAGGAGGTGTAAAGTGGTTATGACAATCTAAAATATAGTCCCTTGAATTCAAATGCCATCGTAAAATACCTTCACTGTTTTTAACACTTCAATTGTTTTGTATTAATTGGTAACTTATTTAACGCCCTTTGATATTTGTATTTCTGATGAAGGATATTTATTATGAATATTTATAAAATCTTTTCTGGTGTGCTCAGCGTAAAGATATTGACGCTGAGGCAAAAAAGCCGCGAAAGGTACTCTAAGTGGTTATGGTGGTCTAGATTGGTTCTACTACAGTGACGCCCGAGAAGAATATCAAAGTTTTGCCTCGCAATCGTTGAAGATTTAATAAGTTTGATAATGAAAAGAGTAAGCTAAATCTGCGCAGGTATATAAATATAAATTTAACACAAAATCTATGTTCGTATACCAAGACAACGTTTAATATGTGAAATCACGTAAGTAACGAGGCATGAGCAAGGAACTTACACAAGTAAAATGGTGAATTCCACTTGGAATCGAAAAATAATAACCTCCACGGAAGCTAAATAATGACTGTCCAACGAGCAACAAGAAGCATGGAGAAATCTTCTTCGTAAAAATGACTACATGATTCCCCCCCCCCCAAAATCCATTAATTTATAGTGTGGTTAAGTGTGATATCGAAATAGCGTGTGTTTAATACTAGTGCATAGTGTAATGCAAATTTCAGCCGGCATTCGTAGTGCGTCATCTTCCTTAAAGAAAGAAAGAATAAAATAAAAATATATAATAATTTCTTCGCATAAATTACACATTAATAAAGTTTTGGGCTTATGGTGTGTTGGTACATGTTAAATAAATCACTAACAAAATGTTGTAATGTTGTAAACGTAAGTATTATAAACCTGTGTTAAGCGAATAAAATTTACACACTATCTATTTCTTTATGTGCAATTACCTTTACAGTATTTCTGCACAATCACTACAGAGTTGCTGGATGTTATGTCTAATGACTTGCACTTATTCCGCTGATACCAGCAGGCGTGGCAAGGATGGTGGGCACTTGCAGTCGCAACCTCAATGAAATAGTATTTTGGTTCGAGATCCAACTTGGAGGTTTGCGCACTCTCTATTGTAGCATTATCATTTGTATTGCGAATGTCTTCTTCACGCCAATTACTAAAATCCACCACAGGTAAGCCGTATTGAACAGAAGTTGTTTCCAGCGGAGTTATAAAACTTGGTTATCCCGAATGGGATCAGGTAAGAATCAAACTCTTCCGGTTATAAGAATAACTGCCCTAAACAGGAACCGAACCCAACACAATCCAATTGTGTTATAAAAATGGCGCTCCGAAACAGGAACAGAACTCCTTCACCGTACATGTAAAAAGTAGTGATTTATGTGTAGAAACGTAAAGGTATAAAGTATCTGACTCGTACTTAGAAATTTTCTGCAATTGTGAAAAATGGATGAAAGTAATGTTAAGTTAGTGCTGGACGCACTGAAAGCAAATAAAGAGGAACTTATTGAACAAACTAATAAAGAAATGCAAAATTTACGTGAATCGTTAGAAAATAAAATAGAAAAGAGTAATATATCTTTAGAACACAAAATTGAAAGGGTTAGCGAGCAAACTAATAGTGTACGTGAGTCTTTAGAAAGCAAAATTGTTGAGAACAATGATTCCTTAGAAAACAAGATGTTAGAAATCTCAGAGGCAACAAAACAACAGATCGACGATAAACTTGAGGTGCAATTAGAAATATTCAAAAAAGAATGCGTAGGTAGATATGAACAAATATCCAAAGAAATAGATGAGAAATATGAAAAGGTTAATGATAAATGTGAGAAAATATGGGGGAAAACACTTCAGAATTATCAAGAACTTGAGAATATTACGGTCGATTTGGGTAAATGTGAAGAAAAGGTGGACCGAGCTTTTGAGAAAATTGAAGCAATCGAGGGGTCAGTAAATAAAATTGAAGATAATTTGGAAAATAAAGAAAAAATGTTAGTGGGATTAAATGATACGACCCATAAGTTAGAAAGAAATGTCGTAGTTTTGCACAGTAGGGTTGATATTTTGTCACAGAACGCTATCCCTCCTGGTATTGATATCGTTAATATGAACCAAAATATTGCTTTAATAGGTGACAGGTTGTCAAGTTTAGAAATTAAGGTAGATGAAACCCAAACGAAGTTAACCTCATTAGCGGAGAGCGCTAGCAGAGAAGTGAGTGAGCGTAATTGGCGTAGATTAAGTATATCCGGTGATGATAGGAGTAGTCATAAGTCGAAATACAGCAGTAAGGAAGAAACTAGTAGTGCCAACCAAACAGATTGTAGTTCTTCGACAGCTAGTGAGACAACAAAACTAAAGAAGCGTATTAAAGTAAGAAAATCAGTTTGGGGTGACGTAAAAAGGGCTAAACGACGAATATTGCGTCACGGTGACATCGAAATGTTCCCGAAATTTTCTGGTTTAGAAGATGATGAGTCACCAGCTTCGTTTTTAGAGCAGTTTAAGATCGCAGCGCACGCTGTAGACGTACCTGAATCCCAATATTTAGATGTATTAGGGTTTATTTTTACCGGTAACGCTCGTGAGTGGTACAAGTCAAAATTAGGTACATTTCGTTCATTTAAAGATTTCACTAAAGAGTTCAAAGCTCAATTTGGTTCTGAACAAGTCATCGCAAGTAAACTTTCAGTGTTGCAATCGCAAGCGTTCAACCCAAAAACTGATGGTACTGTTACTGATTTCGTTCACAAAAGATTTAATAAGATACGGGGTTTGTCACCTAATATACCGGATACTTTCATTGTGAATACGATTAAACAGTTGATCCCTATTTCTTACCGACGACAATTAGCGTTGTTCCCAAATTTAGATTTCAGTTCATTTTTAACAGCCATACAAAATCTTGAAGCACTGTATTATGACAGCAGAAATACTAATGATAGAAACAATTTTTATGGTAGAACTGTACGTGTCAATCAGGTAGATGAAGTGCAAGGGAATTACGAGAGTTTTAATAAAAGAGGAAATTATGGTAATGAAAACCGTAAAAATTCAGGTAAAGGTAAGTTTGACGGACCCAGAAGAAAGGGAACTCCGAACAAGAGAAAGTTCCATTGGAACACAGGTAAGAATAATCATAGAAGGAATAATGATCGCAATGAAGGTCAGGGTAATAATCGTAGCAATTACGAAGATGATCACGAGTATGAAAATTCAAATCAAAACGAAAGAGTGAGCTTTGTAAATAGTAACCATGATGAAGGTATGAACCGAACACAGCCAATGTCTACATATACTCAATCTGCACCACAATTTCCGTATTATAGCCCAAGAGTTATGTTTCCTCAAAACAAAGATCAACATTTAAACTAAAGTTGCTCTCCAACGCGAGTGCGGTTGGCAGAGTTGGTAATGTAAATGGTAATTTTGGTACTAAAAGTCAAAATGCACTCAATGATTCGCAATGCGAGCTTGTTGTAATTGGAAAGAATGTAGTTAATGTAGTAAGTTGGGACACTGATTCATCTGAAAGTAGTGATGAAGAACAGAAATTTAATAGTCAAGCTAGGTCAGCTGAAATAAAAGTACATATTTTAAATCAACCGGTAGTAGCCTTGTGTGACTCTGGAGCTTCGGTTAGTATTTTGTCGTTAGAGACATGGAAACGTATAGCGTCAATCATATCACACCCTCACTTGCGACCAGCCCCACATATTTTGTTGGTGGATTTTTCAGGTAAGAAAAAGAAACAGGTGCAAGGTGAAACAATATTGTGTATTGAAATAGGGAAAGTTAGTTTTGACGTACGTGTGCTAGTTGTCTCTGATTTGAATACTGAATGCTTATTGGGTAGAAATTTTCTCACACAATCCAAGGCAAAGATAGATTTTGGTGATAATTCTATTACGGTTGAAAAGGAAGGAGAAATCGTTAACGTACCTATGCTAGGTGCTCAAGCTGACAATATGAAAGTTACAAAAATTCTGACTAAAGGTGATGTACAGAAAAAGGTAAATTTTGTATCTCAAGTTGGTATTGAAGCTAAAATGAATGTTACCAGCGGCAGTGATGATGAATCAGAAATTTTATTTGAGATTGGAAAAGTAAATGTAGAGTGTCCCATAGTAAATAATTTGGTAAGTGAAAAACAAAAATTAGAAAAAGAATGGGTTAATCATGTTGTTCTTTCTGATCAAGCTTATAATAAAATTCGTAATTCTTGTAGTAATGAAAAAGAAATGAGAGTGTTAAATCTAGAAGTTGCTAGCGAAGATAAATTTTTGTTTGATTACTATTCACAGCAAATTTTAGAAATAGACTGTGAGATCGAAAAATCGCATTGTAAATCGTTAGATAGAGCTGCAGTTTGTAATACATTTGATAGTAAGATTGAAAGTGAATTTGTTCCAATTTCAGAAATACGGGAAAGGGTTATGGAAGCACAATTGTCTGATTTTGAGAAAGAGAAATTGTTCAAATTGTTGTTGAAACATAGGAAAATTTTTAAAAATATTCCCGGACGTTGTACCAAATTTGAATATGAAATTGAAGTAGACACTGATCAACCTTTGGTTAAAAGGCAGTATACATTACCATATAAATTCAAAGAGCATATTGATTCGCAAATCGATGAGTGGTTACAATGTGGCGTAATAGAATCTTGTGTGTCAATCCATTCTCACCCAATCTTTTGCGTGCCAAAGAAAAACACTAGTAAAATGCGAGTAGTAGTCGATTTAACTGTCTTGAACAAGCATGTAAAAATAAAACAATCAAAGGTAAATAAAATTGATGATTTGTTGTTAAAGTTTCAAGGTGCGAAGTATGTTTCAAATATTGATTTAGTAGGAAGTTATACACAAGTTCCAATTTCTGAAAATTGTAGAGATTACACAGCCTTCTCGTGGAATGGCAAAATGTATAGATTTACATCTATCCTTTTTGGATATGCAAATGGAGGTGTAGGGTTAATGGCTTGTCTTTTGGTTGTCTTAGGTCATGCATTGTTTGATAAATTAGTTACGTACATCGATGACATTTCTGTACCAACATTTTCTTTTGATGAACAGTTAGAAATTCTAAATTTGTTGTTTACAAAATTAGAAGAAGCCAATATGACTGTAAATTTAAAGAAATCTTCATTTTGCAATACGAGTTTTCAATTTCTTGGTTTCGTAGTCACACCTGAAGGCGTGAAAAAGGATCCGTCGTATGTAGAAACAATTCGAACATTGCCTCGTCCGAAAAATGTAAAGGAACTTAAGCGAGTGTTAGGTTTGTTCGAGTGGTGTTCAAAATTTGTATATCATTTCGCTCATTTAGCCAATCCATTGTTTGAACTTCTGAAAAAGAATAAAAAATGGGTTTGGACTGACGAATGTGAGCAAAGTTTTACTCAGTTAAAAGCATCGTTAGCTGAAGAAGTGTTGTTAAATCATCCGCTGTTAGATCACGATTTTTGTTTAGTGACAGACAGTTCCTTGGTAGCAGTGGGAAGTATATTATTCCAAGAAGTTAACGGTGAAAAACACATACTTGGTTTTTACAGTAAGACTTTAAATAGTGCACAGCGAAATTTCACTATCACGGAATTAGAGGCGTATGCAATCGTTACAGCCGTACGTAAATGGGGACATTTATTATATGGCCATCACGTGAAAGTTTACACAGACCATAACTCATTAGTGTTTTTGAATAAAATTCGCCATTGGAACTCTCGTTTGGCTCGGTGGAGTCTTGAACTACAGGGATTTGATTTAGAGATAACGCACATTTCAGGGAGTGAAAATGTAGCCAGTGATGCATTGTCCAGGATAGTTTTAGCTCCTCCTAGTGAAATTCTGGATATAAACAATTTAGAAGTACTTCCATCATTCTTCAGAAATCTCACACCAGGAGAGTTAACTGAAAAACAAAAGGAACATCCTGAGTATAATAAAATTATCAAATTTCTAGAGAAACCAAACGATCCCTACAGTAAGATGCAAAATAGAAATGTAGAGAAATTCTACAAATTAGAAAATGGTATATTGTTGTATAAGAACTTTCACTTTCCCAATAGTTGGAGAATTTGCATCCCACCATCTTTAGTAAATCTGGTAATTGAAGAAATGCATAATAACCGTGGACATTTCGGGTGCGAAAGAACTGTAAGCTTCATCAGTGAGATCTGTTATTGGAAATCTATGCGGCGAGACGTGATGAACTATATTAACGATTGTCTCGAGTGTAAACGAACTAAAGTCGATACTCGACCCCCGGCGAGACCTTTAGAAACCATACAGGTGAAAGGCCCTAGGAGATTAATTTCAATTGACATTATCGGACCTCTTGTGCCATCTCCCTCAAAGTGTAAATTTATACTCTCAGTTTTGGATGTCTTTACTCGTTACCTTGTTCTTTATCCGATCCGGAACGCTACTACGAAGTGCGTAGTTAAATGTTTGGAGACATTGTACTTCGTGCACTTAGGAATACCTTCAGCTATATTGGCGGACAATGGTAGTTGTTTTATCTCTAAAAACTTTAAACAGAAAATGGAAGAATATGGTGTTAAGATATTTTATTCAACGCCTTACCATCCGGCGTCGAACGCGGTGGAGAGAATCCATCGGGACACGAACAGGTTGTTTAGACTGTTTTGTAAAGATGATCATGGTTCTTGGGAGAAATTTATACCACAAGTCGTTGTGTTGCTGAACTATTCTATATCTAGCACTCTTGGCGCGAGTCCAGCCAGTTTACATTTGAACATACAGGCTGAAAAACCTATCTTCGGACATTTTGGCATTTTTACGAATGATACGAACGAAAACGATAATGAAAGTTGGGACAATAAATTGGTAATGGCTGATTTTAAAAGAAAGGGAGTGATCCGAAAGCGAAATGAAAGGTATAACTCACAACAGGAGAGTAAACATAAAATACAGGTGAATGATCTGGTTTTTTTGAAACAGACAAACTTAAGTTCCGCAACAGACAAGAAAATCGCCAAATTTTTCAATGTGTTCAAAGGACCCTATCTTTGTATTAACAAACCCTCCAATTCAGAAAAGGTGTTCGAATTGTTAGATCCTTTAACTGGTAAATTAATTGGTTCACATTCAGTGGATAGACTTAAGGTGTGGAAACCTACGAAACAAACTCGTAAAATCTGGTTAGATTTAGCAGTAAAACATAGTTCTGAGAAATATCATGATGTAATTTCAAGCGAATTTAAAAATTCAGATCTAGAAAGTAGTGTTGAAACCGTTCTTTGCAATGCATTAACTACAACACCAGTATGTTTGTCTCAAAGTGTTCAATCGAGAAGTAATAACCAACGAATACATAAAATTTTAGAGAAATTGCTAGATATTGATAAGTATTTGAATTTTCTGTACTGTAAAAATTTATGCTCATCTGATGTATTGGAATTTGCGTTAGTAAATCTACAGAATCCTTATGTGGCACTACATGAGCAAGTACAAGGAATGTAAAAAAAAAAATGTTTCATATGATTTATGCAGGCATCTGTGACCCGCTATGCGACTTCCAGATGACCGTTGATATTTCTTTTCCAAAGTAATGGAAAAACCAGTAAAGAAATATGCCAAGTCATGGAGATGAGGTTCCCCCCCCCCTTTATGTGTATTGGGTAATGTAACATGTTTTTAATGCTCGGAGTAAGCTATTTTGGTAAATCCCATTCTTTATTATTTTAAGTTTTTAACCTTGTATTCTTTAATTCGGCCTCATCTCGGGGTGGTAAAATAAATAATTCATTGTGGGTAGGTTCCTTCGAAATTTAGCCAGGCAGATCCTGTCGAGTGATCAGAGAGAGTCATAGCTGAATTATTACGTTGTAAAAGTTTAGCTGTGAATCTTAAAGGCGTCGATAAATTTTATTAAATCTCGACCAAAAAGGTATATTATTGAATATTGTGCGAAAATAAAGTTTTAATATGTAATATGTTTTGAAAAATTATTTACTAATGAGAGAACCCATTTCGTATATTCATGTCATGTCACTATACTATTGCATTATATTTGAAAATTAATTTGTAAGTTGATATAGTGTTGTTTAAATGTTGTATTTTAAAGGTTTGAAGAATGGAAATATTACATTATTAGGAGTTATTTTGAGAATTAGTTATAAGGAAGCATATATTGATGAAAAGGTTATTTTTGCATTTCATGTGTCATTTTTCTCAAAATATTGAAAATTTTATGTGTTTAGTTTGATAAGAATATTTAGTGTGAGGTGTAGTAATACGAGTCAGATACTTACAAAAAAAAGATTGAAATCTTATAATTTAAGTAATGGTGTAAGAAATATATTAGTTTAATGTTAGTAAATAGAATATGAATAGTATATAATATAAAATGAAAATATAATAGATAATCAATATTATTCAACTTATATTGAAATCTTGTCTTATAAAAACAAATGTAATTTTATATTTTCGCATATACACACACACACACAAACAAAAAAAAGAAAGAAAGCCCATTTAAAATAAATAGCCCATAAAATAAAAGCCCATCTACGTTTGTGTAAAGTGTTAGTGAATCATAATGAATCAAATGTTAACAATGGAAGAAACAAGAGGAATAATAACCGGAAAAATAAATTTAAGAAGAGGAAACCCAAGATCCCAGGGTTCTGATAATCTTCAAAGAAGATCATCGTCCATGTCGCACGCCATTTATGAGTGTGTAGCCCCCCTCACTCCCATTCCATTTTAAATTTCCCAGTTACTGTTGGCTGAATTGGAATGAGGCTTCATGTACTGTTCGTCGACGCAAACTGTATTTTGGTTTTATCTTTGTATAAGTTGGCAATCCTGTGAGTGATGACTCGTGCTTCCTGTCCACCGAATAAAGGAGGTGTAAAGTGGTTATGACAATCTAAAATATAGTCCCTTGAATTCAAATGCCATCGTAAAATACCTTCACTGTTTTTAACACTTCAATTGTTTTGTATTAATTGGGAACTTATTTAACGCCCTTTGATATTTGTATTTCTGATGAAGGATATTTATTATGAATATTTATAAAATCTTTTCTGGTGTGCTCAGCGTAAAGATATTGACGCTGAGGCAAAAAAGCCGTGAAAGGTACTCTAAGTGGTTATGGTGGTCTAGATTGGTTCTACTACAGTGACGCCCGAGAAGAATATCAAAGTTTTGCCTCGCAATCGTTGAAGATTTAATAAGTTTGATAATGAAAAGAGTAAGCTAAATCTGCGCAGGTATATAAATATAAATTTAACACAAAATCTATGTTCGTATACCAAGACAACGTTTAATATGTGAAATCACGTAAGTAACGAGGCATGAGCAAGGAACTTACACAAGTAAAATGGTGAATTCCACTTGGAATCGAAAAATAATAACCTCCACGGAAGCTAAATAATGACTGTCCAACGAGCAACAAGAAGCATGGAGAAATCTTCTTCGTAAAAATGACTACATGATTCCCCCCCCCAAAATCCATTAATTTATAGTGTGGTTAAGTGTGATATCGAAATAGCGTGTGTTTAATACTAGTGCATAGTGTAATGCAAATTTCAGCCGGCATTCGTAGTGCGTCATCTTCCTTAAAGAAAGAAAGAATAAAATAAAAATATGTAATAATTTCTTCGCATAAATTACACATTAATAAAGTTTTGGGCTTATGGTGTGTTGGTACATGTTAAATAAATCACTAACAAAATGTTGTAATGTTGTAAACGTAAGTATTATAAACCTGTGTTAAGCGAATAAAATTTACACACTATCTATTTCTTTATGTGCAATTACCTTTACAGTATTTCTGCACAATCACTACAGAGTTGCTGGATGTTATGTCTAATGACTTGCACTTATTCCGCTGATACCAGCAGGCGTGGCAAGGATGGTGGGCACTTGCAGTCGCAACCTCAATGAAATAGTATTTTGGTTCGAGATCCAACTTGGAGGTTTGCGCACTCTCTATTGTAGCATTATAATTTGTATTGCGAATGTCTTCTTCACGCCAATTACTAAAATCCACCACAGGTAAGCCGTATTGAACAGAAGTTGTTTCCAGCGGAGTTATAAAACTTGGTTATCCCGAATGGGATCAGGTAAGAATCAAACTCTTCCGGTTATAAGAATAACTGCCCTAAACAGGAACCGAACCCAACACAATCCAATTGTGTTATGCAGTGGTGACTGATATTCAACGACGCTTAGCAGTGAATCAACCTCTCCTTCGTGAACTAAGGTTTCTCTCTCTCTCTGTAGCGTCAGAAGTAAATTCTAGAAATGAGCTAAAAGAGCTTACACCTTTATCCAAACATTTCAGTAAGCGTATTGACGAAAACGATTTGTTTATTGAATGGAGGGTTCTGCCACACTTCTTTAATGCTAACGAAAAAAGTGATTTAATGGCTATGGAATTGGATATCATGTGGGATTTCATTTCAAAAACGAAAGATTTTAATGATGAACTTAAGTTCCCCAACTTAGACAAGCTTGCAATACTTGTACTCACATTGGCCCACTCAAATGTTGAATCGGAAAGAATTTTCTCCATTGTAAATTATGTGAAAACAAGAAAGAAGAACAGAAATGGAGATGATGCTCTTAGTGCAGTGGCAATCTAGTGAGATCAGCTTTTCAGGCGAAGAATATAGATTGCTACCTGGCTGCTAGCCCGAGAAGACCTCTTCACAATACGTCGCCAGGAAAGCTTCAATAGATAATTTTTAATTTTTGTCAGATTTCTTCAGTATGTAAAACTTTGATTTGTGCTGTTGTTGTTGTTTATGATTTCATTAATCTAAAGGCTTTTATACTGAATTAGAAATTTGGGTCCTTATGCAGAGTAGTTTTGAAGTGTGATTAGGGCCATACTAAAGAGTTCGACTAACATAAGTCTCCTGCAGAAGTCAGTGTTTTAGTTTGACGCTAATCATACTTCAAAACATCTCTGCATAAGATGGATAATGTCTTGCATCAACCAATGAAGCCGCTGTTTGTTACAAATCTAGGTTTATCAGCACATTATAGTTTTAAACTTGGATTTGCGCAGAACAATGGTTTAATTAGTTAATGCAAACCATCCACGTATTAATTGCTAATATTTAGTCTGTAAACTTTTCTTCCCGTTAGTAAAGAGGGTTTTCTAGAAACACATGTTAACTAGGTAATTGCAAGTTGTAAAATTGATAAAAGAAATATTGTGGGAAAAATCCGGTAGATGTGGGTCTTTTCTTAATTGATGTGGGAAATTCAACTCGAGGCATCTGGAAAGACTGTGTGAGTCTTTCTCAGTGACTCTGTTGTAAATTTCTCCCACGTTATAATCGTTCTAAATTTATATATATTTTCATGCTCTGCATGGTCTTAAAATCCACAGAATTTGTCTATGCTGAAACTGAATGTCGTTCTCTGGTATGGCGAGTTAAAATCTTTTGTGTTACAGTTTATATAGCCTATGTTTAGCAGAAGGGGTCCAGCTCTTTTCTTTAAAAAATGTTACTATTTCAGTAATTTCTGTTCACATTCGGTTAGTTTGGGGTAAAGTTGGTTAGTTTAAGTTAGGTTAGGCTAGTTTAGGTTACGTTAGGTTAGTTTAGTTTGTTATATTAGTGTGGGAGTCCCGAATAATTTTCCAAAAAGTGGTAGAATTTCGCTTATTTCTACTAATATTACGTTAGTTTAGGTTAGTTCAGGTTAGCTTAAATTAGTTCAAGTTAGGTCAGATTTGGATGCATTATGTTATGTGTAAGTGCTTGCATTACTCATTTCTCCTGTAATTTTTGTGTTTTTCTCGTGGTTCTGGACCCTTGTACTAGTTATACTCTGTGTATATTATCATACATACTATATGAAAATCCGGGTTATGTTGCCCTTCCGTTTTTTATAAAAATTAGGAAAATTTACAGGAGAGATGAGGTAAGAAATGATTTCGAGTTCTTATCTGATGCTTGTGTGTGTAAGTTTGGCAATAAAGTTATGCTTAATACTAGAAAAGATGTGGAAGTGAGTACTATATTTAAGACGCTGAAGGTTCGATGATTCAGCGGCATGACCATTTTATGTCTACAACAGAAAGCAACGAACCCGTTTCTACTTCTACAACTACTACTACTGCTTATACACTGGATCTGTATAATAAAACTGCATATTTTAATGTGTTTACTGCTTTTTTGTAGATTGGAAACTGGAGGGGCAACTCTACACTTAAGCGAGAACTCCTATTTTCAATATTGTGTCTGAACTTCAACGTGGTATTATGGAGATAAAGGTGTGGCGAAGATGAGAAAGAGTTGAATGTGTGTGACACCTTGTCATAGGCGCCGTTAACATGCCTACAATTTTGTTTTAATATAATAATCCTCCGGGTTAACTTTACAGTGCTCGCTCCAGCTGGTATACTCTAAAACAAATAAATAAATTGACCTACATATCGCGCACGGGAAATTATTTTACGATTTCTTTTCCGATATATAGTCGTATGAACATTAACCAACCAAAAGAGTACAATAAAATAAGCACTCTTTCAATAATTCCTATTTTTCTCAGTGCTCAGTACAAAGAAAAGTTTCATATCTTAATTATTGAAATGACATTTCAACAATAACTAACGAGGTACGACAATGCCATATAAATTTCGAATGATCATCAGGTCAGCACCACGAAATGTAGAGCGTATCTTTATGAAATGGATAGTAGTAACTAAATTACGGTATCGAAAATCTTGAGTATAATACAAGATTGCTAACTTCGTGCAAGTATTAAAGAAAACATAAAATACATTTTGATTTGGAGCACGTCGCCATCTCCTTATGTTCCGTCTCCTGTTATATATACGTGTTTAACACTCAGTGTTAATATAAGCTGCTCCGTGGCTAATCGGTTAGCGTACGCGCCTTTAGCTTGGACGACCCGGGTTTAATTCCTGACTTGAGTATATGTGGCTTGGATTCCACGTTAATCAGTGGGTACACGTCTCATAAGGCTTCCATCCTGAAAGGGGCGTTAAACTCAAAGTCAACTCCACTTAGCGTGTTAATATCATCCGAGTAATGAACTGTAGCAGTTATGAGATCAGAAGACCCTGACAGTGTAAGAAATACTGCTGAAACTCTGGTAATCCTAGTTGATTCCTATTGGAAAAATCCTTCGGGGCGATTTCGTTGTTCCAGGAAGAGGCATTCACTATCGTAGAAGAAGTATCTTCTTTTTCGGTTTATGAGAATATTGTCTGAATACTATTACATAAAGTACCAAAAGGCGCACATGACTCAAACCAGTATTTATAAAACATGGGGAAAATACTATACAGTTGTTTGTATGGTAGAAAAAAATGCTTTTTCTATCCAAATAAGAGAGATATTTGCTTAAATCGTAAGAATCCCTTTTAATGTGAGCAGGCATTTATTTTAGTAAAATAAAATTGTTGAAAAATTTGGTTAAACTCATCTCTTATAATACAGCTCTCTCAGCTTAATATCTCACTTTAATTTTCAAAAGAATTGGGAATTGTAGTTAGCATATATGCCAGTGAGACTCTTCGATGTCAAGATCTTGTGATGTTGATTTTGATGTTTTAATATCCAAAAACTGATTTACATCGAAAAGATAAATAATATATCGTTTTACGAAATGCTTCAGTTCAATAAAATATACCGTATAACTATGCACTTAGTACTCTTTTCTTTTGTTAATTTAAGGTAGTTGTACGCTAGACGATAATAAGATTGTTATATGCTCCATTACATCTCTGTTTAATAGGTCTCTAGATGCTCTTTAGATAAGCCTGTACGCCTTCTTCGCGAAAGATCGTTTAATTTCTGGTAAGAATATTTGCTGTTAGGATCCAACAGTAGCCAGTAGGTCGATGTTTCGCATAACATTGCTACTAAAATTTACACTAATCTCCAATATGCCTAATTATCAGATAAATACCATAAGTTGCTGTATAAAAAAAATCCAATTAGAATTAAATTTTCGAAATCGAAAATACCAAAGTATTAAAGGAAATTAGAGCACGCAATAACGACGCAAAATAAATATAAATAGAAGTTGCTAGAGCTACATATATTTGATTAAGAATGAGAGGCTGGAGACAACAAGTAGATCTGCCTTTAAGATATTATAATACGTCTTGAAAATGCAAACCATTTCTAAGTAAAAATTTGTATAGCATTGCTTTTCATATTTTATTTAAGAAATAAAAGCAAGGTACGTAGCGCAGTTTCCTGTCTTCAGGCAATACTGATCGTACGTAGAGAATTCGTTACTTTAAGAAAAGTGAGAAAGAAGGCAAAAATCGTACTTAAATAAAATATATTTAAGTATAACAAGAAAGATTATTTATATCTATAACATAAACTATTTATTAAATATAGATAGTTTTTGTTAATATAGTTTGTCATCAGGAAAACAGGTTAGTTTTCGATTTATCAAGAGAGAAACAAAAGAAAAAATTGGATATTAATAAGTTTTTCAGTAGTTCGTTATAGTTCTGTCATTTTGGTATTTAGATCTATCGTTATTTTGTTATTAGTAGCAAAATTTTAAAATACTTGTTCCAGTATCTTTTATATCCTTAGTCTGATACCAAACCATTCCACCCACTAACTCAATTTCACCTGAACTGGCATTTACCTTTGTGTTTCCCCAGCTTGGTGATAAATTTAAATAAAACGAATATTTTTCTTATTTCTTTCAGATTTGTTTTTTTCCTTGTACATTGAATGCTGAAGATTTCAAATCTCAAACTTGAACAATTTTTTGTATTAACGAAACAGCTTCTCATTATTTCAACATTGTAATGAAATTGAAATGAAAACAAAAAACGTTTCTATTAAAGTTGAAGTGAAAACAGAAAGCATGTTATTTCAAGAATGTAATTATGAACTTTGTACTATTAGCTCTGACGATCATAAAGATCCTCTTGCAATACGCTTGGAATGTAAGGAACGAGAAAGTAGAACGGAGGGAGAGAATTTCACTCCAAAATGTAATGAGGATAAAACAATATCAGATTGGAAACTAACTTCTAAAGCAATATGTTTGATCAGGCGTTTGTCAACAGTTGAAGTACGTGCAAATTCCAATAGTTTTCACAGTAACATCAAGCCAAATTCCTCCGATTTAAGAAACAGCACAGAAGAGTCAAGCAATCAGATATCTTCCAATATTGGATATAAGAATGGTCACGAAGGGGACGTTCAAGAAAATGATAAGCAAGATGCAGGTAGCAATGCTCAGGCTGTCAGGTACGTTTAAATGTTTTATTTAATAAGTTACATTTTGTATAATTATTTTTTTTAACTTGCAATACTTAATTATTTTTTTAGTTAACTATTCTTTTCGTTTCGTTTTAACTGAGTAAATGGAAGCGCAAACATTTAAATAAATAAATAAAAAAAAGAAAAAGAAACAAACACATCCTAATGTTTAGCTTATAAGTTCAAGTGAGCAATACTTAATCCATAACGAAATGTCATCAAGTTCTAACTTTAGGTATTCTTGCTTCATTTTTTAATAATAACTTGTCACATCATAGTTTAGTAAAAAGCATTGCAAACGATGCTTTATAATCGTTTAATGAGTTGGCAGGCAAACACTTTTCTTTATAATTATATGTGCTGTGGTCTGTTTATTAAATAATAAGGTATTAATTTTTTGAATGATTGACAATAAGCAGTTGATTAACTCAAACTATCTTCGTGTGCTGGTTTGAGTTCTATTTTAAGGAACATTTGTTGTTCTACTGTTACTGTGAATGAAGGAAACGTTTGGGTGATTTACAATAGGGATTCACACTTCAATTAAAACAAAATGTCAGCGTTCTCTGTGTTCTCTACCCTTCACCACGTCAAATTGAATTCAATCATGTTGCGTGTATTTAAATAACACACAGAAGAAATGTTAAGTTATGTATGCTCTTTCTCAGCAAATGTTGCTTAGGCGTCTATGAGAGAAAGAGACGGTGGATTACAGTGGTTGCAAAGAGTGTTAAATCATAGTAATACACGGAGGGTTGAAGTAGATACGAGCTTAGTAGATCGTGCTGGAAAGTAGTGAATGTGACACGGATGATGTTTCTATTGAACCATGCCGTCTCGAATATATACATCACTTAAATAATTCAGAGCTATTTATGCTATTTAAATTTACGTATTGACTTAAAAGTGTAGAATAAGTGCTAGATGGATTTTTAGATAAATTGTGCACAAAATCAATTTAATAAATTAGTTGACTAATTTTTTTTTTTATTTTCACAGTGCTTCGTTTGAATATTCGTTTCCTAATTTATTTTGAACCAAACTTACGAATTTGGTTTATTGTTTAACATTAAATCTAAAATATATTTAATAATTTTCAGTTTTTTTTTGTTTCACAAATAATAAAATACTAAATTAGTCAATACTTACACGATACTAATCTTACACGTTCCAGGCGTGAGTAGTAATACTTATTTTTAAATTTTTCATCGATATTTCAGGTACAAACGTCGAACTCCTTTTATTGGGTATTTTTTGCAAATCTCGAGTGTTTGGTTATTGTTATTTTATTGATGGCATTTCGGAGGATTTACTAATAACTAATTAAACGTGCAAAACCTCTACATTGAACACATACTAACCTTGTACGTTCCAGCTGTGATGAATAATTACTGCTAAAAGGAGATAGTAAACTTTTCGCGGGAACGTATACTGTTAGTTATTAAGTAGTCTGCCTTTTGGCTGGTCGTGGGCCTAGTGAGGTGTTACTTCGCTTTTATGTTAGATTTGGACCTGGAATGTTTCTTCCACGTTTGTTGATCATCAGCTTCCTCACTTAGCTAGTCCCAATATCTTCTTCTATATTTTAAAATCATCGATTCGTTGCATACTCCTTTCTGCTCCTCACTGTCATTCCATCATTCCCTTATGGCGGTATGAAAAAGACAATTTCTTCGGAAGATGTGTTAAGTCCAATTGGAATTTCACGAAAGATGGTGCCTAATTGTGCGTAATAAAGAATATGTTTTCAACACTCAATTAGTTATTTCATTCACAGCAGAAATTGTTAAGTATAAAAAGTTTTACTTTCTGTGCAATTATAGATAAAAGTTTGCACATTACGCAGAAATGGGGTAATTTGTACTGTATCCTTGGTCTGTAATGTCTATTTAGGAGAATGTCAATTCTACTCTTTATTAGTAAAGAATTATGGGTTTTCAGATGTTTAATTTCTTCAATATTAATTCTAACAATAAAAGGCTTTGCAAATAGCACTGCATGGGTATATGCATTCTAATCCATTAGTCTAGCTCCTTTTTCATTCATTTCATTTTTTTTTAGACCAATGCCACATGGTTTTAGTCAACTCCTCTATATTATAATTATTATTATTATTATTATTATTATTATTAAAAGTTCTAGTAGTGGTATTACATCGATATTTGTGATGATACTGGTTTCTACTCGTTACCGTGTACTCACTGTACACGACTGTTACGAAACCGAGGTTTTGACATGCCACCAGAAAAACATTTGACGTTTTTATTATCATACTTTCCGACCCGGAGCTAGGACGAAACTTCTCACGTAATAAGTATAAATATTCTTTCTTATTCAGCAGTAAGCGGAGAAACGATTGTTAAAAAAAATGTGTTATTAATGGGACAGGATGCAAATACGTGGTGATCTTTTTCCCTATAAAAAAAATTGTAAGTTATATGTCTGAAATGTGGAATTGTATGCGTAAATTGTTGGTCTATAGAGTAACAGGTAATACAAGATAATTGGTAGCATCTGAGTAGTACTATAATTGGCAGTAAGAGATGCACCGACTTCTCACTATTTTGACGAAAATTTATTTTTCAGAAATGTACGAATGTTTGAAATCAATGACTTGTTTACTTTTTCCCTTCGGTTTGTTTTTAACCTTGAACTATAGTTTCCTCCCACGCCAAATCGTGCTTCCTTGCACTACTACAGTCTTAATTTCGTGTAAATATCTTTCCGGAAAAAACATTCACTCACTTCCAGCATTTGTTTCACTTCATCTGGTATTCTCTAGATTTTTGTCCAATTCTCGTATTTCTTTTCCGACATCAGACAAAAATTCAAGACTCATACTACCCACAGAGAAATAAAGTCAGCTAGGTTTTAGTGTAATACGACTTATTAGTTTACGGTGGATAAGAATCCTACCAAAAAAGTGTGTGAAAAGATTGCTAGAAATTGTAATACCACAAACACATCGTGAATAAGGAGGGCAATTTCTATTTACGTAATAGGAGTGGTAACTAGTTACGGTAGTCGTAGCTGTACACAATAACTAGTATACGTATCTGGTAAAAAAAAAAACAATCTCTATATTGATTTTCCTTTCAATTCGTTTTAACAACTGTATTAATAAATTAGTGAAGTTAGTTTATTATCATAAGCACCTATGTCTATAATTATCGAATAATTTCCTAATTAAGATTTTTCTTCTAATAATTTCATTATTTGTGTTTGGTTTTCGATGAATTTACCATTTGTGTCTAAAAATATACATACTAGTTCAGAATTTCTGGTATACATAAAAAAATATATTTTAAAAATGCATAGGTACCAATTGTACTGCGGTTTATTTTGTGCTAAGTGTACACCAAATTCCAAAGAAGATAGATTAGTTGATTTTTAACGGAGTAGATTCCTCATATTTTTGTTTGCTAGTGCCATTTTCCGAAAAAAAAAACACTCTCAAATATCATCATGCACCATTTTTCCGTTATTTTATTTAAAGTTTTAAGTAGCACTTTTGGAAATGCTTTTTTCAGTTAAAAAAAAGGTAACTACGGACGAATTATTTTAGAATATCTTTGACTTCTTTTCTAATATCAGACTCTTTCTATTTCTGTCTTATTAACCCACATTTTTCCGAATTATTTTTTGTGGCTAATTTTTTTGATATTTGTATGGAGTACTCTGTGATGAGGAATAATCACAAAATTCTTGAAATAAATGATCTGCGTCTTACGTGTACACTTTTCGGAGGGTGCGTCGAAAATGATACATCGGAAATATCTTTCTTAGTGACAGGGGTCGTTTTCGACCCATTGAGAACATGAGGTAAAGTTTTCAATACGTTGTCCTTCTGAATAAATTTGTTAGTTAGTATCAACTGGAATTAAATGTTTACATTAATTAAAATTTGTTAATTTTAATTTTTACATTTTCGTCAGAGACCTGTTGTTTCCATAGATCTGCAATATTTGAACAGTTTATGGAGCATTGTTCTCTAATTTCTGATAAGAAACATTTTGATAATAACTATATGATTTATATATACGTGAAAATAGATTGTACACCATTTTGTAACTACACTAGCGCACCTATGATGCATACTTATGCCTGAGTATGAAACGCATCGAAACATTTGTCATGCAGGAATAGTTTGCATTTAACATTGTTTCGTTTTTGAAAAGAACCTCAGATCTTGCTTAAAATTAAAACCGTTACTGTGTGACCTATGTTGTAGTACCTGACAGTGGTATCTGAAGATTTTGAAGTAGCATCAACTTCAGGCCCAGGCTTTAAATTCCAAAATTTCCTCAAAAGTATCTTGCAAATGCTTATGCGTAGGGTCAATAGTTTATCCAGCCTTCTTTTCAAGTATACAACAGTTTGCGGTAACAACCTTTAGCATCCAGACTATGAACGGGAAATACCACTTCATTTCACGACTGGAAGAGTGATAGAGCTTCAGGTTTGGTCCAGTTTGTCCGCTCCACACATGTTTGCATTATAGTCGGAAACCAGTGCTGACATTTCCACCAGCATCCACTTACCAGACGAAGAAGAACGGCTTGATGTCTTCAGTGGTTGGGCACCGCGGTAGAAATAGTTGACTTCGTCCCGTCGTGGGAAAATTCTTGTGTGAATTGTGCTGTTCCTTGGTGTGTATGTGGCCGTAGGCGTGCGATGGATGGCTTTATTTAACACAGTAATAGACTCCGCTCACTGTCAGAGTCCGGAGCTTCCCACAGGAATTGGATCTTATGCCAAACTGGGTCGAATTTGGCCTTGGTTGCTACCTGTATATGTCAGAGCGTATGATCAGTATGTTGAAGAATTCATGATACTCAGACTCCGTAGAATTTGGCCTTGAATTTCCACGTGAAATTGATTTGTTGCTAAGGGGATATAGCATTTCATGACTATTTTTTGAAGGAAGTATTGAGACACGTGAGGTGTGTGTGTGTGTGTGCGTGAGGTCGTATGCCTGATGTAGTAAGATCACGTGACGAAAAGTAGTGATTGTGAGTACGATGATGTTAACGGAATGCAGAACGTACACGTATGTGTATGTGTATATCATTCCGTTAGCAGCTTTTGTGAAAGAAGAAAAATCGAATTAAAGATGATATCGTCAATGAATATATTAAGTAAGCTTACTACGCAATCATTGGATCCCTTTAAAATGATGCGTGATTTAGAGATTTGCGTACCAATTTGTATTGTAAACTTTGAGGTAATTACAGTGAGTAATGGAAGGAAGGCATGCGTCACATTTCAAGGAGGACAAAACAGTAATTTTACCATGACGCTGTACTGGAAAATTAGAAGAAGATAATGGTGCATTATTATCGTATTCGAAAAGTGGAAAGATATGTTTAACATATTTGGTCTAGGAATTAATTCGTACGGGTGGACAAGAGATGGCGCAACGAACGGAGCTTCCCACAGTTCCGTGTATCCACACATGTGTTGCAAACCCCTGTCATCGCGTATCGTTCGTAGTATAGGGCAGTGGATTAAAGCGTCAACAACACCAGTTTGTAGTTAAGTGAACATGGCGCAATTTGTGCCTGATAAAGTGTTTTTGCGGGGTGTCCTGCTGCGGTACTTTAACATGCAGAAAAGTGCGACTGAAAGTCATCGTACTTTGGTGGAAGTGTATGGTGACCATGCTCTAGCTGAGCGAACGTGTCAGAAGTAGTTTGCACGGTTTAGAAGTGGTGATTTCGGCTTGGCAGACCAAGAGCGAGCTGGACAGCCAAAAAAATTTCAAGACGAAGAATTGACAGCATTGCTCGAGCAGAATTCGTGTCAAACGCAGGAACAAGTTGCAGCAGCATTAGGCGTTGATCAAACAACAGTCTCCAAACGCTTGAAAGACAGAGACGTTGAAACGCGAAAAAACATTTGCGAATTGCTGCTTCAACGACAGAGCAGAAAGGGGTTTCTGCATCGAATTATGACGGGTTATTTGAAGTGGATCCATTACGAGAACCCTAAACGAAAAAAGGCCTGGGTGAAACCAGGTGAACCAGGTCCATCACAACCAAAACGAGATATTCACTGTGCAAAGGTTATGCTGTGCATATGGTGGGATATGAAAGGTGTGGTGTACTATGAGCTGCTGCAACCGGGTGAAACTATGAATGGAGAACGTTATCGACGACAATTAATGCGTTTGAAGCAAGCTCTGGCGAGAACACGACCAGAATGGGAGAACAGACATGATAAACTTATTGTTCAACATGATAACGCTCGCCTACATGTCGCAAAACCGGTCAAAACCTATTTAGAAAATGTCGGATGGAAAGTTTTACCCCACCCGCCGTATTCACCAGACGCTGCTCCTTCGGACTACTACTTGTTCGATTGCATAAACAACGATTTGATTGGACAGCGGTTTACTTTTTCAGAAGATACCGAAACATGGGTCTTTGACTGGATCGCTTCCAAGGATGAGGACTTCTTTCGCCACGGAATCCGTACATTGCCTGACAGATGGGCGGAAGTGGTGGCTAGCGATGGACAATATTTTTCTTAAGGTATTTTGTGTCTTACTACAGCTTCAATGTGTGCGTACCAACCGCACGAATTAATTCCTAGACCAAATATAAAGGAATGAAGATTAATTTATCTGGATGTACCATGCACGATCTTGAATTTACTGAGATTGTATCTTGTTCGTAAATATATGCGACGTGTTCGAACAAGACCAAGCATTATTTTTCCACCTCTTCTTTCTAGCCGTTTGTACGTGCACGAATATCCGTATGCATAGTGACAGTAGTCTGTGTGTATCAGCTACTGGATTGAAAGGTCTATGAGTACTTGTCTACCAACTATGCATACTAAGAACGAGTACTTACTAAATGGTACTCTTCAGTGGTACTTAAATAAGGTCTTAATTCAATAGAAAATAAATTAATTTGTGTTGGATTGGATAGTGTCACATTTGAATCAGTGATTCATATCGGTTGGTTAAAATTGAAAACGAAAGGATTTGACAAACAAAAATTCATAGACTCAATAACGAGTGAATTATTTGACAGTGCACAAACACAGCCATGGTGGGGGAAACTGATACACAACGTTTGCATTGTATGAAATTCTGTTAAGAGAGAGGGAAATTATTTTTTCATTTATACTGAGCAGTGTAGTCATAAATTTAGTGCATTTAATAATAAAGATATAGCGAAACTGAAATGCTTCATTTACAAATAAATTTGTCCTTTGTGTTTGTTTAATGCACTTAAATTTGATATAAATTTTTATTAGTTCAGTAATATTTTACGTTTTATAAAAAGAAAATCTTGTAATATTTTCCTTGTGTACTATGAGTATTATTTATAAGATAATAAAAATTTGAATGATAATTAAAAATTTATCTATAATTAGGAAGAAATGATGAAATGATATTACAGTAATAAATGAATACCCATAGTAATAGACAGAAAAATTGGAGATTATTTATTTATGGTTTTGATGAGAATGTATGATGAAAATCATTTGAGGAATTTCCTTTAGCCTTGAAACAGAAAAAAGTATTAATAATGTCCACATAGGGACGATTTGACACTTTGAATTTTATTATTGGTGAATTTATAATAAAGAGAAATTCTACGAACAAATTGAATGTGTTGAATTACAGAGGGAACAAGTCGAAATATAGCGAAGTATTCTGTATGTCTTTCCTATTCTATTGTGGGTGACATCATATATAAAAATACATACGTATATGTATATATATATATATATATATATATATATATATATATATATATATATATATATATATATATATATATGAGGTGGTATTTAATAATAATAATAATAATAATAAGAAGAAGAAGAAGAAGAAGAATAACGTACTTTTGAAAATATATGATGATGTTCCTCTGGTGATCCACTTCTAAGTGGGATTGGAATTATCTATATGTGCTGCGTGGGACACATTCTGGTAGAGGGTTCGTAAGTTCGAAACGAACGAACACATCCGTGTCTAATAAAGTTCCAATGCTGTACAGCCCTGGCTTCTTCATCTTGCATAATGTCGAAAACAAAGATAGTGTATCCTTGAGCAAAGTCAAGGCGAAAAATGTTGTTACCATAGATTAAAAAGTAAATACCTGATCCACAAAATAAGGTTTGATATGAAGAAATATATAGCCTTTCTTCAAAATTTAGTTGTAAACGTTTTCCATCAGTATGTAATGATAAGAAATTAATGTCAAAATATTTTGGGGTAGACGGATTTGAAGCTATCGTTCCTGTAAAGGCATTATTTTCAGTAAACGCCAAAATCGCTCGAGTTGGTAATATCTGCATGAATAAATTTTCTATTGCTTTTGATTGAAGACCATTTGGAATGTCGAATGAATTCATTTGACTTCTTGTGAAAGGACATTTCTCTGATGTTGATTATCGAAACTTGTTTTGTGTTAGTTTTATTGTAGGACTAACAGCAACCTTTGAAATATGTGAAGCATGGACTAAAATATTTACTTTAGCCTCAACAGAGGAATAATTAGCGATGAGACAAGATTTTGGCTTAACAGGAATTAATTTGATGCGTAGTTCTCCTTGGATTAAAAATTTATCCTGATTAAAAGTATCACATTGAAGATGTCCCAGCATGTCGAATTTTGCACTGTTTTTGTTAATTCATAACGCTGTTGAAATCCCTTACTAACACTAGTCTAGGAATGAATTCGTGCGGTCGGTACGCACACATTGAAGCTGTAGTACAAACACAAAATACATAAATACCTTAAGAAAAATATTGTCCATCGCTAGCCACCACTTTCGCCCATCTGTCAGGCAATGTACGGATTCCGTGGCGAAAGAAGTCCTCATCCTTGGAAGCGATCCAGTCAGAGACCCATGTTTCGATATCTTCTGAAGAAGTAAACCGCTATCCAATCAAATCGTTGTTCATGCAATCGAACAAATAGTAGTCCGAAGGAGCAACGTCTGGTGAATACGTCGGGTGGTGTGAAATTTCCCATCCGATATTTTCTAAATAGGTTTTGACCGGTTTTGCGACATGTGGGCGAGCGTTATCATGTTGAACAATAAGTTTATCATGTCTGTTCTCCCATTCTGGTCGTGTTCTGGCCAGAGCTTGCTTCAAACGCATTAATTGTCGTCGATAACGTTCTCCATTCATAGTTTCACCCGGTTGCAGCAGCTCATAGTACACCACACCTTTCATATCCCACCATATGCACAGCATAACCTTTGCACAGTGAATATCTCGTTTTGGTTGTGATGGACCTGGTTCACCTGGTTTCACCCAGGCCGTTTTTCGTTTAGGGTTCTCGTAATGGATCCACTTCTCATCACCCGTAATAATTCGATGCAGAAACCCCTTTCTGCTCTGTCGTTGAAGCAGAAATTCGCAAATGGTTTTGCGTCTTTCAACGTCTCTGTCTTTCAATTCATGTGGAACCCAATGTGACATCTTTTGAATCATTCCCATGGCTTTCAAGCGTTTGGAGACTGTTGTTTGATCAACGCTTAATGCTGCTGCAAGTTGTTCCTGCGTTTGACACGAATCCTGCTCGAGCAATGCTGTCAATTGTTCGTCTTGAAATTTTTTTGGCTGTCCAGCTCGCTCTTGGTCTGCCAAGCCGAAATCACCACCTCTAAACCGTGCAAACCACTTCTGACACGTTCGCTCAGCTAGAGCATGGTCACCATACACTTTCACAAAAACACGATGACTTTCAGTCGCACTTTTCTGCATGTTAAAGTAATGCAGCAGGACACCCCGCAAAAACACTTTATCAGGCACAAATTGCGCCATGTTCACTTAACTACAAACTGGTGTTGTTGACGCTTTAATCCACTGCCCTATACTAGGAACGATACGCGATAACAGGGGTTTTCAACACATGTGTGGATACACGGAACTGTGGGACGCTCCGTTCGTTGCGCCATCTCTTGTCCACCCGTACGAATTAATTCCTAGACCAAATATGTCCAGTAGTATCTTGAAACCATAATGCACATTGAAGATCAGTGTTTTAGCACAATCATCATAATTTAACTCTTTTCTTAGGGATGATCGATATAAATGATTATCACAGAAATATTTTTTTTAATTAAATACACATCTATTTCACAGAACATAACATTTAAAGTACACTAATAGAAGTCACACCCATACCATTTTCTCGAAATTATCCATGTAGCTTAACGATTTGAGCTTTAATATAAAGAGTGTGTGTGGAATATCTATGTATTCATCTCTTGTTCCTCGTATGACAAATTCTATACTTGGGTTATCAGTTAGTGAACTGATTGGTTTATTTGTAACAATATGATTATCTAGTATACTGGTTTGCGTTGTGAGATGTGAGAGGCCAGGATGATGATTTAATCGAAGATGTCTGATAGTTTCTTCTTATAAAATCTATTTTTCTTTGCTTTCTACGTACGTTTTTTTTTTTGTTTTTACTTGTGCATTTCTTCCTCCTTCTATAATGTGTAATGATGAAGGGTTAAAGATAGAATGATGTGTAATTCTTTTCCTTCGGTGATATCCAGATGCCGACATACATTTCAGTGTATTTTTAGCTTTATGCAAGCTGGAATTCACTTCACCCATTCACTGATGAAAGGATTCGTTAATAGGTTGTTTATCAATGATGAGTCATTAATATCGTTTGCGCCAGATGTTGAAATTCCTTTGTTATTGTTTACGCCTTGTTTTACTAATGACATGACAGAGCGAAATAATCCTCCAAGGAAACTTTCAATAGCATGTCCATAATGATAATGTGAACCAGCATAAACCTTTCCAGTTGCAGAAAGAGATTGTTTTTATAATATGTAAATATGGATTGTTGATAGTTTTTGATGTTTTCGCACTGGTCAAAAATGTAGTTTACCGCATATATTTCCGAAACTAAATGCGAGTGGAGAGCCTGTACAATCTCTTATATCTATTTTTATGTGTTCAAAATGCATGTTGTTAATAAGTACATAATGTGGAGGTTTAAAATTTGTATAGCACTAGCTCCAAATGTATGATCCACAGTAGTTATATTTATGATACATAATAATCGTGACCATTTCCTTAGCCGAACCGGCATAACTGTGGGACGTAAAACTCAAATGTTTCGAAGGTTTATAATAATGGTGCTACTGATCTCGAAAGATATAGATTGAACTATATCACAATATACATACATTGTATATGGAAGTCCTAAATGTAAATTTGGAACAGTTTTGTCTTGTTGCCTGTTCCTTAGATCTGCTTCTGGATCTAATTCCAACACCGCACTAGCACTTGGTAATAATACAATGTCCACATATGTTTTTACGAGCACGTCTTATATAATCGCCATTTCTTTCATTAATGTAGGATGTATGTAAATTGTGAATCTGTTGTGCGTATTAATTTGCTTTATCAAATATGAAATATCAATATAATAACGAACAGGAATATGTACAAACTTCCGTTCATCAATTTTTGGATGATTGTAAAAATTTTATTATTTTGTTCATTAATATTTAAATTTGAATGAGAATAATGAAACTCAAAAATAGCCACTTTCCATTTTTCACGGAATTCCATTCTTTGATGAAGTTTAGTAGTGTATGATGTTATGAGGAAAATATTCCATAGCACTATTACTGGGAAGCGTAACTGCAAAAGCTCCATCTGGTTCCATTGTATTTCTTGATCTTCAGGGATGATGCAGGTATCCAGGAGTCGAAAGAACAAGGATATGCTTTCCAATGAATAAGAGATTCTAATCTGTTACCTATTTTTACGGTTAGTGTGCGTATGATATTATTTATGTAAAAAGTTTTTGATAGTGTTACAGCTGTAATTCCTTTCTAAAAATCGCCAATCCAGCGGTTCTTTGTTTAAATCTTCTATTTGATAAACAGGTGGTTCTCTTGGTATTATTTCGTTCATTTTAAATTTTTTCCACGTCCAGTTTTGCATGTATCCGTTATCAACTATATCTACTTCTACTAATTCGTACTGTATCACCAATTTGAAATGTTTTAAAAAATCCCTAGTTTTCTTCTTCATTTTACTACCATATTGATTATGCCACATTTGTAATAGGTTATTTTGAGAAACATTTGTAAATAACATCTTAATACTTGAATGATACCTTTCATTCTATGATTTCTCAAGAAGAGGCAATACATTTACATAATCATACGTTTGATACTCTTTGTGAAATTCTTCCCCATTTTTTCTTTTACAGTTCTGTTAAAACGTTCTGCAATTCTAGCCTTTAAATCAGGTCTTTTGTTTGTAATATTTTTTATTTTGTTTCTTTGAAATATTTCTGTATTGCTCTTTTTGTAAACTCACTTCCTTTATCTGTTTGGAATGTAACTGGTTTCGAAAACAGTTTTCATAAAAGTCTTTGAAAACAATTTACATGAAAACATGTTTTTAAGACATTTATTTTTTTCAGATTTTATTCTGAGACAGCATTTATATTATTCCAACACATCTAACAGTGTAAGAATATAACGATATTTAACATTAAATGTATGAAGAGACTGACGATCATTATTCCTACTCATCGTCAATATTGTTCACCACAGAGAAATCTCTTTTTAAACGACGACGTACTGGTTTGTGTAATGTATATGTTGATTGTTTCAGTGAGCACTCTCTTATACAGCGTATTTAAATTTTCTTCTTTGTAGCTGTCCACAACGGTTTAGCAGTTTAAAACAAAGCAGGATATGAAGGTCTGTTCTAAATTCTGTTAGAGGATAAATGTAAAATGTTTTGCATTTCTTGATCCTAACTAAATTCACACTTTTCCAGGGCTGCTGCTGATGTTGATTGTTTACGATTAGAAATTGAGATGAAGCTAAAGTCATTTTGTTTGAGTGCTCCATTTCACTAGCCAAGTAGTAAACTTCAAAACGGACCACTTAAAATATAAGTTAATAATGCTGGTAAGAATCCGCTTGTTGCAGTAACAAATGCTCTTTCTTTAGGATGGAGTTTACATTGTTCACAAGATATTGAAGTGTCGTCTTGTATCACATTAACCTTGATTTCTGTATCTTTATAAGATATAGGTTACTTTTCAATGCATTAACACAAGATTCGCAAATACTACGAATCACTGAAAAGTACATTTGTCACTATAGATTTAAATAATTCAGGATTTGCTTTGCTCAGCGTACGAAGATCATCCCCGTGGTTTACTTTAGACATATTTATAGAATGAAGAAACATTTTAAAATTAATATTATAAACACAGCTTATCTATTCGGAACATAATGATAAATATCGTTAGGAAATATATTTAGAAACTATTTTCATCTGGTGTATCCTGTTTTAAATTAATGAATAACCGTCTGGTAACGTAGTTGTGTCGTTCAAACTTTCTTGAAGATATTTTAAATTTTCATTGGTTATTTTGGATTTTCATGAATTACCTGATAACTCATATGTATAATTTGTGATTTATCCTTTGGAGTTTTAAATAATACATGATAAAAACTATTCAAAATCTTACAACTACTTCCTTTTCTTTGATGAAATATGTTTGAGTAGTAAATATTACACTAAGATTGCTATGATGGAAACCTTTTGTAAAGAAATCAACTATATAACTGTTCACTTCATACATATCTTCGTCAGTAGTAATAACATGAGATCCAATTTCAGGTAAAAAGTCTTTTGTTTGAGGTAATCCTTCAATGAACTGTAATTTCATTGAAATCTCTATGTATTTTCAACTCTTCATAGTACCAATAAGTATTACGAAATGTTGCATTAACCATGCGTGATAAATTAGAAAGTAGTTTTGTTACGAAGGAAGTTTTTCCACATGCATTGGGTCCTGCAACAAGACATGAAAACAAATATTTCCATGTCGTACTTATGTTAAGCAGTATGATAGTTTTCCCTGCAACCATATATTTATAAATGTTTGTATTACATTTCTCTTCTTTTGAATTAAGGATTGCGTGGTACAGTTTCATTCGTGTTTGTAATTCTACGTCGTTTTATGTAATTAATTTTATACACATTTGTTTCGGGAAGGCTAACGATAGTATGATCTGTCCTTCGGCACATTTTTCTCATTTGAAATTCTGCCTTCTATGGTTAGCCCCAGTTTTATGTCGTGGGGTCTCACAGACCCCAAGGGATCATACCGCTCGATTATTTCTTTATTTTGATAGTTAAAACGCAGTACGTTTCTCACATCTTCAGAAATTCAATTTTATGACTATATGATATATTCAGTATATTTTATGACTATAACGTTTTGTTTCACAAAAGAATCATGTCTAGGTTGCCAATTTGAATACGGTGACCGATATGAAAAATATTTTGTCACAAGTCCATGTAGTGTTTGAAGATTATCAAATGAGGTTTCAATTTAAAATTTTAAAATTGGGCCCTTGGCCTTCGTAAAGGGCTGCCCTGACAGGCATCGGGACAACACCGTCCGAAGTATCTCTTTGCATTTCCTATTTGAGTTTTTGTTTTGTTCAATTGTGTTTAACGATTTTCGAGATATTTCCGTAGAATCCGTGATTATTAAAGTGTACATCGAGACGCTACAAAGCATTTAAACTTGAATGGCAGAGCTAATTATGTGACGTTGTCTCCATTTCAGGTAGATTTTCATTTTGACAGATGCGGACTGTTTTGAATAGTTTCAGCTCTTTCGTTTCTCGTTAAGTACGTGATTGTGACGAGACCGAAATTTTTGCGTGGGAGTAAAATAATGTCCCATATTGAACATTTATAAAATTAGCAAAAAATGGAACAAAGGAATCATGAAATTGATAATTCAATCAGAGCATGACTTTTTGTACATAGAAGTTGCATTATTTATGTTATCAATTATTTTGGGCAGTAAATTTCTGTTTGTTAAATTTACGATTGACTGATTCTCTTTAATAGAGAAAATGATTTTATATATCAACTAATGAGCATAAGTTGAATGACAGAGCTAATTGTGTGATATTATCTTCATTTCAGGAAGTTCTTCATTTTAACAGAAGCAGACTTTTTAGAAAATAGATATCTTAATGTGACATGATTGACGTTTTGCTTTTGATTAAAAAAGTGCCTGATATTGACCATCTTAGCTCATCTCTCCATTTAAGGTCATCCCACACAGGAATGAAATATTTTCAAAACGTTTCTAAAACGTGCCATCATTTTCCTTCAGAAAATGTATCCTACTTCCCTTAAGGAAATATATTCCATATGTTGTTGAAAACATTTTCCACATAATACTGAAAATATTCTCTAAATTCACTCAAAAACGTTGTAGAAATATTTTATACGCCGTTAGAAAAGTTTTCCTAAAAATGTTTCCTGTACGATTTCAAACATTACTGAAAAAGTATTTGAAACGTTTTATACAATGTTAACGGAATGGTTTTTAAAATGTTTCTCATGGAATATTTTAAAATTTTTTACCAATAACGCAGACAATATTTTCCTACATATGCCAAAATATTTTCTTTACATGACAAAATATATTTAGTGAATATTTTTTGTACATCACAGAAAATATTTAAAGAATAGTTTCTGTGCATGACAAAATATTTAGGGAATATTTTCTGTACATGACAAAATATCTATAGAATATTTTCTGTACATGATAGAACCCAAAGCCCATAGGCCAATTCGGTTACTACTGCAGATACGAAAACAAGGTAAGATACAGAAGGAAATTTTTAAAATGCAGCAAGTTTTGTTTTTATATTAGTATACCGCCCAATAGTAACGAAAAGTACAACGCTGCCACTGTTGGACAACAACGAATGAAAGAAAGTGTGGTTTGAAATTATTTGAACCAAAGGGAACGGAAAGACACAATGAAAAATATAGTGCAAGACCCAATTTTGCGTCCTTATATCTCCTACCCTCTCCCAACACCGTGGTTGCTACGCCTCTGGCGTGGATGTTGCATTTGCATGTTTATCCTTCACTGTGTCTCCTTTCAATTCTTCTCGGTGTAGCTAATTTCAAACCACACATTCTTTCATTCGTGTAGCCCTACATGATGTATGGTAACGCATTTTCTTTATTGAGCGGTACACTAGTACAAAAACAAAAGTGTTGCTGGAATTTAAAGGAGTCCTTAGATATCTTACCGTGTTTCCATACCTGCAATAGTAACCGAGTTGGCCTATGGGCTCCGGACTTTTGCGTCACTCTGCATATACGGTATAACGGCTTCTTGCTGGGAACAAATAGTGGGTTGAAAACAAGGCGGCCAGGCTGTGACATAGCAGCTGGAAGAAAACATAAGATTCTTCTGTACAATTTTACCTGCTTAGTCGTCTTTGCCTCACTCTGTCTTCATGACGAGGAACCATTGCGGCCCACAGACTCAGACCAAAAAAATAAATAAATAGATAAATAACTAAAAATAAAAATAAAATACTACTACTACTACTACTAATAATAATAATAATAATTATTATTATTATTATAATAAACAGTGTAAATTATAACTACATAATGTTAACTTGCTCTCATAATTTTAAGCATTTTTTTTTAAACTCAAAAACTTATTTACACACAAAATGTTTCTGGGTGTTTCACTGGTACTACTGGTATGTGGACACGCCGTGCATATATGTTGGGGTGTCTTATGTGACTTACGACATTCAAACTGCACATCACTGTGTTCACAATCGTCGCCTGCCAGTTTTGAAAGCGGCTGTATTGGATTTTTTTTTAATACGAAAAGGATTGAAGTTTAGACATCCATTTCAAGAAACAATTGTTGGCAATCCTTTTCCTATCTTAAAAATAATAAATCCAATATAGCCGCTTTGTAATTTGGCACGCGATGATTGTGAAGGCTCTAATTTGCAGTTTGAACCTCGCAACATCACATAAGACACCCAAACATACATAGACGGCGTGGCCACATACCAGTAGTAGCAGTGGAACACCCTGAAGCATTCTGTGTGTAAATAAGATTTTGAGTTAATAATAATAATAATAATAATAATAATAATAATAAAAGCAGCTTAAAATTATGAGAGCAAGCTAACATTATGTAGTTATAATTTACACTGTACACTATAATAAATATACATCTATATAAGTTTATATCGGTTAGTAGTTAAATAAAAATTTAAATGTACACTATTCTGGCATTATTTATTTAAATACTCTTCAGCAGCATCTTCATGCTGCTCGTATTATTTGTTTCTATACATTAAGAACAATCTTCTCAAATATCAGAAATTCACATTTTAACTTGTAAACACTTGTTCTAAAAAATTATGTCACTGACACTAATTAAAAAAAAAATCAACAACGATATTTATGTATGTTGCTGAAAATATGTTCTACAAATCTACGGCGCATGGGGAATAGATCTTTTCACGAAATGTCACTTTTTGCAACTTTCAAGAAATATCACATTGTTGAATAACCAGAAAACGTATTTGCTTCTTTATAATGTCACTATTGATTACCACAACTAACTATAAATTCGACGCTGCGAATTGTCAGTTAAAGTTCTGTGGAACTGCAGCTGAATTCTTAACTGATCTTCTTGTTCGTCTCTGTATGACATGTTGAAGCCAAATCCCAATAATCTACGATCTCATCGTTAGTTACGTTTCTCTTGTGTTACACAGTTTCTGAAAATAAAAATAATAGGCAGCGTTTAATAACATAATAACAGTAGGGAATGATTAAAGATCAATTATTACATCTTAAACTTACAAAAATATTTAAAATGTTTGTGTAGGACCTACAGCAGCTTGTGAAGACAATATTGTGTTACAAAAGTAACATCCTGAAGAAAATGTAAAGGGCAAGGAAGACAACAGCTACAGCTGAAAGTGACATAGCTTAGACTGTAGCTTAATTACGGACGTTGTAACATGTTGAAGCGGTCACACATTTATTTTTAAAAAGTATAGCATCTTATAAATATTAAACCTAATATTAAAAAAAAAAATAATAATAATTTGAAAACATGTGGCAGCATTTGAGTTGATGAAGAACTAGCGTCTCATTCCGAATGCTCTGATCTAAAATCTGGACCCGAACATCCTTTTCCCCTCAGTCGTACCAGGTGAATGCCGAGGTGGTTACTAAGGCCTTGATGACCGCTACCTTGCTTGATTTCTTTCCCCACGGAGCAGGCCATACATATTATTTTGCCTTATACAAATGAATAATTTTGATAACGTTGCATTGCAAAGAATACAAAAAATCGCGAATATAGGAATGAACCATGAAATGCTCAAGAAAACTACCAACATGACAGAACAATTCAGTAAAAGGATGAAATGAAAGGTAAGGGGAAAAAACAAGGAATGTCCATGTGTGTGCTTTATTGGGTACTTTGTCCTATGTGATGGTGACTTTTGGTACTATTTGGCTGTATATATATATGCATCCCTAGATGTAAAAATACCTATGTAAAAACAGGCAAAAGATTTGATTAAGCCTATGCCTTTTTACGAGGTTTTCAATATTAAAACACCGTTTTCTCAAAAATACAATTTTGTGACATTCCTTCTATTTTCCCCTTACCCTTCAAATATACTCTATACATGTTCAACTCTGTCTTCCACGGACACTTAAATGGAACGTGTCACTTTAAGATGGGAAAATTGCGCATTTTGCTAAAATAAGAATTTTCAAAGTGTTTTAAATGTTATAACAGCGCTTGTAGTACATGCTTTTGGGAAATAAAGTTTACAGGAAGATGATTCTGAGAAGTATCATGGCACAATAGTATGTATTTAAAGCGAAGAAAAAATAAAAAGGGAGCCAGAAAGGTTTTTTTTTTACAAGAATTTAAACATAGTGTATCCCTCTTCAAATGACAACTTCTATGATTCTTTCCACTCTGAATCTAAGGTACGGCTTTTTTAATGCATTCAGTGCATTCAGAACTTTATAAAGGTCTTACGTTGAAAAAAATGGAATCTTTAAGATTAACGTCCCACGGTTATGCGGTTAGGCTAAAGGAGATTGTGATAATGAGAAATGAGTGAAATGGTGGAATGAAGAAAGTAGGAGAACCCCGAGAAAACCCACGAGCACGTATTTGCCAACTCAAAGTCCACACGGCGCGAGCTGGGATCGAACCAGGGACCCCAAGCACTGGAGGTGAACGCTCTACCACTGAGCCACCGCGCCCCCGGGTCTTACGTTGAATGTTGTATATCTTAGCGCGAAAGCAACTAATTCGCCCAAGGAAAGTCCAAAATCTAATAAGAACCACTTCCAATAACAAACCCTGAACACAATACGATACAATACACACACACACACACACAAACATATATATATATATATATATATATATATATATATATATATATATATATATATATATATATGCAAATCGCAAAAGAATAATTGTAATCTTTCGGCAAATCTAGTCTGATGGCCCCTTTTAATTTTATATATGCCAGGTAAAATATTTACATGTCGCCTGCCGCAAACCATTTAAGAGAAAATAAGAAAATTAGCGAAAGAATTATAATTTTTCAACAATTATTTCGAGCGGCACGCCAATAGTAAACCTGCAGGCAGAATTAGGTAATACTCAAGCAGACTGTTTTACTAAATTTTGACGCATTTCTTCATCTTCCGGTTTCTTTTTGTAGTACATGCACTAAACGAAAAGAAATCCTTAAGTTTAATATCCCACGGTCATGTCAGTTAGGCTAAAGGAGACGGTAATAATGAGAAATGAAGAAAGTGGGAGGAAACGGGAGAACCCCGAGAAAACCCACGAGAAAGTCCACACGGCACGAGCTGGGATCGAACCAGGGTCCCCAAGCACCGGAGGTGAACGCTCTATTACTGAGCAACCGCGCCCCCCTATGTACTAAATGAGGAGCTCTAAAAGAAAAAGCGAAACAACTTCTGTTAGGTGGCCAGTAAAAAAGCACGCATGCTATCTGAGTCAGGACAGAAGCACAGAAGGGGGGCCCGAGCGACAGCGTAGCGAGCAGACACGTCAGCGACAAGGCAGGGGGTACGCATAAACGAGGATGGTGCAAAAACATTTACAATATTTGTAATTATTCTTATCTTCAAAAACACTTAATTTCGATCCTAAGAAAAATACCTTTCACAGCTAATACACGAGTGTTACACCGCCTTTCTTTCTTACCTTTACGACAGAAAATAGTGTATGTAGGGCTATTGCCTCTGTTCTAAATTTTTCTTCTTGAATAAATCTTTTCCACACTTTGCGCAGTTGAATTTACGCGCTTCACCATACCATGACTCTGTAAAAAATTTATAATCCTTCTCTCTTTATTACACAATTCTTAAAAAAAAAGTTTACATTACGGCCATCGCAGATGTTCACAACTGACGTATGAACCGGAAATTCCCGCCGCTTACTTCTACCCTATTTGCATTCAAAATCCATTTCAATAAGCTGTGCAATGATAGAAATAACTTACATTAACACTCTCATTCCTTCACGAAAAATATTTCACATCATATTTTATCTATAAATTTTGTTCTCGGCGTAAACGTCTGCTCGACAGAACCGAAGAATTATTATAACCCACTGGTGTATTTAAGGGGGGCTCTTGGGCTTAAGCCCCTTGAAATTGTACTTACTATATTAAAGTAAATGAATTATCTTGGAGAACAAAGTTAGCCAAGCCCTTCTCCCGTGAAAAAAAAAAATCGTAAATACGTCATTAAAATGTTAATATACGCGCAATTATCCCGTCACGAAAATAGAAATGTACGTGCCTACTCCCTTCGGAAGCATCCCCTCGGCCCCCCCTGACTCGGTTAGATGGCATTCGTGCTTTTTATTAGCCCCGTAACACAGATTGGTTTGTATTTTTTGGGCTTCTTATCCACACATCAGGAATCAGTATAAATACGCAAATCGTAAAAGAATTGTAATTTTTCGACAATTAATTCTGACGGTCGCCTTGAATTTATAAGTGAAAAATTTAAAAATGTATACGTCGCTTGGCGAAAATCATTAAATAGACAACAAGAAGGAAAGTAGCGAAAGAATTATATTTCAGTAAGTATTTCGAGCAGTGCTTCTTCCAGACTTGTCTTTGGGAGGGCAGTGGCTCCCCGGAGCAGACCAAAATAATACGTTTATAATAATAACTAGAATAGGACGAGCAATGCCCCCGGAACATTACTTTTGAAAGAAACACTGCTTTCGAGTGGCACACTAGAAGTAAAACTGCACGAAGAATTATAACCTGTCATAAAAATGGTAATGTAAGCATCTTTTTAAACTCTTTACTTTGAACAAGGCAGTGATATTATGTCAGTACATAGTATTGCCGAATGAGCATTAGCGAGTGAAGGCGGGTTAGAGCCCCGCAGGGCACGTTGTTTTCTCTTTCCTTCTTGGGAACTGTAACTGCAGAAACCGGTTCAGATCAATTGGTCATTGTCACTGCCTTGACTAAAGTAAAGACTTGCCCGCATATTTTCCCCTCGCTCCTGCTGACCTCCAACTTCGCAATGCTCTGACTCAGACAGTATTGGTGCTTCTAGAACACAGGTCCCCTTTATAGGTTAATAGATGTTTCTTTTCTGTATCAAAGTAAAATATTTAATTCACATTGTATTGCCGAGCGAGCGTTAGCAAGTGAAGGCGGGTTAGAGCCCCGCAGGGCACGTTGATTTCTGTCTTTATTACAGATAAATGGGAAGAGGAACCTGTGTTCTACATCCCTGCCTATTGGTGCTTTTTAGTGGCCATGTAGTACAGGCTGATTTATATTTTTTGCACTGTAGTTTTTACGTCATACATCCGGCAACGTATATATATACGCAAATCATAAAAGAATAACTACTTTTTCGACAATTACTTCTGACGCTCCTTTTGAATTTTATCTATTCCATGTTACGTATCTCAAATCGCCTAGCGCAAATCTTTAGGAGACAATAAGGCTTGTGTATAGCCCGCTCCCCCCAGTTCTTTGTCACCGGAACTGGAAGAGTCAGTACTACTACTACTTATATCGAGAACAGAACCAAACCAACCCCTGCGGGGCTTCTAACCCGTTCCTAGTACTATTGCTACTAACTACCACCACTACTACTACTATTGCTACTAACTACTACTACTACCGCTACTAAAGCTACTACTACTACTTATACTAAAGCTACCTTACCGCAAGATTTACATCTTAAATCTTTATAACATGCGATTCCGATTCATTATGAACTAGTATGAATCGTTAGATTCACTATGATTCGTTAAAAATCACTGGGGGGAGCGGGCTATACTCAATCCGACAATAAAAAGAAAAATTATTAAAAGAATCTATTTTTCAGCAATTATTTCGACTGGTGAGCCAAAAGTAAACCTTCACGGTATTTTATGTATAGAGATGAAAAATAGAAATCTAGCATCCCATACCTTTATTAATTTGTAAACATAAATTTCTCGATAATACATAGTATACATGAGAACCCCCTGACCTGCGTTTCTTCTGTGTTCTATTACCATTTCTGCATGAAATACCATAAATTTTCTACGTAGTGCAATATAAGAAGTACCCATGTGCACAAGACATGCGATATACCTTAAATCCCCCCCTCCACACACACATAGTCATAGATAAAGTACAAGAGCACTACACATGCAGATATAAAGTACAGGTACGTTCTTTCTTTATTTTCGTATCAGTCGATAAGTAAAGAAAAGTCGCTTTGTTACCTCCTTTGTAAGTTCGTACATACTCAATGAATAATCCCTAAAAGTACGAGCGTCCTGCTCATTCGGGAACTGATGCAGCTTCATGTATACTATACAGACACTCAATCACTTATAAAGACAATAAAACTAAATTATTTTATGTAATCGTTATACTTACCGACTTTTCTTGTCTTTCTTTCTTTCTTCTTCACTATTAACAGTGTTGAGGTGTGCCTCCGACTTCGGAAAAGTCTTCTTTAATTTCAAATCACTCATTAACTAATTAAAATTGGGTATATTACCAACTTTTTAAGTAGGTAGATATTCAATGAATAATTCCTGGCTCCTTAACTATAACCCTTTTTCTATATAAAGATATCTTCTTCAACATGACTGAATATAGTGAGATTTATTTTATTTTATTTATTTATTTTTTAAATATTCCTTCTCTTGATTTGTGAATTCAACACAGCGCGCAAGGAATGCTGGTACCTTTGATAAACAAATGACGGTTGATGTAGCTATGCTAATTAGCAATCTCACACACTGGATATCATAAATTTCAAATTTTTAACAAATATATTTCTTTGGTGCTGCTATAATTAGTATAATGATTGGTAATAATGCTACTACGATACTCTCGTGAGAGAATTTATTCAACATTCGATAAAATATTCTGCAAATAATTCTAAAATTTTACATGAAAATATTTCATTTAAGTTACAGGACAAGATAAACACATTTCCATACAAAATTAATAGGAGTTTTAAAAATATTTCTTATATTACGAACGAATTTATTTTTAAAATATTCGAAATATTTTAAAAAATATAGTTCATATGTTTTCTTGTAACAATAGAAAAGAATGTAAATGACATGTTGGAAAACACTTTATTCTGTTTATAGGCCTATTCTGTTTCCTTTATCATGTATGTAAAACATTTTTTGTGTTACTTAGAAAACATTTTCTCTCTCAACTAGGGGTAAAAGTACGGGGGGACGCCGCCCCCACCTCGAGAAAATATACACGGCGTCTACCCAGTTCCTAAAAAAATTACAATGGGCAAAGATAGGCAGGGTGAACGGCGTGACGTCATCCGCTACCTACCGTCCCCCAACCTTTTCAGATTCACTTTTACCCCTGCTCTCAACATTGAAAACATATTACATTACATTCAACACAATATTTCTATTACAATTTGTGAAAATTTTCCATACATTATTTTCCTACTAACGTTCTAAAAATGCACATCCTGTTCAGTGGCATATTTACGATTTTGTTTTGTAGAGGGAATCTTTGCTAACTTTATTCCTGAAAATGTGAAAATTGTGCAGGATATTTCATTTACTTTAATATAGTAAAACAATTTCGGGAGAGGATTAAGCCCGGAAAGCTTATTTAACGCCACTGCTTCCCGTAGTTAATTAAATGTTCTCCAAACACATTTTAAAAAATAGTTCCGGCATATATTTGGGATACTTCCCAGATATAACAAGGAATGTGTTTTCTCCAGTAACGGAAGAGTATATTCTGAAAACATGTAAAAATGTTTCTATAATAGACCTATATCAGAAAATGTTGTTCACTAAAGACACAAAATATCTTCCAAAACACAATGGAAAACATTTTCTATTCATTTTTAATGTTTTCTTTTACCTGTTTTAAAGTTTTATATTCAAAATTCCATAAAATATTCTGGAAATAATACTAAAATATCATACGAAAATATTTAATTTAAGTTATAGGAGAAGATTACCAAAATACTTTTGTAAAAATTAAGTAAACCTTTTTAAAACATTTCTGAAAAATATTTCTTATATTACGAAATAATCTATTTTTAAAATATTCTAAATGTTTTTAAAAATATATATTTAATACGTTTTCTCGTAAAAATAGAAAATATTACAAATAACGAATTAGAAAACATTTTTTAAATATGTGGAATATATTTTGTTTGATTGCTTTCCGTATCATATACGGAAAACATTTTTAGTATCATTTCGAAAATATTTCCCTTCTCAACAGTGAAGACATATTGAATTAGAAATATTTCCCAAGAACAATAAAATTTATTCTGACCACTAAAGAACATCAGTAAGAAGGAGTTAAATGTCCAACGCTAAAAACTGATGTCATTGAAGACAATTCACCATTGTCTGTGAAAATAGTCTATTACAATGGATCTTATAATCTCGTAATTCTAAAGGCCTTCATTTGGTATGGATCATATATAGGAAAGGAGTGTCTAATAATATGTGCTTGGTGTGGGTTTCTGTCACCACGGCACGGCGCTTCCTCAGGTTGCAGATTGAGGAGAAGGCCTCTAGATATAGAGGTCAGCTGCGAATTTACTGAATAAGCAGTCGCGGACAGACGACTAGGAGTAGTCCTCCAGCTTCGGGGTTTTCGTACCAAAACCTTATCTGTAAAAAAACACTCTTGTTCAGAAATATTCAAAAAAGCCTTGGACAAGGACTGATAACTTGGCACAATCTCACCAAAAGAAAATGGACATGAGATTTGGAACATGGAATTTTAGAAGTTTTTATAGGGTAGGCGCGTTAAAATCCGTAACGAGTGAGATAGAGAAATACAGGATGGACCTAGTTGGAGTTCAGGAACTTAAGGGGGAAGGAAATGGATCTGTGAATTTCGGAAATTTTACGGGGAAAAAATAAAAATCAACAGTTAGGAACAGAGTTTTTCGTTCACAAACGAATATTATCAGCAATTAAACGGGTTGAATTTGTTACTGACAGACTTTCTTTTATTACTCTTAAGGGACGATGGTGTGATATTATTGTTTTAAATGTACATGCCCCAACTGAAGATAAGGATGACAGTTTTTACGTAGAAGTGGAACGGATATTTAACCAACTCCACGATAATATATGAAAATTCCATTAGGGGATTTCAATGCGAAGGCAGGACGAGAGGATATTTTCAAACCGATTATAGGGAACGAAAGTCTACATAAGGAACACATACTAACCTTGTACGTCCGAGCTGTGATGAATAATTACTGCTAAAAGGAGATAGTAAACTTTTCGCGGGAACGTATACTGTTAGTTATTAAGTAGTCTACCTTTGGCTGGTCGTGGGCCTAGTGAGGTGTTACTTCGTTTTTATGTTAGATTTGGACCTGGAATGTTTCTTCCACGTTTGTTGATCATCACCTTCCTCACTTAGCTAGTCCCAATATCTTCTTCTATATTTTAAAATCATCGATTCGTTGCATACTCCTTTCTGCTCCTCACTGTCATTCCATCATTCCCTTATGGCGGTATGAAAAAGACAATTTCTTCGGAAGATGTGTTAAGTCCAATTGGAATTTCACGAAAGATGGGGCCTAATTCTGCGTAATTAAGAATATGCTTTCAACACTCAATTAGTTATTTCATTCACAGCAGAAATTGTTAAGTATAAACAGTTTTACTTTCTGTGCAATTATAGATAAAAGTTTGCACATTACGCAGAAATGGGGTAACTTGTACTGTATCCTTGGTCTGTAATGTCTATTTAGGAGAATGTCAATTCTACTCTTTATTAGTAAAGAATTATGGGTTTTCAGATGTTTAATTTCTTCAATATTAATTCTAACAATAAAAGGCTTTGCAAATAGCACTGCATGGGTATATGCATTCTAATCCATTAGTCTAGCTTCTTTTTCATTCATTTCATTTTTTTAGACCAATGCCACATGGTTTTAGTCAACTCCTCTATATTATTATTATTATTATTATTATTATAATAATTATAATTATTATTATTATTATTATTATTATTATTATTATTATTATTATTATTATTAAAAGTTCTAGTAGTGGTATTACATCGATATTTGTGATGATACTGGTTTCTACTCGTTACCGTGTACTCACTGTACACGACTGTTACGAAACCAAGGTTTTTACATGCCACCAGAAAAACATTTGACTTTTTTATGATGATACTTTCAGACCCGGAGCTAGGACGAAACTTCTCACGTAATAAGTATAAATATTCTTTCTTATTCAGCAGTAAGCGGAGAAACGAATGTTAAAAAAAAAAAAATCTGTTATTAATGGGACAGGATGCAAATACGTGGTGATCTTTGTCCCTATAAAAAAATTGTAAGTTATATGTCTGAAATGTGGAATTGTATGCGTAAATTGTTGGTCTATAGAGTAACAGGTAATACAAGATAATTGGTAGCATCTGAGTAGTACCATAATTGGCAGTAAGAGATGCACCGACTTCTCACTATTTTGACGAAAATTTATTTTTCAGAAATGTACGAATGTTTGAAATCAATGACTTGTTTACTTTTCCCCTTCGGTTTGTTTTTAACCTTGAACTATAGTTTCCTCCCACGCCAAATCGTGCTTCCTTGCACTACTACAGTCTTAATTTCGTGTAAATATCTTTCCGGAAAAAACATTCACTCACTTCCAGCATTTGTTTCACTTCATCTGGTATTCTCTAGATTTTTGTCCAATTCTCGTATTTCTTTTCCGACATCACACAAAAATTCAAGACTCATACTACCCACAGAGAAATAAAGTCAGGTAGGTTTTAGTGTAATACGACTTATTAGTTTACGGTGGATAAGAATCCTACCAAAAATGTGTGTGAAAAGATTGCTAGAAATTGTAATACCACAAACACATCTTGAATAAGGAGGGCAATTTCTATTTACGTAATAGGAGTGGTAACTAGTTACGGTAGTCGTAGCTGTACACAATAACTAGTATACGTATCTGGTAAAAAAAAAAACAATCTCTATATTGATTTTCCTTTCAATTCGTTTTAACAACTGTATTAATAAATTAGTGAAGTTAGTTTATTATCATAAGCACCTATGTCTATAATTATCGAATAATTTCCTAATTAAGATTTTTCTTCTAATAATTTCATTATTTGTGTTTGGTTTTCGATGAATTTACCATTTGTGTCTAAAAATATACATACTAGTTCAGAATTTCTGGTATACATAAAAAGTATATTTTAAAAATGCATAGGTACCAATTGTACTGCGGTTTATTTTGTGCTAAGTGTACACCAAATTCCAAAGAAGATAGATTAGTTGATTTTTAACGGAGTAGATTCCTCATATTTTTGTTTGCTAGTGCCATTTTCCGAAAAAAAAAAACACTCTCAAATATCATCATGCACCATTTTTCCGTTATTTTATTTAAAATTTTAAGTAGCACTTTTGGAAATGCTTTTTTCAATTAAAAAAAAGGTAACTACGGACGAATTATTTTTGAATATCTTTGACTTCTTTTCTAATATCAGACTCTTTCTATTTCTGTCTTATTAACCCACATTTTTCCGAATTATTTTTTGTGGCTAATTTTTTTTGATATTTGTATGGAGTACTCTGTGATGAGGAATAATCACCAAATCCTTGAAATAAATGATCTCCGTCTTACGTGTACACTTTTCGGAGGGTGCGTCGAAAATGATACATCGGAAATATCGTTCTTAGTGACAGGGGTCGTTTTCGACCCATTGAGAACATGAGGTAAAGTTTTCAATACGTTGTCCTTCTGAATAAATTTGTTAGTTAGTATCAACTGGAATAAATGTTTACATTAATTAAAATTTGTTAATTTTAATTTTTACATTTTCGTCAGAGACGTGTTGTTTCCATAGATTTGCAATATTTGAACAGTTTATGGAGCATTGTTCTCTAATTTCTGATAAGAAACATTTTGATAATAACTATATGATTTATATATACGTGAAAATAGATTGTACACCATTTTGTAACTATACTAGCGCACCTATGATGCATACTTACGCCTGAGTATGAAACGCATCGAAACATTTGTCATGCAGGAATAGTTTGCATTTAACATTGTTTCGTTTCTGAAAAGAACATCAGATCCTGCTTAAAATTAAAACCGTTACTGTATGACCTATGTTGTAATACCTGACAGTGGTATCTGAAGATTTTGAAGTAGCATCAACTTCAGGCCCAGGCTTTAAATTCCAAAATTTCCTCAAAAGTATCTTGCAAATGCTTATGCGTAGGGTCAATGTGTGTAGGGTCAATAGTTTATCCAGCCTTCCTTTCAAGTATACAACAGTTTGCGGTAACAACCTTTTGCATCCAGACTATGAACGGGAAATACCACTTCATTTCAAGACTGGAAGAGTGATAGAGCTTCAGGTTTGGTCCAGTTTGTCCGCTCCACACATGTTTGCATTATAATAGTCGGAAACCAGTGCTGACATTTCCATCAGCATCCACTTACCAGACGAAGAAGAACGGCTTGATGTCTTAAGTGGTTGGGCACCGCGGTAGAAATAGTTGACTTCGTCCCGTCGTGGGAAAATTCTTGTGTGAATAGTAGCTGTTCCTTGGTGTGTATGTGGCCGTAGGCGTGTGATGGATGGCTTTATTTAACACAGTAATAGACTCCGCTCACTGTCAGAGTCCGGAGCTTCCCACAGGAATTGGATCTTATGCCAAACTGGGTCGAATTTGGCCTTGGTTGCTACCTGTATATGTCAGAGCGTATGATCAGTATGTTGAAGAATTCATGGTACTCAGACTCCGTAGAATTTGGCCTTGATTTTCCACGTGAAATTGATTTGTTGCTAAGGGGATATAGCATTTAATGACTATTTTTTGAAGGAAGTAATGAGACACGTGATGTGTGTGTGTGTGCGTGAGGTCGTATGCCTGATCTAGTAAGATCACGTGACGAAAAGTAGTGATTGTGAGTACGATGATGTTAACGGAATGCAGAACGTACACGTATGTGTATGTGTATATCATTCCGTTAGCAGCTGTTGTGAAGGAAGTAAAATCGAATTAAAGATGATATCATCAATGAATATATTAAGTAAGCTTACTACGCAATCATTGGATCCCTTTAAAATGATGCGTGATTTAGAGATTTGCGTACCATTTCGTATTGTAAACTTTGAGGTAATTACAGTGAGTAATGGAAGGAAGGCATGTGTCACATTGGGACCGCGCCAAGGTTGGACGACGACAAGCCTGGACACTTTTTGTGTCCAAGCTTGTCGTTGGCCAACCTTGTCGTCAGCGACCCAAAATGAGATATGTCAAAGCATCTCGGGGTCGATCCCGACAAGCCTGGACACCTTCAGGAATGTGTCCAGGCTTGTCGTTGGCCAACCTTTTCGTCAGCGACCCAAAATGAGATGTGTCCAGGCTTGTCGGGATCGACCACGAGAAGCTTGGACACCCGAGGAATGTGTCCAGGCTTGTCGTCGTCCAACTTGTCGTCAACGACCCAAAATGAGATGTGTCCAGGCTCGTCGGGATCGACCGCGACAAGCTTGGACACCTCAGGAATGTGTCCAGGCTTGTCGTCAACGACCCAATTTGAAATGTCTGTTCCAACAAACTCTACCAGTTAAGGCGTTTCCAGTTCATACATACGTGCCCTTCAATATAGTTGCATGGCTCGCATCTATATCGCTATTGGCTGATTCTCGCCAGTCAGCTACTGCCCTCTACTAGAGGATTTTCAAATTATTTTAAATTTATTTATCTTTTATTAAAAGAGATTATTATTATTTACAAGATTTTCGTTTTACTTAAAATATTACAAGCAGTATTTAGCAATCGTTGAAACATTTCCGCCAAAAAATCAGGATCGTGCGACTGTGCCGTGAAAGCCACGTTTTCATGCACCTCTGACTCTAAGGGCGCGTTCTTAAACATCGATCAGGTTAAATGCTTTCTTTGATCAGGTTAAATGCCTAGTGTTATGAAATTCTTTTCGTGAAAACGCTTATTTCGTTACGGGAGGTGAATCAATTATTAGCGTGAGTAGGTCTACACTTCGCAAAAAAAAAAAAAAAAAAAAACTTTTTTGATGAACAATTATGGAAGTGAGTTATTTGGGGAGATCATCTGGTGAGCAATCGTAAGCAAATTAAGTATATCTGGTTTCTGGAAGACTATCTGATAGAACAAGGAATATCTAAAAAAAAAAATCCTGATCTATGACCATGTACAGCATTGTTGTTTGCGTGCCTCTTAGTAGGATGTTCAAAAGCTGAGAATGGGGTTCGTCTTAAAGAGGGCCGTACCCAGGATTTGTTTGAGGAGGGTATAGGCCATATTTAGAATATTTTGAGGAGGGTATAGACCATATTTAGGATATTTAGAGGTGCATCACTGTATTTTATTTAAACCAGTAACTACAATAAAGGAAACTAACAGTGTCATAGCAGTATTCGGCTGGGACAACAAGTATTTGTGCTAATCTTGATGTTATTTTCGGACTATGAGAACATGAGCAATTTTGAAATATAAACCAAGAATATTCCAATATCGCACAGTGTGTTTTTCTACGGACGCCATCTCGATGGAGAACAATGTTACAAGAAAGTGTGGATTTCCAAACTGCAATGTTAGAACTGAATCAATCGTTTGAGTTATACAGATGTAGTCTTGAATGGTAGAGAAAATTCTGTGTGGAACTCTCTTGCTTGACATCAGTGTATGAAAGAGTGGATAGTTTTATGACTCTAATCCAAGGAAAATGAGACAGACGGGCAGCTAAATGCTGATACTTGCTTTTCGTACAAGTGTTACAGATTTGATCTGAAGAGTCTGCATTAATACTAAGCTTCTTTCTCGCTCCCCCTGGCCTATTGCATTCTTCAGTTAGTGCGTAGTCTCACCCACTCTACTTCTCTTTAATTTGTTCTTTTTAATATTGCTGTTACAGCACTTAATTTCTTCTGCTCTCCTTCATTATATATTTTGTCTGATAATTTATCTTTCTCTCTATGCCCACATTTCGAAAGTTTCCGATTAGATTTCACTATCTGTTCCTGCAGGCCCGAATTTCTTGATAGGCCTATACTAAGCCCGGGTCTAGGAACTAAACGTTCTGAGATGCGCACGGACAAAAATTGTATAAGAAACCGCCAGAGTGATCATAGTTAGTTTTATATCCTTATTGTCGAAGGATAGGAGAATGTACTAACAACTTTCGATCAAGATATCTTGCAAATCAAATGTGTAACATTGCATTTTCCTAGGTGATCGCGTGTGAAAGTGAACATGATTTAAAGCATAAATTGAAAGCATGTAGAAAACCGTCGCCATTCTACATTTCAGAAGCAAAAAATCAAGGAATACGTTAGTTGGAAATTGATTCTATTTTGAATTGGAACTCCAAAAAGTTCACCACATAATACAATCACAAACACTAATTTCTTTATACCGCCAAGTGGGGTGAATACAAACAAAACTTTCATTTTTTTAATTTGTTCACTCTTATGTTTTATAAATGCAAGAGAAACCCTATATTAATTGTTTGAGGTACTCTTCATACTCTAATCTTGCTATGCATGCAATAATAGGATTGGCGACTTGCTTTAACATTTTTTCTCTGCAACTATTTTTAGCTACATTACTGTTGACAATTTTTGACCGAGCTTGCGAAGGTCTTCTAGTCGAAAGTTTGGCATTTGTGTTGTTTGTCTGTCTGTGTGTATGTCGCACGATAAAAGTCGAACGAGTGAACAGATTCAAATGAAACTTTCACAGATTGTTTATTGGTTCAAGTTACAGATCATTCATTGGGGAACAAAATCGAACCAAAGGGAGGGAGTGGAACCCCCTTAAAAGTGCAAAAATGTAGAAAAACACAGAAAATAAAAAAATAAAAACGAATTTAATGGTCTATTTTCTGTTGCAAGAGCTTTATAAATCAGCAAATATACGTACTTCGGAGATCTGGAGCTATTTCTTCGGAAAGACGGGGAGGGGGTGAATTGGACAAGGATGTAGCTAGAAAATTACAAAAGGGAGTTATCTAAAAGTGAAAATTGACGAATACGAATGAAACTTTCGCAGGTTTATCACGAGGTCTACTGTTCGTTTCACAGAATGTTTATTGGTTCAAATGACAGGTCGAGTTCGTTGGGAAACAAAATCGGACCAGGGTAAGGGGGTGAAATTCCCTCTTAATAGTGCGAAAATATAGAAAATCGAAGAAAACCACAATTAAAAACTAATTTGATGAACTCCTCTCTGTTACAAGAGCTTAATAAATAAGCAATTATGTGCTATTGATTCGGAGGAAGGGAAGGGGGTAAAATCGGATAAGGGTGTAGCCAGAAAGTAGAAAAGATGGTTATTTAAAAATGAAAACGGACGAATCAAAACGAAATTTCCACAGGAAATGACCAAACATATTTGGGGATTCCGACCTATTGTTTCGGAGGGAGCGGGGTAAAATCGGATAAGGAATAAAATCGCAAGAATACAAAAACGGGGGTAATCTAAAATTGAAAACTGACGAATCAAAACGAAACTGTCACAGCAAATGAATAAACATATATCGGGGATTACGACCTTTGTTTACGGAGATGCATGAAATCGGATACGGTGTAGCCAGAAAATGAAAAGGGGGTGATCAAAAAATGAAAACTGACGAATCGAAACAAAACTTTCCACGCAACACACAATGAATAATATACGTATATTAAACGTATAATAAACATTCTAACATGTATTAGACGTTTAATATGCGTATATTATACATTATGTGCTGTGTGGGTTTCACAGAAAACGAGCAAACGTACTTCGCGAATTACGGCATAGTTTTTCGGAGAGGGTGGGGGTAAAATAGCTAAGAGTGTAGCCAGAAAATGAAACAGGGGTGATCAAAAATGGAAACTGATGAATCGAAACGATACTTTGACAGGAAATGAACAAATATACTTCGAGAATTACTGTTGTCTCGGATGAAGGTGGAGGGGGGATGAAATCAGATAAGGATGTAGCCAGAAAATGAAAATGAATTATCCAAAAATGAGAACTGACGAACCTAAGTAAAACTTTCAGTAATTTATCGCGAGGTCTACTGTTCGAAGAATCTTAATACTAATTAACTTAGTTTAACTTTGTTCACTCCAAAGGTAGCGCTCCAAGCAATTTGATGTGTGGGGCTTCAAAGCATTTTACTGCACTTCGATGTTTCATGTGCAAAACTAGTTTTGAAATTTCATAATTTGATTTTAAGACATTTTTATAAATTAACAACAGCATTTTTGAGAGTGGCAGGTGAACAGGTACATAATATCTTGAGTTTATAAACCATAACATCGTACCAAAAAATATCGCAAATACCCAAATGACCTAACTGAAAAAGTTAAAAGGGCATTATCGTTAACAAACTAATGTAAAAAATGTGTTAGTAAAAAATATGACATACCCACAATAGTTTTACAGAGATATGTAAACCAATATAACGTGAAGTCTCAAGATCGAATACTGTAAAAAAAAAAAAATACAGAAGAAATGATTATTGATAAAATTGTGAAGTGTGCAGAGTAGGGTTATTCACTACAAGAGTATGACATAACACTGATGATCAAAAGATATCTTAACAAATAAGGGAAAACATTTTAAAAGTTCAAAAATAATTTGGTCGTAAGTTTTCTTCAACGTCATTCCCAAAAATCTCAGATATCGATTTCGTGTGTGGCTATCCCGACGTTCCAGATGTCTTCGATCTCCATTTTGGGCAGGTAAAAAGGAAACTCTCGCAGCCAAAGCCTTACTGTAAGGGAATGATGATAATTCATGTCAGTTGCAATGCAATAGGAAAGTAACACAAAAAATAATGCTTGTTCCTATTCACCCCACCTGTTAGTTGAATAGAAAAAAAACAATATTAAAAAAATATATATGTAACTAAGGAAGAGTATTTTAATTTAATATTTGCAACAGTTTCATTGCGTCAATAAAGACTGTCATTTTAACCAAAACTTTATTTTCGTTGGCCAACTAGTTCTAAAATAATTTTGTTCAAATTTGCGCAGTGCTGACCCAACGGCCATCACTCAGGTGGAAATAATTGCACATAGTATTGGGTCAGGCTAAGAGGCCGCAAGGTCTGTCACGCTAGTGATATAGGTTATACTGCCAATGTGTCTGAAACGGAAAGTTTTCAATGAATGTATTCTTCCTGTTTTGACATACGGAGCTCAAACATGGACACTAACAAAATCAGACATTCACAGTCTGCAGACTACACAAGGGAGCATGGAGAGATGTATGCTCGGAATAACCCAAAGAGATAGGAAAAGAAATACATGGATCAGGAAGATGACAGGAGTGACGGATATTATTGCGAAAATAAAGGGACTGAAGTGGCAGTGGGCGGGACATATCGTAAGAAGAACTGATGGCAGATGGACAAAGGCAGTTCTCGATTGGATACCTAGACAGGAAACGTCCAAGAAAGCGTCCTAATACAAGATGGAATGACGAAATGAAAAAGCACTGTGAACTAGCATGGAAAAGAACAGCAGAAGATAGATAGTTATGGAGAAGAGTTGGAGAGACCTTCATCCAACAGTGGATAAACATCGATTGAAAATGATGATAATGATATTATATCATAGTTTTTAAATATATATAGACAGATAGATAGATAGATATAGATATAGATATATATATTAATATTTAAAAACTATTTTTCCTCAATGCATTATATCATTGTAAAATGTGCTAAACTGCACAAAAATTGCTAGGATTGATGGATTGCTGACACAACAGGTCCAGGGTCTGAAAGCGTCCACCTTACGTCCAAGGCCTGCACAGAACTTCCCTACACCGAATCTTCCATATCCCCACAAAAATACCATTTCTTGCAATTTGTCCTATTTTTAAAGGACGGTAAAGTCCCTGGACCTCAGAACCTTCATCTATATTTCTAGGTCAAAGACAAATGTTGATTATGATGAATGGGAATGAGAATGAGAATTAGAAATACGAAATTTGATATAAAAACCTTTCACCAAACGTGTATTACAAAAATAATTTCTTTAAAAAGATCATGAAGTCGCCATCTTGAATCCAATATGGTGGATGAGAATGTATTTCACAATCCCTGTGGATAGAAATACCAAATGAAATACACATATTGATTATCAAGATGTGATTACGAAATGATAAATAAAGTGTGAAAAAGTCGTTGTCTTGAATTCAAAATGGCCTCCTAAAATAAAAATCGAAGGTACTAAATTAGGTAGAAATATTCATGAGAATGGGCAGGTAAAGGGAAGAATACCAAATGTAGAAAAGTTCCCATCGTAGATCAGTATGGCGCCCTGAATAAATAACTAAAGTATGAACAACCTAATAATTGGATGAAGGCAGAAACACTGAATTTGGTATAAATATGCATTACGATGACTACGTAAATGGGATAATATGAAACTTTGAAATGGTTTTCATCTTGGATTCAAAATGGTCGCAATCACGAAATAGGAACTTTTCCCTGTATTAGTGTTGTAAATAGAAAAAAAAACTGTTCGTATTTTTTCAGAAATGTACGTTTTTTTTAGAAAAAAACATTGCCTCTCGTTTTTTTTTTCAAATAGTTATTTGTAATGTATCTTACGTCATTTAAGTCTGAAGTATTTTTATGTAGGTGTAATTACCATAAAATACAACATAAATTAAACACTAGATACTGATACGGTATAAATATTTTACAATTTATATGAGTAGCGTACCTACTAATAATCCGGGTTTCTGTACTGTTTCACCAAGGTCAACGAAGAAATAAAAGTATAAATGACCGTTTGTTTTTTTTCGTGAAAGTAGGCCTTTAATAAGTACGAAAATAATATCACGAACAGTATAAAATGCAAATAACTTGTCTAAAGGTAAAAACTAATACTAATTTGCCTACTAATATTTTTCTGAATATCATATATAAATAATTTGTCGACTAGATATATGATGTGCATTGCTGGCTCTACCATATGTGCAACCCGCGCATTTGTACGGGGCTGCAATATCTGTCATAAGTATTTGATTTAAAATAAATATTTCTTGTTGGAAACAGACTTCATGATCATGGTAGTTAAATTTACTATGCTGACCTTCTATTTGAATACTACATTCATAAATTATGTTTAGGTCGCATTAGTTTAAGTCACATGGTCAGTGCTAAAGCAAATGGTAAAATAAATCCCAGAATAAATTGCTTGATTGTTGTGAAATACAAGAACTCAATTCTCGAATGGCTGTCCCCTTTGGTTAGTTATCAGAGTTCCGATATGAAAGCTTCTCTTGTCTTTGTCGCAAATAAGATCGTTATCATTGAAGGTGGAAACACTTAAAAAAAAATAACAGATGTAGAAGGAAAATCAAGAAATAAAGGTAAAAGAGCTAGTTGCACTATAATTGCAAACTGATATGTTGAGATTGAAACTCGATATTGAATTCTATAAAGAGGATTACCATCTTTCAGATGTGTTTGCTTTATCTTTCTTTAACATAATAGATTAATATTTAAAGAAAAAAACAGACACAACAATATTGCATGTATAGTAAGTATTTAAGCCTTTTTGAGTGCGAGTGTAGTTACCCTCCCCTTCGTTGTTCATGCTGGAGTAGCATACTTAAAATCGTGACTTTTAAGATTTGTTCTTTCTGGAGAAAGAGGGAGGCGGCAAAGGGCGACAAATTGCCCATATCCGGCCCTGATGATATGTATACTCATGTCCAAAATGATTGTCGCATACCTATAACTGTCTTCTTGTAAGAATATAATTTGATAATGATTTTGCAGGGTACTTTTAATAGGCCTACTGATGCTGTGTGTAATCGCAAATTGTATATTTGTGGTAAATTTCAAAGGAAAAGAATTATAAATACGAAAATGAGAAAGAGTAAAAGAAAATGTTGCTAAATGGACAAGAAAGTTTTATTTTCGTTTTATTGTTCTTATTTACTGCTGTTTTGACATGAAATTTTCCACATACATGCCTTTTGCCGATTATACACATACTAACATTATAAGAAATACCAGGCGGATTCGTTATCAAATTATATTCCTACAACAACATATTTATAGACATTCGACAATAATTTTGGACATGAGTGTACATACAAGTCATGAATATAGGATGACATAATTTGAAGTAATGCAGGGTGTTTCAAAATTAATATTAGGGTTTGAAACTGTAGTATCTATTATAATTAACTTACAATTATAAGTATTATCAAATGAAAGAGCAACTCAAATAGTTTTGTACACACGCATGCCATGCATTGTTTCCTCTGTCTGCCGTTAGAAAGAGCAAGTAGCAAAGATGGAGACTAGAGAACAGAAAGCTTTGTGTGTTTTAATTTTGCAAAGATTGAATCTGTATTTACAGTGCAACCGTCTGTGTGAATTGAATGTTTTGTGCCATATGGCGGAAAGTTTATGGGCCTTTCTCACCTATTGACTCAATGTGTGCCATGTGACGAATGAAACTCATATCGAACACTTGAAGCAAAAACTGTTTTATTTGATGTATTGTTTATAATTGTGCGCAAAATGTAATAAGTACTACGAAGACTTAATTCCCCGATATTCATTTTGAAACACCCTGCATTTCTCAGCATCACTATTAGAACTAAGATGTAAAAAGGAGAGATTGTGATTGTTTACAACAACGATATTATTATTAGTCAAGACTATAATTCCTACAAAACAAGTTAGTAGTCAAAACAAAAGGAATTAAATGTACACTCGTAACCCTTTCGGACCCAGGTGGCCAAAGTGGCACATACGGGTGTGTCACTTTTTAAATCCGCTCCTGTATGGTCACTAATTAAGATATCGGTATATATTATTTTTCCAAATATGGTTGGTCCATAGTTTATCATTTTAGTTTCTTTTTCTTCTGTGTGTCGAATTTCCTTCTCAAATTTCACCCCAGTCAAAAATTCGAGTATTTTCGAATTTTCTTTATTACTTTCCCCCTATAGCTTCATTCGTTGTAGATAGGGATGGGACTTGGGTATTTACCCACTGGGTAGGTAAATAAAAATTGGGTAAATACCCGGTAAATACCGAAATTTTATTTTCCTACCCAAAAAATGGGTATTTACTACAAACTGCAAGATTACATAATAAGAAGACGTAGTGCGTTCTAAAATAACACTTGAAGTGAACATGACACAAAAGAAAGGAAAACGCTTGAGGAAGACAATGATATGACACTTTTTCCGTGTGTGAGATTGGTGGATACATCAGCGGTGATGATGCCATATATTCATTCTATATATCCGATGAAGCTGATGAATAATGTTGGTAGAAATGTAACCTCATAACGAGATAACGTTTTGTCCTTAAGTATATAGCTAGAATATTTCGAGAACGCTGCTAATTCTTGATGTTCTGTAATTAATTTGTTCTTTTATTAGCTTTAAGATAGAAATGCCGTGGATGATGCTGTCAAATGAGATGTTAGAAACCAGAGTGAACTAACGGCATTTTGCCGAATTCTAAATTAAAGCATGAAATCATTTGAATTAGGCGTATGAATCTGATGCCATCCAATCAGAAACTAATTAAAGAAACTGACTTTATCGTCATGAGAAGCCCATTTTCCAATGGTATTTTATCTAATTTTGTTTCCAATAATGCTAATTTCATGCAAAACATGAAAATACAATTACTTCATTTTGGTTTAAGATAGCTCAATTTTTATTACATTTTAATGTATAGCTAGCAAGTGAGTGTAAATGTGAAAGTCCCCACTCATACTTATACTCCTACTGTTTTATTTGCAGTTATTAAAGCATGCATAATGTAACAGAAAAAATATATTTCAAATCATGTCAATTTTAATAACTTGTCGCACATAGTCATTTGTAGAATGTAAATTAAAAGAAAGACACTTATTTGCGTTGTATGTTCTATTTTAGTTTCTTTATTTACAGAAAAAATAACTGGTCTTTTTCAGGGTAAACAGTTTTTAAAAAATAAGTTCTCTAGAGAATCATACTTGTTTTGTGTTATTATTATGAAAACAGGAACGACCACCTAACTTATTTATATTACGGAAAATAATAAATTTACTGACTTTTGACATTTGTTTTAGTTTCTACTGGATCTACTGTTACTTTTTAACTACTTTTACGTACTGCGAAAGAACGCTTGTCTCACATATAGGGTTGAAAAGGAAAAAACCCGTATATTTACCCAATTTGGGTAAATATCTGGGTATTTACCCAAGGTATATACCCAAAAAATATTTACCGGTAAATATCCCATCACTAGTTGTAGAGAGACCTCCTTAAGACTTGTCAGGTAGATACATCGGATGGATACCTAATTGTTGATATCAATTGGACGGGCTTGCGCGCAGTGTTGCCAACTACGGAAATTAAAATCTCCTTAAATTTGGGCCAAAAATCGAAGTTTTTGTTAGAAACCGTACCTATACGTCCGAATGCAAGTCAACTTACGCCAGTCGAACATTTGTCCTTACTGAACAAACTCGGGTACATATCGTTACAGTGAGATAATTAGGGGACGCACGAAAAATTCGGATTTAGGTTCTAACTCTTGATTTTCCTTTACTTTTCTGTTTATCGAAATATATTTTTTTATAATTAGAAGCATTGTTTCTTAAATATCGCCATGATACTTGTAGGATATATTAGTAATGTACCTGTGTTTATTTTAAAATAGTTTTCGTCTGTCTGGTAGCAGTGTTGCCAGCTACGGTAAATTTTAATTCAAGATGTTAGGGGGAAATTACGTGTTTTGTCTAGTATATCCCTCTTGTTGGCTACATAGGAACAAAAGTAACAGTATCTGAAAGCCTTGTCTTTGCCCTTCACAACGCACTATAGAGAGTTTCAATAGAATAGTTAGGGGAAGTACAGTTAAGGTTTACAGTAGACCTTGTTCTCTAAGTGGAAAGATAACTGTGATTTTTTAGGTAGACTGAAATATTTTTAATGACCTGCTTACTTTATTAGATATCGTCACAGTACTTGTAGGATATACTATAGGGATACCAAAGCTTCTTTTAAGATAGTTTGTGTGTGTCTGCTAGCACTGTTGCCAGCTACAGAAAATTTTAATTTCCGATTTTAGGGGGAAATTTTGGAAAAATTCCCTTTTTGTCTCTATTATTTCCCTCTTGTTGGCTTCATTCGAACAAACGTATTACTGTCTGAAAGCCTCGTCCTTAGCCTACACAGCGCACCATAAAAAGTTTCGGTAGAATATTAGGGGAAGTACAGTTGAGGCTTATAATAAACCATGTTCTGTAAATGGTAAGAAAATTGTGCATTTCTGAGTTAGAATGAGATTTTTTTTTAAAAAAATCATGCTTACTTTGTTAGATATCGCCATGATATTTGTAGGATATATTCTTTTGGTACCAAGGTTTACTTTCAGATAGTTTACGTCTGTTTTATGGCAGTGTTTCCAGCCAAAGCAATTAATTACCAATTTTAAGTGAAAAATTCGGCAAATTTCCTTTTCCCTCTATTATTTCCCTCTTGCTCGCTACGTTGGAACAAATGTACCACTACCTGAAAGCCTTCTTTTTAGCCTACAGAACGCAACATAAAAAGTTTCAATAGGATAATTAGAGAAGCTGTAGTCCCGGCATATCTGTTGATTTTTGCTTCTGAGGAGTAAAAAGTGTCAAAATTTCATGTGTATGGGAACAGAGAATTTTTTCTTTCTCTCTTTGAATGGAAGCCAGAGACTTCAGGTTTTCACTGTACCTTGTCAACGCACCAAAGAATTTTTTTAGGTGACTTGGACTCATATGGCAACAGTGGTGCTAGATATAAAAAGTCTTGAAATTCGGTTAGGGATTTTTTTTTTTGTAAATTTTCACCCCTACATTTCCCTCAGTAATTTCCAACCCGCTTGCAACACTGCAATGTAACGTACACCAAAAAATAGCCACATTCCTTCTCTAAAATATAAGGTCTTAACCATATCAATAGGGTAAATGGTTTTTGAGTAATAAGTCACTAACTGACAAGGTAGGAAAACACCAAAAATGACCTGGGTCCGAAAGGAATAATCACACGATTTTGCCCGTATAGGTACAAGGAAACAAACGATTTGTAAGTTACGAGGGCTTCAACTCAAGTTCTATTGATTATTTCAATAATCTTCAACATAAATCAATAAATAATAGCTGCCAGAAAAAAAACAGACATTTGAAAAAAAAACATGAAAAAGAACGATGTTTTTTATTGAAAAAAAACTTCACAGAAAAAAACCGTTTTTTTACAACACTACCCTGTATATGACTTTAATCGAAACAACTACTAATTGGCATCTGAATTAAACGAACAAAATGAAAATACAGAAAAAAAGCGAAGATATGTGAGAAGCCCTCGAAAAAGTGGACGAAAACAAACTACGCTTACATTGTACGGATGTGCTGGCTACTTTGAAATTGTATGTACGGTTGCCATATTGAATTCAAGATGACAACATTTTCAAAGTTTCCAGTGATGTCATCCTAAAATTTTAGGTGGGTATACGCTCTGACATTTATTACACACTCTATAGATGCGGTATATAGACTTCATAAATTTTAGGTAGCCATACAATGGTATCTCAAAATTGAAGGTGAGTATACGCCGAATACCCTGGTATTCCCTCCATTACATTCTTGGTATTATCCAATTTACTTAATGGATTTACCAATTTATCATAATGCACATTTATACCAAACTCTGTGTCTGTATAGCTTCAGCCATTTGGTTTGTGCATATACACTCCTTATTTTATTTAGGCTGTCAAATACGATCCACAATGGCAACTTTTTCAAAATTTGGCGTTGGTCCCTTGACTTGCTCATTCTCAAAAATATTTCTACCAAATTTGGTAATATAACTTCAGCACTTTGACTGTACATATAGCTTTGATTTTTATTTTAGGAGGCCATATTGGATTCAAGATGACGATTTTTTCATACTTCATTGCGTGATCACATATTCATAATCAATATTTGTATCACATTTGGTGTTTCTATCCCCAGCGACTGTGAAGTATATTCTCGTCCGCCATATTGGATTCAAGATGGTGAGTTCTTGAACATTTTTATTATTCTTTTAATACACGTTTGATGAAAGGGTTTTATACCAAATTTCGTATTTTTAGGTTCAGTAGTTCGGGCTGTGCATATACTGTGCTTATATTTTAGGAGTCATATTGGATTCAGGATGGAGACTTTTCTGTTTATTTTCTGTTTCTAACCTCCTCGTGATGGTCATTATTTATACCACATTTGGTGTCTCTAGCCTCAGCGTCTAGGCTCTGTATTTTTATGACAAATGCTCCCGGCCACCATATTGGATCCAAGACTTTGGGAGGTGATAGGGGAGGTCATTCTAAGCAAAAATTTTATGTGAACATATAGGGTTTCGGAGATAGAGGTGGAGATAACTTTTTGCATCTTGCACTTGAGCATTCTTGTTTCGAACATTATAGCACACCCTGTAGTTGGTCTTACATTACATATTATAGCTTGTTTTAAAGCTAATGAAACAGGCTTGTAGGAGGTCTGCAATTGTCTCAATACTGCATACAATAGGGAAGTAACGGAGGGATTTTTAAAAATTCTCTTTTGTAACACAATTTTGCACTGTTCTTGAGTAGAAACTCTTTCAGTAGAGAAACTGTTTCTGATTTGGGGAAAACTATACACAGGTGTCAAGTTGTTATCTTCTTTAGAAGCCACAAACACTTCTTACTAATCGGTTTATTTGTTGAATAATGACTTCCACTGGAAACAAACAATTTTGCTTGTTTCATAATTATTATTATTATTATTATTATTATTATTTCTTCTCTTATTTTAATTGTTACTGTTATTATTGTCACAATTTTTATTGTAACTTGTGTTCCTACGTGGAAATGTAGAGCTTTCGTATGTTTGGGAACAGTGACGACGCCAGAGGGGGCAAGGGGGCGAGCGTCCCCCTGGTGGCTACTCTTGCCCCCCTGACTGCCATCCAGACTGCCTCCCCCCAGACTCCTACAATCATAAAACATTCTACATATAGTATTTTATATCAGTATCATAACCAATCTCATTGTCAAATTGTAGTCTACTTTCCATGCATTTACTATGTGGTAGATTAGTCCTCAAGCTTTCTTCTTTGAGCGTCTGGGTATGCACACATATTTCTGTTTTCTAATTTAGCGCCTTTTCCGGTAAATTTTAGTTACAGTTCTTTCTTATGAATTTTAATTACTGTGGCTAGCGAGCAATAGTAGATTTGGTCGACTTGTTTTCTTCTCATTGCATCAACTTCGATTAGAAACAAAAGAAAGGTAAAACCAATTACATAACTTGTTTGTATTTATCCAGTTTTGAAGTTTTCAGTTTCATATTTTGTTTTATTTAAAGGTTTTATATATCTATTTCCTGAAACATTATTCTCGGCTTTCAATATTCGGAGGATGGGCTTATAACAGCTTAATTTGCGACTACCAGGGCTTAATTTTTTGAAGGAAAAAAAGAGTTGTGTTTTCCCTTCCTGCAAATGATAATAATAATAAATGTATGGAATTAAATCGATTATTTATTTAGCTCCCAATAAAACGTATTGTCAGAGTGTTGATCTTTAGTTAGTAATTGGTATGCACTAGTGCTTCCTTACTTATTTTGTTTCAAAGTACTGACATGACGTCTATCATATTGACTAAAAATGTGCGTGGAACTGCTGAAAAATTCGTAGCCCAACCCAGGAGTGCACGTAGAATGGTGAAGTTTTACTTTTTCTACACTTCCCCCGAGAGTCAATATACTACCTTGTACAGTGCTCCAGTTTTGCAGAAGTTAAAAAAATCTGGAGACTTCCTCGCACCACTGTTCATAACACTACCCTTATCAGATCTAAAGTTTAATCAGATCTAAGATTGGGAAATAAATACAGGCAATAGTTAGGCGGAGCTAAATCTGGGGAATAAGGATGATGATCTAGACATTGAAATCCTAGATTATGCAATGCTAATTGTGTTCGCAGGGGTTCGATGGACAGGTGTATTCTTTTAAAGGAACACAATTCCTTTCTTTTCATTTTCCGCGGTGTTGAACTTTGAATATTCCTTTCAGTTTTGTGAGTAATGTAGAGATTCTGAACTAAATATCTGACCGTTGCGGAGGTAGTCTATGAGTACGACTAGAGATGCGCACGAGACGAGTCGAGACAGGATTTTCCTGACAAAATTCGAGTCGAGACATGGCTCTTCCAATAGATAAATATACATTTTTTCGAGTCGAGACATCACTTTTACAGCACATTTTCGAGACGAGAGAGCCATAAATCTTGTCTCGTGCGCATCCCTAAGTACGACTCTATACTTATCCCAGAAGAATGTTGCAAACAGTTTTTCAACCTACTTCTGTGTCTCGAACTTCTTGGGGCAAGGGAGAAAGGAGTGCTACTACTCCATTGACTGTTGTTTCTTTTCAGGATCATAGTGGTACAACCATATTTCGTTCCTGGTTACTATTCGTGAGCGAAATGATCAGCATTACATTCAAATTGGAAGAAGATTTCTCTTAAAGCCGTCACTCTTTTATTCTCCTGACAGATTTTTTGGGAACCTATTGTGTCAAGAACTTGCGCATACCCAAGCCATTCTGAATTACACTACCGACGCGTTCCAAAGAAATGCCCACAATCTCTGACACAAGTTTTACTGAGACGGTAAAAACTGGGGAAGGGGTTGCAGCCAGACCTCAGACTATAATAAGTATATCGTGAGTTTACTGTACACATTAAAAAGTGTATAAATAATAGCTTAAATTCTTTTTGTCAGTCAAAAACTGGGGTGGCGTAGGAACCCCAGCCCCAGGTTATATCTACCACTGGCTGAAATGCTGCAATTTTCAAGAATAATGTCACAAATTGCATCTATGATTTTGGGAACAGTCACTGGATGTAAAGTCATCTTGGATGTAAAGCATAATTTGTTGAGAAACCGCCACGTTTGAACTAAGCCATCACTTCTTCACCACTGTATATAATGGAGGAGAGTCCCGTAGTGTTTCACTGATTTTCTCATTAATTTACTTTGGTGACTATCCTTGGTGGAACAAAAATGTTATAATAGTTGTGATCTGGATGTTCGTGAAATTCGCTGTTTGGGCACACATAATCACTTCAGAGGCCTGAGAAAGCAATAAGAATTTCGTTATTAATATGTAAATTTGTTGAAAACATGTTTTTCAAAACTATAGTTTCATTTTTCTGTAGAGATTTTCAGCAGCCCCTCATATATATATATATATATATATATATATATATATATATATATATATATACGTAGCATATAGTACTAGACGAATTTGTTACTTGTAGCAAACGCGAAAGTAATTCAATTTATGTTTCAAAAGTTGCATTGAAAAATATTTTATGTGCAGACGTAACTTATTTGTTAGTTACAAATTTTACTTGAAATAAGTTTATCATATAGGCCTAATATAAAAACAACAACGAAATACACAATGTAAAGTAAGTCAAACATAATAAATGTCATTTTTGGTGTGGAAAATAGCCGCCCCCCCGAAAATGTATCTACCCCTCCTTTGCCCCCCCTAGAAACTTACAGCTGGCGTCGTCACTGTTTGGGAATAGTATTGTATTTCCAGTTTTGTAGAAAAACGGCTTATTAACCAAGTAACGGTTATTCTTATATATAAAAATGATTGTATGTATGTATGTATGTTCCACATCTCCTCCTAGACGGTTGAACCGATTTTGACCAAACTTGGCACAAGTATTTCTTGCTACTAGACAACCAACACTGTCGGGGTTAGCCACACTATATTCACCCCATTGCAGAAGGGGAGGGCGTGGAACACTACACAATGCTTTTTAAATGGCGATATAATGGCATAAATGGTTTTAATGAATTATCTTAAGAACGGTTCGACCGATTTAAACGAAACTTGCCCCACATATAGCTTATAGTCTGGCAAATAACAATGTTGGAGTAGGACACCCCTAGCGCGTCCAGAGGCGGAGGTGGAGGGGCTGAAATGTAAAATTTGTCGAAAATGACCAATATTAGTGTCGTTTATATAGGTTCTGAGGTCACTTAGATCAATGTTAACACTCCAAACGCCGTAGTTGTAGTAGTTGCTGTTGTTGTTGTTGTTGGAGTAGTAAGTAGTAGTAGTAGTTGCAGGTAGGTGTAGTAGTAGTAGTAGTAGTAGTAATAGTAGTAGTAGTAGTACTAGTAGTAGTAGTAGTAGGTAGTTGTAGTAATAAGCCTACTATGTAGTTGTAGTGTTAGTAGCAGTAGGTAGTTTCAGTAGTAGTAGTGGTAGTATTAGTATTAGTAGTAGTAGGTAGTTCTAATAGTAGGTAGTAGTAGTAGGTAGATGTAGTAGTAGTGGAGGTAGTAGTAGTTAGTTGTAGTTGTAGTAGTAGTAGTAGTAGTAGTAGTAGGAAGTAGTAGTAGTAGTAGTAGTATAATGTAGTAGAAATGGGTAATAGTATTCCAAAATATTTTTTAAGAAACCAGATCTCCCCGTACGAAGTCGGGCGTTAAGGCTAGTAACCTTTAAAAAATAGGAAAATACTGGGATAAACTGCATGTAACGTAAGACCAACTACAGGGTGGGCTATAATGTTTCAAACGAAAATCGACAAGTGCACCACGAAAAACGTTACCTCCACCCCTATCTCCGAAAGGAATGGGAATAGAACCTATGTTTACATAAGCATTTAAGCTTAGCATGACCTTCCCGATCCCCCCTCCTCATCACATCCCCAAATCTTTGCATTTCCTCATCGGACACCGTGTATACATTATATTATACTTATTGGAAATATCAGTATAATATTTCCAATAAGGGTGATGTTGGTATCAGAAGTGATATTCAAAAAATCTGCATGGAAGTTTTCTAGAATTTCTGGCATGAGGATCTCTAATAGTGGATTATCACCTGTTCTCACTTTGTGTGGGGTAGGATACATTAAAGAGACTGTTTATGTTGTTCCACTGCGAACTACCGTGGATGAAATGGGGAATCAGTATTATGCGTATCGATAATACCCGGGAAGAAGAAGAAGACTAGATCCACAGATTCTACTCTATAGCGTCTCACGGTGCCCCCTATACTATCTATCTTCTTGTGTATACCGAATTTGAAAATTGTTCTTCGTTCCAAAGATATTTTGATTTGTCAAATTAAATGTACATAAAAACCATGTATATAAAAAGTGTATACCTTTTTTAACTTTATGAAAGTAATTTTTAATGCTGAAATTGTATTCAAACCGCATTCTATATGGTTATTACTTTTAACAAACATTAAGAAAACACCAATAGCTCAATACCCGCAAACTTGTACCTTTTCATACACACGCACAAATATATTCATTTTCACAAAATTTATATTTGGATTGAAATATTTTTGGTAAAAAAGAACAAAGCAACTTTATGGAGCCTGTGGTGCTACTTTCCGGGGTATTTAGCATCTCCCGAACCTAGAAACGGAACGAAACTTTTCTGGTGGAAATTCACGCAATGCTGCTCTTTCAGCGCTAAACAAACTTATTGCTACGTGCTTTGAATGCACCAAACCGGCTCATTGGAATGTGTCCAGGCTTGTCGTTGGCCAACCTTGTCGTCAGCGATCCAAAATCGATCCCGACAAGCTTGGACACCTCAGGAATGTGTCCAGGCTTGTCGTCGTCCAACATTGTCGTCAGTGACTCAAAATGAGATGTGTCCAGGCTTGTCATCGTCCAACCTTGTCGTCAGCGACCCAAAATGAGATGTGTCCAGGCTTGTCGGGATCGACCACGACAAGCTTGGACACCTCAGGAATTCGTTCGAGTCTGGCGCAAGAGGATAAATTGAGAAGTGTCCAAGCTTGTGGTTGTCCAAGCTTGTCGTCGTCCAACCTTGCCTGCGTCCCGTCACATTTCAAGGAGGACAAAACAGTAATTTTACCATGACGCTGTACTGGAAAATTAGAAGAAGATAATGGTGCATTATTATCGTATTTGCAAAGTGGAAAGATATGTTTAATATATAAAGGAATGAAGATTAATTTATCTGGATGTACCATGCACGATCTTGAATTTACTGAGATTGTATCTTGTTCGTAAATATATGCGACGTGTTCAAACAAGACCAAGCATTATTTTTCCACCTCTTCTTTCTTGCCGTTTGTACGTGCACCAATATCCGTATGTATAGTGACAGTAGTCTGTGTGCATCAGCTACGATTGAAAGGTCTATGAGTACTTGTCTACCAACTATGCATACTAAGAACGAGTACTTACTAAATGGTACTCTTCAATGGTACTTAAATAAGGTCTTAATTCAATAGAAAATAAATTAATTTGTGTTGGATTGAATAGTGTCACATTTCAATCAGTGATTCATATCGGTTGGTTAAAATTGGAAACGAAAGGATTTGACAAACAAAAATTCATAGACTCAATAACGAGTGAATTATTTGACACTGCACAAACACAGCCATGGTGGGGGAAACTGATACACAACGTTTGCATTGTATGGAATTCTGTTAAGAGAGAAGGAAATTATTTTTTCATTTATACTGAGCAGTGTAGTCATAAATTTAGTGCATTTAATAATAAAGATATAGCGAAATTGAAATGCTTCATTTACAAATAAATTTGTCCTTTGTGTTCGTTTAATGCACTTAAATTTGATATAAATTTTTATTACTTCAGTAATATTTTACGTTTTATAAAAAGAAAATCTTGTAATATTTTCCTTGTGTACTATGAGTATTATTTATAAGATAATAAAAATTTGAAAGATAATTAAAAATTTATCTATAATTAGGAAGAAATGATGAAATGATAATACAATAATAAATGAATACCCATAGTAATAGACAGAAAAATTGGAGATTATTTATTTATGGTTTTGATGAGAATGTATGATGAAAATCATTTGAGGAATTTCCTTTAGCCTTGAAACAGAAAAAAGTATTAATAATGTCCACAAAGGGACGATTTGACACTTTGAATTTCATTATTGGTGAATTTATAATAAAGAGAAATTCTACGAATAATTTGAATGTGTTGAATTACAGAGGGAAGAAGTCGAAATATAGCGAAGTATTCTGCATGTCTTTCCTATTCTATTGTGGGTGACATCATATATAAAAATAGATACGTCTCTATATATGAAAAGGTATTTAAAAATAATAATAATAATAACTTTTGAAAATATATGATGATGTTCCTCTGGTGATCTACTTCTAAGTGGGATTGGAATTATCTATATGTGCTGCGTGGGACACATTCTGGCAGAGGGTTCTTAAGTTAACTTCGAAACGAACGAACACATCCGTGTCTAATAAAGTTCCAATGCTGCACAGCCCTGGCTTCTTCATCTTGCATAATGTCGAAAACAAAGGTAGTGTATCCTTGAGCAAAGTCAAGCGAAAAATGTTGTTACCATAGATTAAAAAGTAAATACCTGATCCACAAAATTAAAAAAATGAAATCTTTGAGTTTTACGTCTCACGGTTATGCCTATTAGGCTAAAGGAGACGGTGATGATGAGTAATGAATGAAATAGTGGAATGAAGAAAGTGGGAGGAAACGGGAGAACCCGGAGAAAACCCACGCACACGGTGTTTGTCCACCACAAAGTTCACTTGGCGGGAGCTGGGATCGAACCCGGGACCCCAAGCACCAGAGGTGAACGCTCTACCACTGAGCCACCATGGCCCCTCCACAAAATAAGGTTTGATATGAAGAAATATATAGCTTTTCTTCAAAATTTAGTTGTAAAGGTTTTCCATCAGTATGTAATGATAAGAAATTAATGTCAAAATATTTTGGGGTAGACGGATTTGAAGCTATCGTTCCTGTATAGGCATTATTTTCAGTAAACGCCAAAATCGCTCGAGTTTGTAATATTTGCATGAATACATTTTCTATTGCTTTTGATTAAAGACCATTTGGAATGACGAATGAATTCATTTGACTTCTTGTGAAAGGACATTTCTCTGATGATGATTATCGAAACTTGTTTTGTGTTAGTTTTATTGTAGGACTAACAGCAACCTTTAAAATATGTGAAGCATGGACTAAAATATTTACTTTAGCCTCAACAGAGGAATCATTAGCGATGAGACAAAAATTTGGCTTAACAGGAATTAATTTGATGCGTAGTTCTCCTTGGATTAAAAATTTATCCTGATTAAAAGTATCACAATGAAGATGTCCAAGCGTGTCGAATTTGGCACTGTTTTTGTTAATTCATAACGCTGTTGAAATCCTTTACTAACACTAGTTCTTGCATTTATATGTCCAGTAGTATCTTGAAACCATAATGCACATTGAAGATGAGTGTTTTAGCATAATCATCATAATTTAACTCTTTTCTTAGGGATGATCGATATAAATGATTATCACAGAAATGAAATAATTTTTATTTTATTTAAGTACACACCTACTTCACAGAACATAAAATTTAAAGTACACTAATAGAAGTCACACCCATACCATTTTCTCGAAATTATCCATGTAGCTTGACGATTTGAGCTTCAATATAAAGAGTGTGTGTGGAATATCTATGTATTCATCATTTGTTCCTGGTATGACAAATTCTATACTTGTGTTATCAGTTAGTGAACTGATTGGTTTATTTGTAACAATATGATAATCTAATACACTGGTTTGCGTTGTGAGATGTGAGAGGCCAGGATGATGATTTAATCGAAGATGTCTGATAGTTTCTTCTTCTTATAAAATCTAGTTTTCTTTGCTTTCTGTGTACGTTTTTTTTTTTACTTGTGCATTTCTTCCTCCTCCTATGATGTGTAATGATGAAGGGTTAAAGATAGAATGATGTGTAATTCTTTTCCTTCGCTGATATCAAGATGCCGACATACATTTCAGTGTATTTTTAGCTTTATGCAAGCTGGAATTCACTTCACCCATTCACTGATGAAAGTATTCGTTAATAGGTTGTTTATCAATGATGAGTCATTAATATCGTTTCCGCCAGATGTTGAAATTCCTTTGTTATTGTTTTACGCCTTGTTTTACTAATGACATGACAGAGCGAAATAATCCTCCAAGGAAACTTTCAATAGCATGTCCATAATGATAATGTGATCCAGCATAAACCTTTCCAGTCGCAGAAAGAGATTGTTTTTATAATATGTAAATATGGATTGCTGATAGTTTTTGATGTTTTCGCACTGGTCAGAAAAGTAGTTTACCGCATATATTTCCGAAACTAAATGCGAGTGGCGAGCCTGTACAATCTCTTATATCTATTTTTATGTGTTCAAAATGCATGTTGTTAATAAGTACATAATGTGGAGGTTTAAAATTTGTATAGCACTAGCTCCAAATGTATGATCCACAGTAGATATATTTATGATACATAATAATCGTGACCATTTCCTTAGCCGAATCGGCATAACTGTGGGACGTAAAACTCAAATGTTTCGAAGGTTTATAATAATGGTGCTACTGATCTCCAAAGACACAGATTGAACTATATCACAATATACATACATTGTATATGGAAGTCCTAAATGTAAATTTGGAACAGTTTTGTCTTGTTGCCTGTTCCTTAGATCTGCTTCTGGATCTAATTCCAACACCGCACTAGCACTTGGTAATAATACAATGTCCACATCTGTGTTTTTACGAGCACGTCTTATATAATCGCCATTTCTTTCATTAATGTAGGATGTAAGTAAATTGTGAATCTGTTGTGCGTATTAATTTGCTTGATCAAATATGAAATATCAATATAATAACGAACAGGAATATGTACAAACTTCCGTTCATCAATTTTTGGATGATTGTAAAAATTTTATTATTTTGTTCATTAATATTTAAATTTGAATGAGAATAATGAAACTCAAAAATAGCCACTTTCCATTTTTCACGGAATTCCATTCTTTGATGAAGTTTAGTAGTGTATGATGTTATGAGGAAAATATTCCATAGCACTATTACTGGGAAGCGTAACTGCAAAAGCTCCATCTGGTTCCATTGTATTTCTTGATCTTCAGGGATGATGCAGGTATCCAGGAGTCGAAAGAATAATGATATACTTTCCAATGAATAAGAGATTCTAATCTGTTACCTATTCTTACGGTTAGTGTGCGTATGATATTATTTATGTAAAAAGGTTTTGATAGTGTTACAGCTGTAATTCCTTTCTAAAAATCGCCAATCCAGCGGTTCTTGGTTTAAATCTTCTATTTGATAAACAGGTGGTTCTCTTGGTATTATTTCGTTCATTTTAAATTTTTTCCACGTCCAGTTTTGCATGTATCCGTTATCAACTATATCTACTTCTACTAATTCGAACTTTATCACCAATTTGAAATGTTTAAAAAATCCCTAGTTTTCTTCTTCATTTTACTACCATATTGATTATGCCACATTTGCAATAGGTTATTTTGAGAAACATTTGTAAATAACATCTTAATACTTGAATGATACCTTTCATTCTATGATTTCTCAAGAAGAGGCAATACATTTACATAATCATACGTTTGATACTCTTTGTGAAATTCTTCCCCATTTTTTCTTTTACAGTTCTGTTAAAACGTTCTGCAATTCTAGCCTTAAATCAGGTTTTTGTTTGTAATATTTTTTATTTTGTTTCTTTAAAATATTTCTGTATTGCTCTTTTTGTAAACTCACTTCCTTTATCTGTTTGCAATGTACCGGGTTTCGAAAACAGTTTTCATAAAAGTCTTTGAAAACAATTTACATGAAAACATGTTTTTAAGACATTTATTTTTTTCAGATTTTATTGGGAGACAGCATTTATATTATTCCAACACATCTATCAGTGTAAGAATATAACGATATTTAACATTAAATGTATGAAGAGACTGACGATCATTATTCCTACTCATCGCCAATATTGTTCACCACAGAGAAATCTCTTTTTAAACGACGACGTACTGGTTTGTGTAATGTATATGTTGATTGTTTCAGTGAGCACTCTCTTATACAGCGTATTTAAATTTTCTTCTTTGTAGCTGTCCACAACGGTTTAGCAGTTTAAAACAAAGCAGGATATGAAGGTCTGTTCTAAATTCTGTTAGAGGATAAATGTAAAATGTTTTGCATTTCTTGATCCTAACTAAATTCACACTTTTCCAGGGCTGCTGCTGATGTTGATTGTTTACGATTAGAAATTGAGATGAAGCTAAAGTCATTTTGTTTGAGTGCTCCATTTCACTAGCCAAGTAGTAAACTTCAAAACGGACCACTTAAAATATAAGTTAATAATGCTGGTAAGAATCCGCTTGTTGCAGTAACAAATGCTCTTTCTTTAGGATGGAGTTTACATTGTTCACAAGATATTGAAGTGTCGTCTTGTATCACATTAACCTTGATTTCTGTATCTTTATAAGATATAGGTTACTTTTCAAAGCATTAACACAACATTCGCAAATACTACGAATCACTGAAAAGTTCATTTGTCACTATAGATTTAAGTAATTCAGGATTTGCTTTGCTCAGCGTACGAAGATCATCCCCGTGGTTTACTTTAGACATATTTATAGAATGAAGAAACATTTTAAAATTAATATTATAAACACAGCTCGAATATCATGATCGCTTCTTTTTCCTGTATCTATTCGGAAAATAATGATAAATATCGTTAGGAAATATATTTAGAAACTATTTTCATCTGGTGTATCCGGTTTTGAATTAATGAATAAATAACCGTATGGTAACGTTGTTGTGTCGTTCAAACTTTCTTGAAGATATTTTAAATTCTCATTGGTTATTTTGGATTTTTAGGAATTACCTGATAACTCATATGTATAATTTGTGATTTATCCTTTGGAGTTTTAAATAATACATGATAAAAAGTATTCAAAATATTACAACTACTTCCTTTTCTTTGATGAAATATGTTTGAGTAGTAAATATTACACTAAGATTGCTATGATGGAAACCTTTTGTAAAGAAATCAACTATATAACTGTTCACTTCATACATATCTTCGTCAGTAATAATAACATGAGATCCACTTTCAGGTAAAAAGTCTTTTGTTTGAGGTAATCCTTCAATGAACTGTAATTTCATTGAAATCTCTATGTATTTTCAACTCTTCATAGTACCAATAAGTATTACGAAATGTTGCATTAACCATGCGTGATAAATTAGAAAGTAGTCTTGTTACGAAGGAAGTTTTTCCACATGCATTGGGTTCTGCAACAAGACATGAAAACAAATATTTCCATGTCGTACTTATGTTAAGCAGTATGATAGTTTTCCCTGCAACAATATATTTATAAATGTTTGTATTACATTTCTCTTCTTTTGAATTAAGGATTGCGTGGTACAGTTTCATTCGTATTTGGAATTCTACGTCGTTTTATGTAATTCACTTTATACACATTTGTTTCGGGATTAATATACATATTCTGCGATATATGTTTCTTTACTCTTTTCGAATAATTCATTTGTTAAATTACCTATAATGTCACCAGTTGGGATATGTTTTCACTAGGTTTTTGTGTATAAATTACCGAATCGGTATCAAAATATAATTCTTTTTCATGTAGCTGATCTAAATTCTTATACAATTCCAATCTAGCTTGTGCTGTTGTATATGCGGCTGTGACGTTTACTCTTGATAATGAAACAGGGACTTCGTCTGACCATTGCCGATATACTTATAACATGCCATTATTTACTAGAAATATTTGATGAACTTCTAAATCATGATGTTATCATATAATTCGTTGCGGTTATTAATGACGCTTACTTGTCACATGTTCACACGTTGGCGAAATTTTTCTGAAATTGAATTTAACATTAACATAGATATATTCCTAGGTACTAGATTAAGTTTTACTTTTTATATCTAGCCGTATTCCTTCTTTTTTCATAAAATTGTTGAATGTCCTTCTCTTTTAGCTCATCTGTCTCACAATATGATGACCGTCCGCTAGCTTCCATTTTGGCTTTTACATATATATGTATTCTGCAAATAATCAACCACTTTTTGTATTCTCACCTTATTGAACAACATCATAAGCCCAAATCTCATGAGTATCCATTTGTATCATTTATCCAATGATTTCTTATATCATCTGCTGCCCACGTAAAATGTAGAACTCTAATTTTAATAACCATCATGACATTTGACCGTAATAACTCAGGACATTAGAAGATTTGTATAAACAGCTCAGCTGAATACTTTTTATAATGTAATGTACGAGGTAAATGAAATTTACCCATAGTGTAGCTTTAACTTTTCTTATATTTTTCATCCTGACATATGTCCTCGTTTATTTTATTGATATGCTGATGTAGTTATGCTGTGAAGGTTTGATCCTATTTCGTCCATTTGTTTTCTTTTTGTTACAGATAGTACATAGGCGCTCCATCAGAAGTTTGTACTAAAGAGGAAGAACGAGTAATAATCCAGTTTTTGTGATCGGAATATGTATCAGGAGCCGTAATCCATGAAAGACTTTCGGCACAATTCGGAGTGTATGTCTTCCCGGTAAATAGTATTTAGAGATGGATTGAAAAATTCAAAAATAGTCGCACAAATACGCTCAATATTGACAACATTTGTGGCCCTAGATGGTCGTCCGACTCTTTCCTAGTCCGTAACACCAATGGGACCATTTTGAAATTTTTGAATCCTTTCCCAAAAACTGCGTTGCTTCAGGATACTGTTCCCGTAGTGTGCCGAAGGTTTCGGACGGATTGCGGCCTCTGATGCACCTTCGGACCGCATAAACCGGATCACTGCTCATTGTTCTTATTTGCTGCAAATTTCTAATGATGCGCCGATGACCTATCTGCAAAAAAATAAGGAATTACGATCGAACGATGACCACAAGTGGGTTGCAATGAGATAAACGGGCAGATGTTAGTATGCACAATGCAAGCAAATATATACCTACATCGCAGATATTTTTTGTTTTATCCTCGTATTTATGTCTGTTACATTTCTTTTCATAAACAGATTGGAGCCTATTTTACATGCAGTTTTAACTTTTAAAATAATAAACAATAAACACTGACTTTTTTCAGGATGCAGACAACTGCCAGGGAACATCGTTTGACATATCATGCAATAATAGGGTTGTAAATTCGATATAATATATTGCTTTGTTTCAATGGCATGGCATCAGCTTATTACGAAGGGCTTATTTCGTTTGTCATAAGGACCATATTGTGTCACATGATCAACTCAAATGTCACATTTCGTGCTAAATTGAGACTAGAGATTCGAAACACAATTTGAGATATTTCAAGCACGTAAGCTCCGCAAGGGGTGCTCTTGAGAATTAACAGAGGATGGATATATTTTATTATTATTATTTTTTTGTTTTTCTGAAACGACCTACTTTTCAGAATATTCTATCCATTTTTACTCTATGTGCTATACGTCGGTTTTAAGTTTTTCATTATGTGCTTGCCGTAATCTTTTAATTAGCTATCCCTGTATTATATTTGTGGGGCTGAGAGAGAAATTATTTCAAGTCACCTTCTTCGCCCGAAACTTTTTTCACTTCTGTGAAATTAATGTTTGATGACTTATACTACTTTACTGTTTAGCCGCATACGTTTTGAGATGTGAGGACCTCTTTCTTCATTTTTTTTTCTGTTGAATTTAATGTTCATGATTCGTTGTTTTTTTTTTTTTTTTTTTTTTGACTATGTTATAGTATGGAACACATTTATTTTTATGTGTTACAAATTAGGGAGGTTACGTAATGATAGCATTGGAAATTTTGGAAGTCTCTAACAGTAAGAACCCAAGATAGAGGAACTTTACGCATTTCCTCATTACCTTAGCATCGAATTCTATAATGATAATATCATGTATTTGTTATAATTTTGTGAAATATTAAGAAGGAACATTTCTTCAATAGTTTTATATCGGAACAGTGTTTAGATATGTATCACAACTAAACACGTAGATATATTTCAATAGACGTGAATGTCGTAATATGGATTAAAATTTGATACCTCAAAACATTCTAAGGATAATAGAATCTTTTATAGGGATTGGTAAATTGCCTAAAATGATACCAGTGTCCAAACATTAGGAATTGTTATAACCTTTTTATCTTTATTTTAATTGGAATTGTTTTTGTCGCTTTACTAACAGTTTCTGGTAGTTGTAATTGTAAAGGTTCTCGTGATCAGTATCTCGCTGTTGCTGCTGTATTTTACATTTAAGAAATTTCCCTTCTTTGTTCTTTCATGTTATTTTTATGGATTTAATTAATTTCTTACTGGTTCCATAAACACACTCTTTGCAGAGAAGAGAACACGCTTTTTGCTCGAAACCAGGTAATTTCTCATCCAGATGGGATATCTGATACTAGCAAATCGTTTTGTAAAGGATTAAGTCTATCGCATATGTCGAGATCACGTAAAAGTGAAAAACATCATACGTATCAAAAATATGTAAAACGAATTAATAAAAGAGCACACATGTTACTAAATACAGGAGAAAAACGTGAAGAGTGTGGAAACGGGTTTACTGCAACAGCAAGTACGGAAACACACATAGTTATACATACATCTGTTAAAACTCATATCTGCCAAGAGTGTGGCTGGGGATTTCGTCGAAGTTCTAGTTTGAAAGAGCACATCTTAAGACATACTGGTGAAAAACCTCATATGTGCCAAGAATGTGGTAGGGGATTTACTCGTAAATCTGACTTAAGAAGACACATCTTTACACATACTGGTGAAAAACCTCACAAGTGCGAAGTGTGCGGTAAAGGATTTTGTACTAAATCACATGTGAGAGAGCACATGTTTATACATACTGGTGAAAAACCTCACAAGTGCCAAGTGTGCGGTGAAAGATTTGGTGCGAAATCAAATGTGAGAAAGCACATGTTTATACATACAGGTGAAAAGCGGCACAAGCGCCAAGTATGTTGTAGGGTATTTACAACAAGTTCTAACTTAAGAACACACATGTTTACACATACTGGTGCAAAACACCACAAGTGCCAACACTGTGGAAGGGCATTTAGTCAAAGCTCTTACTTAAGAAGCCACATCTTTACACATACTGGTGAAAAAGCCTACCAGTGCCAAGTGTGCAGCAAGGGGTTTACAAATACTTCAAATCTGAGAGCACACGTCTTAATACATACAGGTGAAAAACGTTACACGTGCGAAGAATGTGGAAAGAAATTTACTCATAATTCTTCCTTAAGAAGACACCTACTTTCACATAGTGGTGCAAGACCCCAAAGTGCCAGGTATGTGGAAGGAAATTTACCGATAGTTCTAACTTAAGAAAACATATCTTTCAACATACTGGTGAAAAGCCTCACAAGTGCTAAGTGTGCTGTTGGAGATTTAGTCCAAAATCACTTGTGAGAGCGCACATGTTAATACATAAAGATGAAAAACCTCAGAAGTGACAACTGTGTTAAAAGTAATTTATTGGGTGGTTACAATTGCAAGCGCACATGTTTATGCATACAAATGGAAATGCTCACACTTGGAGAGAATGTGGAAAAAAGTTCAGACATACTTGTACTCTGAAAAGGAACATCTTAACAGATACAGTTGAGCAAATTCATACATGCCTATAGTGTGAAAAGAGATTTAGTCAAAATGTTAGTTTGATAGCACACGTTACAAGACATTCAGAAAAAAAACCTCGAAAGTGCGAAAAATGTGGAAAAGGATTTAGTCAAAGTTCTCCTTTGAGAGCTCACATCTTAAGAAACACGTGTGAGAAACATCTTACATGCGAAGAACGTGGATAAGAATTTAGTCGGAAGGATAATTTGAAAACTCATACGCGCTAATAAAATACAATGGAAAACTTCATATCCTTAAATGTTTCGAATTTAGTTTTAAAACAAAATGGAATTAAGTCAAGTTTCAAGAATCTGTATATGAATGAAAAATGTAAAGGTCTAATCTTTCATATCAGAGCATGACCTCCGGGGAAATAATATTAATAAAGTAGACAGTGTTTTCTCCGTTACTCTATTGATAGACCGTCTAGCGCGTCTAAATAACGAAAATATCACACTCAAGACTTCTGGCTTTTTAGTTTACAAAATTCTGTTTGAAATTATTTCAGTTTTCGAAAGATATTACTTACCAATCACAATCTGATGTTTCAAAAACCAATAGCAAGACTTTCAAAGATAATAAAATATATAAGAGAAAGTATACAAAATATTTTAGAATAGAATAAACAGTAAAAAAACAAATTATAGAGTTCACAAAGGAACACTTTGTATAACGTTTATTACGAACGTTTATAACGCTGTTACAATATGGCCTGGAGGATGTTTTAGCGTCAAATCTTAAGAAACCAAATTTGGTATACTAACATATTGTTCTTGCTCCTGTCTATGTATTTCAATCCTTGATAACTTTTTTCAAATAGTACACTGATGTACAGCCATGTGCATTAGTCGTTTAGATAAATAGTAGATATTTGGTAACTAATATTCATTAAATATATATTCACTGATGTTTACTTTGAAAAATAGTTTTGAATTAAAAATTAGTATTTTTTTTCTTTAAACTTAACATTGTAGTTTCTAGTATGTTAATTATATGATTTTAGTTAAATGCAAACAGATGAAAGACAATATGGAGTTAGTACCCTTATATTTGAAATGTCGAAGTTAATGGGCAAACAGTATGAACATTTCAGTCATAATCAAAGCGATGATTTGTATGAAAATAACCCGTAACGAATTTGTGAATCCTGAAAATTTTCACGAAACAATTCCACTCTCTTGTCTATAATCCCGTCATATATTGATTTTGTTGGATATTTTAAACTTTTGGATCTGTTTTCACACAGTAGCAAGCTAACTGAATAGATGTCAGGAGACGCCTGCCTGGTAAGAGCCCAATATCTTCCTCTGAATTCTGGTTATTGATGAGATCTATTGTGCTGATATTCATTTTCATATGTTCTACACAATCTAACTCCCGTCTCAGGAAAACACTCAAATCAGAGACCATCCCAACCTAGACCCCTATGCTCATTTTTTAAAGACTATAAGCTTTTCGCGAATTAATAAATGATTACTAAGAAGTAAGTGTGTATCTCTAGCATAGAAATTCGTCCCAAAAAAGCAATCCATAAATGATATTGTGGGGTTTCAATTTATTTGCTTTTTGCAAAGCACTTACTAGTTAGAAGTCAATGATAAATTATTACATGATCAATTTTATATACTAAAAACGAGGAAAGAAAGTACTGAGCTTTATCAGGAAACTAATTAAAATATATAAAAAAAAGTAATAGCAAGAGAAATATCAAGCTGTTGACAAAATAATGGCTGGAAAAGGAAGAAACGCTTACAAACGAAACTGAATAATGTTTGAGCATTAATGATTCAGCCGCTACTATTGTGGCAGATTATATTGAGCTTAAAAATGTTCTGACATACAAAATTCTCAATTCGAGTCTTGATTACATGGATATTTTTTGTGTGATTTTCTGTGAAGAAATAACATATTTAAAACGGAACATATTTTACTAATATGTTGAAAATTATAAAAATGTTGATAATCAGACACTGGTTTGTAAATAATAATTAGTCATATGATATATCTAGTTACTCTCATGTCTTCATTTTCTATATTTTATTTTTAATGATTTACTAATCAATATTTCAAAGGTACGGTTGAATCCATTTATTGATTTTTAGAGTATATTTAACGTGATTTCGAGTCTGTATTAGATTTATAGAAGCTATTGTTAACTGTTGCTCAATGCTACATTTCGTTTGAATTTAATGCCCATTTTTTTAATGATATGTAAAATTGTAGAATTTGTATTCAAAGCAACGGAGAAAAGATGGGTCTATTGTGGGTATATTGAAATGACCCTTTATTTATCCTCTGTATTATAGTTTTAACTGTACCACATTTAGACCTTTAACCCATTCTCAGATGGGTATTCGTCCTCCAGGAGACTTTAACGTTCAACCAGCTAGATGAACCTTTATCCTTTAGCAGAGTTAAACGTTCAGCTAACCAAATAAACCTTTATTCAGTATGAAAGTTAATTTAAAAAAAAATGGTTTAAGTTACGTTCATCCATGTTGTGAATGTATCTGAGCTGCATCCAACATTTGGATCAACGTTACGGATTTATTTTTACACTGTTCTCTCTATCTTAGACCTTATTTCACAATAATATTGTCCCCTTCTTATCATTCGTCACATTTTCTAATTTGAATTTTGTAGAACTCCCTTTTCATCCGAATTTTGTAAAGCTTCCAGTGATTTTTAATCTACTTTGCATAAAGTCAGCGTTTCTAACCCAAACTTCAGACGAGATATCTTATGATACTGTTTCCTGATTTTTTTATTCAAAGCTGCACGGAATATTACTTCACCGTCCCAAACCTCATTTCGCCATACCTGTTCTTTCGTTAGTTCCATGATCAGAGTTTGCACTTCACGTCTTCACTATTAATACTCCCTAACAGTGGTGTACGCAGGATTTCATCGATTAATATTCAAGGACGATCCGCGAAGCTTCCCTAATGGAGTCTCGTAGCCTCTGGGTACCCCAAAGATAATCACTGGTTGCAATTACTATTGGGCTTATCTCAGATACTAAGTTCTTAAAACTTTTTCTCGAAATTTTCGTCTTATTTTCCCTTAAGATTCCGCAACGAAATATGTCATCTGGGAATTTAGTAAATCTAATATTTATATTGTCTATCAAAATACCGTCTTCGTTAGTATCTCTTCTATATATAATTCTAGACTGGCTGATATATTGATCTAGCTAGAGACTTCAAGTTTTACACAGAAATTCGAAGTGCAAGGATGGACGGGAATGAGAACCGATTATTCTAACAAGCTGTCCACATATTGAAGTTTGTTAAGGTTAAATACCAAAAATTCAGTATTTGAACTTTTCAATTAAGATAATTGCACACGTGTTTCAGTGTATTTTTAAAAATATTTTCCCTAAGGGAACAAATAGGACGGCGTACTCTTCAATAACCACTCCATACAAGCTATTCGAATTCACGCAAGTATGAGCCTTAAGGACTGGAAATATCTCCAAGACGAAAAAGGAAAAACGTAAAATTCTACTCTGAGTATTAGTGTTTGCTAACATTAAATAAAAATGGTTACGGGCTGTCGAACTCTCGTTCAAATACCATTCTTCTCTGACATCTCCCCTCTATTCTAACAATTCCTTGTTAGTACAATCACAAATATGTCAAGTATCTAGCAGGAATACGACAAAAGCTTAATCGTTATGTGTTACCCACCATGGTAAATAAAAGAAGAGGGCATCAAATTGAAAGAATTTCAGTGAGTCACTTGTTAGTGACATACTCAGCTTTTATCTCTGAGTGTTCTATGTAAATTAGAGAAAAATATTTGCAACACAACACTTGCCTTCAAGTCCCCGTTAGTGTCATGTTCTTAATTCCAGTGTATTCACTGTCAGCTGAAGCACGTAGTTCATATTACAAACGAGCTAAAGCGTGAGGTGAGTATCCATCGATCTTAGTAAGAAGGGCTATCGCAATAGTAATTACAGTTAGCTGTTTCAGCTCGTCTATACCAATTGTCTTCCGTTCGATGGTCCCCTTTCTCACTATATACATATAATCACATAGCTTAACCAGTTTTCGTTTGAACAACACTAATAACTGGAAAATACACTTTATTATCTAGTCATTTGTTTTCGTCTTAATACGCCAGGTGCCAAGATCATTACTGTGTCTATTCTGCTTTCCCTGAAGTTCAAAATGTTTCTCTCCTTAAATGTTAAGCTTACAGAACTTTAACTATTTTTGTTTCATTATTAACAACCCATTAGATTTTATGCAGTGTGAAGTTTGAGGTTTGAAATCGCGATGAGACATACTATTGAAAAGTGTAAGGAATTTCCAAGGGAAATAAAAATGAAGTTTTTCTGTTTAAAGACCCATGAATATGCCGACAAGCGTAAGAGCGACGGGTGATCAGGACAAGTGAATCACGATGGGAGAACTGGTGATATGTAATGTGGAGGGAAACGGAAGTACTCCAAGAAAACCTATAGGCACGATGTTGAAAACAGCCTACTTCCCCGGGGATTGAACCAGGGACTTAACCAAGAAACTCGATTCCACTGTAACAGACACACCTTGCGCCACAAAGACAAAAATGTCTATAAAATTATACTAATTAGTAATGTAGGAATTGGCCATGGCCAGCGCTGCAAGCTTTGAGGAACAGGAAATTTTCTCGATCCAACTTCCTTTCCTACTCTAGTTTCAGAAATTTACTCGTTGGGTCCAATGTGCCATTCATGTAGTAATATGTAACTCTCACTGAAATGTTATTTTGTTACTATAATTTTGTAATATTACTAACAGTTCCTGGGAAAATTGAAATTTTCTTGCATTGGTCCCTTGGGATCAATGCGGAATGGTATTGCCATTTCTGTATTGCTTCGACGTGTTGTCCCATGCACACAGGCATAGCCTTTGTTATCTTGTAAGTTTTATGAGCATTGATTTCTATCTTTTCACGTGAAATATTTGTAAAAACAATCATTATTATCAGAGCAGCATAAACATTATTTCGGAACACTTTTGTAGTAATAGCGATGGTTTAGAGTGAACAAGGTAAATATTTCACCTCAAAAATGTTTCGGTCTCTTGTATTTCGAATATAATTGTAACTAAATTTAATTTTGTGCCAGCTTTATTTTGAGTTCGTTCATCAGAATGGAAACTAGAAATTTTTCGACTCATGAAAATAGCTCTTAATTTCACAAAATAGACCTCTCTGATGAACACGTTGTACATCACATGAAAATCCAGACTATTCACCGCGTAGTGATAAGTGAAGGGGTTTGCGAATCAGAATTGGACGTACGAGGGATGATCAGAAAGTCAGGTTACAAGGCCGATATATCTGGAGGTTCCTTTGTTATAGAGGAGTGAGAAGAGTGCAGTGATTTTACTACATGGAGTTGACAACTGTATAAAGTTTTAACTACCTGCCACCTAGTGCGCTATTTGTAGGTAAATAAAAATGGGGGCTTGTTTTCTGACACAACATGTAAGCACAACTGAAATTCATCGGCAGCAGGTAGAGGTTTAATCTAGGACTTTCCAGCTTGTGCATCATCTTCCTTCAAGTCAGTCCGCACCCGCATACAGTCCAGCAGATCACCATGCTGTTGAAGCACTGTCATAGGATGTTATGGGATGCTATGGTACTTGGGTTTAGTTCTCGGTGACGCTGGGATAGATTATATTATTGAAAGTAATTTAACTTAGTTTTATTTGCATAATCACTTATTTTTATTAAATCATGTTACTTGATAAAGGAAGTAGGAAATACCGTTATAAAAATTATTTACATTGTTCATGAATTGTTATCTTTGTTACGAAAAGCAAATACTGCAAGGGGAGCAAGTGTTACGAAGGGGTGATTTTTTCAGAAAAACTCCGTTTTTTTTTCGATTTTTCCGGTTAAGGTTTATGATACCGACACGTGATACCGTTGGTAAGTATGCTCTATCGTGAGAAAAACGAGATATGAACCATGATCCTACGATAAATAGTAAGGAAGCAGTAGCTGTTTAGTGAAAGTCTAAAATTTTGGATATCCTTAAAGGGTTAAACTTCGTGCAATCTGACGTCTTTGTTACATTTCTATCTGATAATTCATTGTTAAGAGCTCTTCTTTGTTCTATCAGTCTCTCAAGCATTTCATGTATGCTGTTCCACCGAGTTTTCACTTGCTGTATAAGGAAATGTACTTCCAATCCTAATAACCTTTACTGTTTTTCCAGTTCTGACGTTGCCAACGTGCTATATTTAAAGTGGGAAAAAATCCGACTAACAACACTTAACATTTTCTCGATTTTCTCTATTGCAAGACCCTTATTTATAGAGAGTTGTAGGGTCTGAGCAAAACAACATATGCTTGCATACGGAAGTTCTCGTACTGCACTTGTGATATTACTAGCATTGTCATAGACAATTGCATGAATTTTATCTAAAATGTTCCACTGCTCTGCAACATGTGCTAACTGCTGAGTTAGGTTTACCCTTGTGTGCCTCACTTCTATTTCAATTATTTGAAGTACTGAACTTATTGAACTTAGATGGAAGCATATAGTGGGCTGTAATTGTAATATAACTTTCCGCAGCCTGCGAAGCCCAGCTATCTGTTGTCAAATCAATCGATTCCGCAGCCACACTTCTCCTTAGAAAACAAGGCCTAAATACGGCAAGTCACAGTTTGCCTGGATGGTGAGTGGTAACTTGGTTCTACTTCATTCATAAATTCAAGAAACCGAATTGCTTCAACGAAAGGCAAAGGAAGAAGATCCTTTGGTATCATATTACTTACTTTACTATGAAGCACCTCTGCTCTTGCGAAAGAACAAGGTTTAAGATCTCTGAGATAAGACAGAATTCTTTTCTGTTTTTTACGTACTACTATGTTCCCTTATTTGTAAAACATTTTTTCTGGGATCTTTCTGTTACTTTAGATGCATTTGAGCGTGCGCCAGGTGAAGCGATAATCTGATATAGAGGTAGCAGCACCTAGATTATCATCTACGTTTATGAAATAATAATAATAATAATAATAATAATAATAATAATAATAATAATAATAATAATAATAATAATAAAGCACTTTCATTGCATTACGAGTTCACAATTTAGTAATAAAACATGAATGTAGAATAGTAAGTAGAGCAATCCACATTATGCTTTATTTTTTTTCAAATTATGCTTTATTATGCTTTATTATTAATTTAAATCATTGTTTTACATTAATCGTGTATAACGTATAATATTTACTATACATTAAATATTCCAAATATCTTGATCTATTTATTAATATTTTATGCAACCAGTTTCTTTCATATTTAATGAACTTTCTACCTAATGCACTGTAAAGAGAGGCTCTACTCGAGTCAGTTTTTTTTAATAACTTGTGTGCGCCTTGAGGTGCATATATACAGAAAGGAAAAGTAAAAGATGCCACCAAAAAAGTACAGAAAGTGCTCAACTTCAAGAGGTACGTACACATAACAGTATAGTGTGGAGTTCTTGTGTACTATTCATTGTTGGTGGTAGTTTTCTTCTTTTTGTCCTTTATTCTTTTCTCCATGTCAAAAGATTAGACCAAAATGTTTACAGAAATAAAAATAAGCTTTTCATTGTTGCATTGTAAATATTGTTTCTTAAAAATATTAATACAGTATGTTAAACTTGAAGTTAAAGAGATTTTTTAAAGAATTGTGCTATAGCTTTTAAATTATGCTTTATGCTTTATTTTCTAAAATTATGCTCTTAAAATTAGTTTCTTCTGGACCCTTAGACAGCCACAACCATGTTCAAGGTACCAACCATATGTGTAAATAGCTATTATGCTTTTTATGCTTTGTATGCTTTTGGGTTGCTCTAATAATAAGTAAAACTTTCAAATGCATACAGAAACATAGATAATAAGCCAGCATTGAGAACTGAATTGATGTATCGATGACTAGGTGGAATCTTCCTTCAGTTTAAGAGAAATTAGAGGGAAAAATTACGAAGAGAATTATGTGGAATAGATCATTATATGAATACCTGGCGCTAGTTTCAAGTAGTGTTACATACTATGGTATTTATAGTCAATAGTACCGGTATTTGGAATTCGTGACGCTTATAGTTGCAAGATGGTAACACTAGGGTAAAGTATAAAATTGAATTACATCAGTAGAATTGAATTTATCTTAGGATTAAAAAGTCTATGGCACAGGTCGGATGTAACTGAGTAATAAACATACAGAAAAAAACAGTCGGGACGATAGGGCGCTCGAATCGAACATCGGCTTTCTCAATGTTAATCCGATGTTCTAACGCCTGAGCTCAGTTGGAATACGTAGTATACTCCCGCCAATATTACTGCGTGTGGATTCTATTGAATCTAGGGCGCCGATTTCTCTGTAACTTTGGGGATCCATTCAGATACAGAAGGTATATATTAGGGTTTTAAGATAAACTGAATTCAAATTGTGTAAAATATTGTATATTTATAAATAGAATGCGGGGTCCACATGAATTTTGATGGGGGCTGCCCCCGGCCCCCCAGGATTTGTGACCTTGACAGATCACCGTGGTCACGAAAAGCAATAAAAAAAATGGTTGGAATATAAACATACCAGTTGTATTAATAACACACTGTCAGAGTTCGCAGTCGGGACGATAGGGCGCTCGAATCGAACATCGGCTTTCTCAATGTTAATCCGATGTTCTAACGCCTGAGCTCAGTTGGAATACGTAGTATACTCCCGCCAATATTACTGCGTGTGGATTCTATTGAATCTAGGGCGCCGATTTCTCTGTAACTTTGGGGATCCATTCAGATACAGAAGGTATATATTAGGGTTTTAAGATAAACTGAATTCAAATTGTGTAAAATATTGTATATTTATAAATAGAATGCGGGGTCCACATGAATTTTGATGGGGGCTGCCCCCGGCCCCCCAGGATTTGTGACCTTGACAGATCACCGTGGTCACGATAAGCAATAAAAAAAAATGGTTGGAATATAAACATACCAGTTGTATTAATAACACACTGTCAGAGTTCTGCCCTCAGGTACACGCATAATCGGGGATTCCCCGAAACACACGCATGATGGGAATTTCCCGGTGCAAACGAATGATCTGCAAGCCCTCACGCAAACAAAAAAATTACATGATTTAGCAAGTGTACAAATAGATGTAGGAGAAAGGAATGTTTCGTCGCTGATTTACTCGACTTTTTCTCTTCTATCCACTGTTAAGTTTGAGTTGCGTTTCTATAGCACTAGATTGTGAAGAGAATTGCCTCATTTACAGGTTGTTTTCGCGTAGCATTTTTCGTTATATTTCTTAATGTAAGACGACCAATGTCACTATTCCAAGTGAACATTTTCATTTTCCGGAAAATTTCCGTTTCCGTTTTTCCGGAAAATTTTCCGCCTTCCGATTTTCCGGAAAATTTTCCGTTTTCAATTTTCCGGTTTCCGGAAAAAATATTTTCCGTTTTTCCGGAAAATGTGGCCATCCCTAGTCTAAATATCATTTTCTTCAAATTTTAGCCCCTCTGGTCCTCCCTGTTTTAACGCAGAGATCTTAAAAAATCTGATAAATACTACTAGGTGTTCTGAATGTTTATCACAATTCCAATTTTCCAGGTGCAAAAATAAGCCCGCCCAAAAAATATATATACCGATAATGTCCCATATTTCCGTATACAGAGGGATATTTTTAAACATTCCCTGAAACATCCCAAATTACCCTAGGATCATGGTTTGCACATCATTCTCTTCAGAATAGAACTGCCTTTCAGGCGGTATCGTTCACTTGTCTCCATCATGTATCTAAGGCGTGAAAATTCCGTGAAAGGGATTTTTTGTTAAAAATTTCCCTTTTTCAACTTTTAGCCCTTCTGTAACCCCCTGTTTTAAAACAGAAATACGAACAAAATCTGTTAAATACTTGTCGGTGGACTGAATGCTTGTGCACAATTTCAATCTTCTAGGTGCAAAAATAAGCCCGCAGAAAATACCAAAAATGTCCAAAACATGGTTGAATTCAGGGGGTAGCCCGGGGGGGAATCTCCCCCCCGAAGAAAATTCATTCCCCCCCGGAGAAACTCAAAAAATTTCAGTCACAAAATGTAGAAATTCACCCAATTATTTGCTTTTCTTTCCGTGCACGTGCAGACGAAATCCGATCTCTCAATATACATATAAATGACGCAGACCCATTCTACATAAATATTAAACATGTAACATCTAAGATTGAATACCAAATAGTGAATAAAACTTGTATTTCTTAACGCTATGACCGAGTTTGGCAGAACAAGAAATTGTTAATTGTTGAAGAAAGTTTTGTATTTTAGTAGGTACTATACTCTCGCCCTATATTATATATCAGTAGGTAGCACTAGCACAGATTGAGATAGAAAAGGAAAGTAGAGAAGATCTTTCGATCATTCTATATAATCTCTGATGTCAGCAGACTTCAGTTCTTGAAAATGTACAGTTCTTGCATTATCTGAAATAGAGCGCCTAAATCCCATTTCTCGCATCGGAAGTAACAGACGTAATGTGTTTTACGATTGTTAAAGTAAACATACTTTTCTTTAATTAAAAATAAGTCAGTTAAAGGGTGAGATTCAGAGGGCGTCATTTAGAGGGATCAGGGAGGAACAGTTATCCTTCCTGGGTTAGAGATTTATATAGAATTTATCAATATAATAGTAGTATATATTTCGAAGTGAAAGATTGCTATTGAAGGTGATGAAGATCCTGCTCAATGCCGTGCCATGTGGAAGAGGCAAGCGGGGCGGCGAAGTAAGTGCGATGTGGTCATGTGCACATATATAAAATGAAAGGAAAAAAGTAATGAAAAGTGCTCAAAATCAAGGAAAAGCAGGGTTTACTTTTTAAAATGTTCTTACCTTTCGCGGCTGGTCCGTCGACCTCACTCATATATACGGGGGTGCCTTCGTATACACTCGCGCCAAGCACTGATTTTCCACGACACGGCACTAATCCTACTGAAGATTTCGTAAACTAAACTATTGATGTGTATGCAGTGAAGAAACCAAGGCTAATATGCTTGATTTAGAATCAGAAGTGTGAGAAAGAATGATAACTTTTTTTTTCAGATATTCCTATGTATGTTTGTTTTAGGACAAAAATATTTGAGTTAATTTAAATCTTTTTAAAAACTTCTACATTAGTAACAAACAGTAACTACTGAATATAGGAAATAATAACAAAAATAGCTACTGTAAATAGCAGTTAAAGTTTAGTCTAAAATATTTTTGCCAGTCTTTATTTAATGTTTTAGATAAAATTAAAGGATTGTTTTTTTCAATTGTAATCTCACATAGAATATTTATCAGCAATTAATCTTACAAGGTACATTCGCGAAGCGTCCCCCGGGATTCATGTAAAACTGATTTAAATGCAAAGTTCTCCATGGCCTAATGTGTATTGTACTAATTTTAGCAGCCCATATGGGTAATTTGCATATTTATACACCCGGAATTCAATCACACACTACTATAACGCTCGGTCACAAAATTGCTTTTAGTTTCTTTAGATAAAACTGAACATGAATGTGGGCATATGGAAAACAAATAGAATCAAATACTGCTTCTCTGGCACGTGTTATCCACACCGGCCGCCATCTTGGATCCGCAATATTGAGTTCAACTTTCGGTTTTTCAAATGGGAATAGGTGCATGTGATACATCAAATTCATATAAAATTTTCTCGGAAATTCATTGGTGTAGTGAGTTTTACGGTAGTTTGTACCATTTGCGAGATATTACATGTTAAATCCCACTAGGCACTTCGCGAATAGACATTATAGAGTAATGTGAGTTACGCTTACGTTTTTGATGTTGACAAATCAAAACAATTTCTAACTGGAAAATACTGTAGGTATAAACAAACTCTCTACAACATTGATGTCATAATCTTACAACATTTCTGTGAGTAATTGTTATTACTTCCATGTTATTCTCCGAACAAGGAAGTATTGTATTACGAACATTATGCCTAATGTAAATCTAGATGCGACCAGATTTCGGTGAAGATCTAACATATCCTATTGACGTCTGTGTGTCTGTATGTATGTACGTTCAGAAGAAATATCATCAACAATGAATCACGTAAAAGATCACATATACATACGAGGCCCTGCACAACTTTTTAATGGTTGAATTTGTGAAGTACCTCACATTTAACATGAAATATCTTGCAAATGGTACAAGCTACCGTAAATCTCACTACACCAATGAATTTCCGAGAAACTTTTGTATGAATTTGATGTATCACATGCACCTATTCCCATTTGAAAAACCGAAAGTTGAATTCAATATGACGGTCGGTGTGGAAAAAACCTGTCAGAGAAGCAGTACTTGATCCAATTTGTTTTGCATATGCCCACATTTATATTCAGTTACATCTAAAGAAACTAAAAGCAATTTTGTGACCAAGCGTTATAGTAGTGTATGAATTCCGGATATATGAAGGCCCATAAATATGCAAATTACCCGTATGGGCCGCTAAAATTAGTACAATATACTTTGCGTCGCGGAAAACTTTGCATTTAAATCAATTTTAGACGAATCCCGAGGGGACACTTCGCGAATGTACCTTGTCAATATTAGGTAAGATGAGCATGTGGATGGAATTGTTAAATATGCTGCTTTCTTGCAAAAATACATAAAAACAACCCTCCCCCCCGAGGAGTTGACATTCCCCCCCGGGTGAAAATGTCTGAATTCAACACTGGTCCAAAATTCCCCTATACAGAAGTATATTTTGATCAAAATTCCCTGACACTTCCCTAATTACCCTAGGATCATGTTTCGCCCATCATTCTCTTCAGAATAGAACTGCCTTTTAGGCGGTACCACATTCACATGTCTCCATCATGTATCTAAGGCGGGAAAATCCCGAAGAAAGGGATTTTTTGGCAAAATATCCCTTTTTTCCACTTTTTGCCCGTCTGGATCCCCCCTGTTTTAACGCAGAAATTTAAAAAAAATCTGGTAAATACTACTTGATGGACTGAATGTTTGTGCAAAATTTCAATCTACGTTGCAAAAATAATCCCGGCAAAAAATAATGAACATAGACCGGCCCCGCAATATTAAAAGAAAATATATATTTAAGAATTATGACGTCATCACCTTCTTTGTCTCGACGCAGGAAGGTGTGAAACCATACGTAAGGTCTTCTACAATGCCTCTGGATTTGAAAAACAAAAGACCCGGAGGAAAAAGCTCAAATAGGAGAGTTATAACGCAATGTACCTTGAAACACTCGTATGGTACAAATTGTACCACGGGTTCCCCAAAGGTATATATATACATAAGGGCGGATCCAAGAGGGGCTATATCTCCCCTTGGTCCTCAGATATACACTGGATAAAATGGACTTCAATCCTGTTTTACACTGGATAAAGCTGCAGACTATGGTTTAGCCCCTCCGTTGATCATATCCTGGATCCGCCAGTATATATATATATATCTGGTGACCCATTTTAACCTTTCCACGGAGATATCTCGAAAACGGCTGAATATAAATGAACCCAACAAAAACTCAAATGTTAAATGCAACGGGGCACGTCAAATATTGTCGCGGTGCCGCCAAAGTCCAACTTTAAAATTTTAAATGGAAACGTGCGTTGAGTGATATCTCGTTCGATAGATCTTCAAACACTAAACAAGAGATGTGCAAAAGATTTTTCGTATCAGTCATTGTATTCAAAATAGTCGCCAAGATATGGTACCTGTATCAGATAAAACGTCCAATACAACAATATGAAAACGGTCTTAGATAAATGAACAGAACGAAAAGCGAAACAGGAAAATATCATGGAGAACGTGGAATGATGTTGTCGCGGTGCTACCCAGGGCCACACTTCATGGGGACCCAGGGCCTTACACTAATAAGAAAACGGTTGGAGATAAATGAACAGAACGAAGAGCGAAACAGGAAAATATCAAGGGGTACGTCGAATGATGCTGTCGTGGTGCTCCCAAGGTCCAACTTTAAAATTTTAGGTGGAAACATGGTTCAAGTGATACCTCGTTCGATAGATTTTCAAACATTAAACAGTGTTGTGGCAAAAATGTTTATATCTGTCACCGTTTCCGAAATGGTCGCCAAGACATAGTGTCTGTATCAGATAAAACGTCTAGTACACTCATATGAAAAGGGATGCAGAGAAATGAACAGAATAAAACTCGTATAGGAAATCACCGGGAGTTGTTGTTCGGTTATTTATTTCAACCGTTTTGATATTATTCGTACTGGACGTTTTATCTGATACAGGCACCATGTCTTGGCGGCCATTTTGAATGCGGTGACTGATATGAGAAATCTTTTACCACAACGCCTCTTAGTTTTTAAAGATGTATCGAACAAGATATCACTTGACCCATGTTTCTATTGACAGTTTTGAAGTTAGGCATTGGGCCCTCCTGAAAGGTAGCCATGGGGTCACCGCGATATCATTCGACGTGCACTATGCCATTTTCCTGTTTCACTTTTTGTTCTGTTGATTTATCTCCAACCATTTTCATATTAGTAATACTAGACATTTTGTTTGATAAAAGGATCATGTCTAGGTTCCATTTTGAATATGGTGACCGATATGAAAAATCTTTTGTCACAAGTCCATGTAGTGTTTGAAGATTATCGAACGAGGTTTCAATTTAAAATTTTAAAATCAGGCCCTTGGCCTTCATGAAGGCCTGCCCTGATAGGCACCGGGACAACACCGTCCGATGTACCTATTGCATTTCCTATTTGAGTTTTTGTTTTGTTCAATTGTGTTTAACGATTTTCGAGATATTTCCGTAGAATCCGTGATTATTAAAATGTAAATCGAGACGCTACAAAGCATTTAAACTTGAATGGCAGAGCTAATTATGTGACGTTGTCTCCATTTCAGGTAGTTTTTCATTTTGACAGATGCGGACTGTTTTGAATAGTTTCAGCTCTTTCGTTTCTCGTTAAGTACGTGATTGTGACGAGACCGAAATTTTTGCGTGGGAGTAAAATAATGTCCCATATTGAACATTTATAAAATTAGCAAAAAATGGAACAAAGGAATCATGAAATTGATAATTCAATCAGAGCATGACTTTTTGTACATAGAAGTTGCATTATTTATGTTATCAATTATTTTGGGCAGTAAATTTCTGTTTGTTAAATTTACGATTGAGTGATTCTCTTTAATAGAGAAAATGATTTTATATATCAACTAATGAGCATAAGTTGAATGACAGAGCTAATTGTGTGATCTTATCTTCATTTCAGGGAGTTCTTCATTTTAACAGAAGCAGACTTTTTAGAAAATAGATATCTTAATGTGACATGATTGACGTTTTGCTTTTGAGTAAAAAAGTGCCTGATATTGACCATCTTAGCTCATCTCTCCATTTAAGGTCATCTTATTCATCCATTATGGTAGTTTGCAAACTGGTCAATAGTTTACATTTCACGTGTCGTTTAATAAATGCGACGTTTCGAACGGTGCGATTATTGACGTAGAAAACATGGTATATCTGATAATATGTATCTGTTAAAATTATCACAAATCTTGAAACAGAAGTTTGAAAATGAAATTTTAAAGCTTAACGTCCCACGTAATGTCTATTAAGTTAAAGGAATCTGTTGATTAATGTATGTCAATTGTAATGGAAGAATTGATGGAATGAGAATGTGGGACAAAACGGAAGTATCCTGCGAAAATTCACTGACACATTGTTGCCACCAGAAACTTACCTGGTGGAGTTTGAACTAGAAACCCAGTGGTAAACGCTTGAATTATATATTATTATTGGTGACATCGTGCCCCTACGAAAAGCTTCAATTATGTATTATTCTAAGTTATGATACAATTTTTGACAAAGTTTCTATTGAATGGCAAATTAACATTAATTATAATTTTTACTATTAACACAATAATTCGTTTAAATTAAATTTTTGTTTAGACCCTTGGTGTTTCCCAAGAACAATAAAATTTATTCTGACCACTAAAGAACATCAGTAAGAAGGAGTTAAATGTCCAACGCTAAAAACTGATGTCATTGAAGACAATTCACCATTGTCTGTGAAAATAGTCTATTACAATGGATCTTATAATCTCGTGATTCTAAAGGCCTGCATTTGGTATGGATCATATATAGGAAAGGAGTGTCTAATAATATGTGCTTGGTGTGGGTTTCCGTCACCACGGCACGGCGCTTCCTCAGGTTGCAGATTGAGGAGAAGGCCTCTAGATATAGAGGTCAGCTGCGAATTTACTGAATAAGCAGTCGCGGACAGACGACTAGAAGTGGTCCTCCAGCTTGGGGGTTTTCGTACCAAAACCTTATCTGTAAAAAAACACTCTTGTTCAGAAATATTCAAAAAAGCCTTGGATAAGGACTGATAACTTGGCACAATCTCACCAAAAGAAAATGGACATGAGATTTGGAACATGGAATTTTAGAAGTTTTTATAGGGCAGGCGCGTTAAAATCCGTAACGAGTGAGATAGAGAAATACAGGATGGACCTAGTTGGAGTTCAGGAACTTAAGGGGGAAGGAAATGGATCTGTGAATTTCGGAAATTTTACGGGGAAAAAAATAAAAATCACCAGTTAGGAACAGAGTTTTTCGTTCACAAACGAATATTACCAGCAATTAAACGGGTTGAATTTGTTACTGACAGACTTTCTTTTATTACGCTTAAGGGACGATGGTGTGATATTATTGTTTTAAATGTACATGCCCCAACTGAAGATAAGGATGACAGTTTTTACGTAGAAGTGGAACGGATATTTAACCAACTCCACGATAATATATGAAAATTCCATTAGGGGATTTCAATGCGAAGGCAGGACGAGAGGATATTTTCAAACCGATTATAGGGAACGAAAGTCTGCATAAGGAACACATACTAACCTTGTACGTTCCAGCTGTGATGAATAATTACTGCTAAAAGGAGATAGTAAACTTTTCGCGGGAACGTATACTGTTAGTTATTAAGTAGTCTGCCTTTTGGCTGGTCGTGGGCCTAGTGAGGTGTTACATCGTTTTTATGTTAGATTTGGACCTGGAATGTTTCTTCCACGTTTGTTGATCATCAGCTTCCTCATTTAGCTAGTCCCAATATCTTCTTCTATATTTTAAAATCATCGATTCGTTGCATACTCCTTTCTGCTCCTCACTGTCATTCCATCATTCCCTTATGGCGGTATGAAAAAGACAATTTCTTCGGAAGATGTGTTAAGTCCAATTGGAATTTCACGAAAAATGGTGCCTAATTCTGCGTAATTAAGAATATGTTTTCAACACTCAATTAGTTATTTCATTCACAGCAGAAATTGTTAAGTATAAAAAGTTTTACTTTCTGTGCAATTATAGATAAAAGTTCGCACATTACGCAGAAATGGGGTAACTTGTACTGTATCCTTGGTCTGTAATGTCTATTTAGGAGAATGTCAATTCTACTCTTTATTAGTAAAGAATTATGGGTTTTCAGATGTTTAATTTCTTCAATATTAATTCTAACAATAAAAGGCTTTGCAAATAGCACTGCATGGGTATATGCATTCTAATCCATTAGTCTAGCTCCTTTTTCATTCATTTCATTTTTTTTACACCAATGCCACATGGTTTTAGTCAACTCCTCTATATTATTATTATTATTATTATTATTATTATTATTATTATTATTATTATTATTATTATTATTATTATTATTATTATTATTATTATTATTATTATTAAAAGTTCTAGTAGTGGTATTACATCGATATTTGTGATGATACTGGTTTCGACTCGTTACCGTGTACTCACTGTACACGACTGTTACGAAACCAAGGTTTTTACATGCCACCAGAAAAACATTTGACTTTTTTATGATGATACTTTCAGACCCGGAGCTAGGACGAAACTTCTCACGTAATAAGTATAAATATTCTTTCTTATTCAGCAGTAAGCGGAGAAACGAATGTTAAAAAAAATCTGTTAATAATGGGACAGGATGCAAATACGTGGTGATCTTTGTCCCCCATAAAAAGAAAGTTGTAAGTTATATGTCTGAAATGTGGAATTGTATGCGTAAATTGTTGGTCTATAGAGTAACAGGTAATACAAGATAATTGGTAGCATCTGAGTAGTACCATAATTGGCAGTAAGAGATGCACCGACTTCTCACTATTTTGACGAAAATTTATTTTTCAGAAATGTACGAATGTTTGAAATCAATGACTTGTTTACTTTTTCCCTTCGGTTTGGTTTTAACCTTGAACTATAGTTTCCTCCCACGCCAAATCGTGCTTCCTTGCACTACTACAGTCTTAATTTCGTGTAAATATCTTTCCGGAAAAAACATTCACTCACTTCCAGCATTTGTTTCACTTCATCTGGTATTCTCTAGATTGTTGTCCAATTCTCGTATTTCTTTTCCGACATCAGACAAAAATTCAAGACTCATACTACCCACAGAGAAATAAAGTCAGGTAGGTTTTAGTGTAATACGACTTATTAGTTTACGGTGGATAAGAATCCTACCAAAAAAGTGTGTGAAAAGATTGCTAGAAATTGTAATACCACAAACACATCTTGAATAAGGAGGGCAATTTCTATTTACGTAATAGGAGTGGTAACTAGTTACGGTAGTCGTAGCTGTACACAATAACTAGTATACGTATCTGGTAGAAAAAAAAACAATCTCTATATTAATTTTCCTTTCAATTCGTTTTAACAACTGTATTAATAAATTAGTGAAGTTAGTTTATTATCATAAGCACCTATGTCTATAATTATCGAATAATTTCCTAATTAAGATTTTTCTTCTAATAATTTCATTATTAATTTGTGTTTGGTTTTCGATGAATTTACCATTTGTGTCTAAAAATATACATACTAGTTCAGAATTTCTGGTATACAAAAAAAATATATTTTAAAAACGCATAGGTACCAATTGTACTGCGGTTTATTTTGTGCTAAGTGTACACCAAATTCCAAAGAAGATAGATTTGTTGATTTTTAACGGAGTAGATTCCTCATATTTTTGTTTGCTAGTGCCATTTTCCGAAAAAAAAACACTCTCAAATATCATCATGCACCATTTTTCCGTTATTTTATTTAAAGTTTTAAGTAGCACTTTTGGAAATGCTTTTTTCAATTAAAAAAAAGGTAACTACGGACGAATTATTTTAGAATATCTTTGACTTCTTTTCTAATATCAGACTCTTTCTATTTCTGTCTTATTAACCCACATTTTTCCGAATTATTTTTTTGTGGCGAATTTTTTTTGATATTTGTGTGGAGTAATCTTTGATGAGGAATAATCACAAAATTCTTGAAATAAATGATCTCCGTCTTACGTGTACACTTTTCAGGAGGGTGGGTCGAAAATGATACATCGGAAATATCGTTCTTAGTCACAGGGGTCGTTTTCGACCCATTGAGAACATGAGGTAAAGTTTTCAATACGTTGTCCTTCTGAATAAATTTGTTAGTTAGTATCAACTGGAATAAATGATTACATTAATTAAAATTTGTTAATTTTAATTTTTACATTTTCGTCAGAGACCTGTTGTTTCCATAGATTTGCAATATTTGAACAGTTTATGAAGCATTGTTCTCTAATTTCTGATAAGAAACATTTTGATAATAACTATATGATATATATATACGTGAAAATAGATTGTACACCATTTTGTAACTATACTAGCGCACCTATGATGCATACTTATGCCTGAGTATGAAACGCATCGAAACATTTGTCATGCAGGAATAGTTTGCATTTAACATTGTTTCGTTTTTGAAAAGAACCTCAGATCCTGCTTAAAATTAAAACCGTTACTGTATGACCTATGTTGTAATACCTGACAGTGGTATCTGAAGATTTTGAAGTAGCATCAACTTCAGGCCCAGGCTTTAAATTCCAAAATTTCCTCAAAAGTATCTTGCAAATGCTTATGCGTAGGGTCAATGTGTGTAGGGTCAATAGTTTATCCAGCCTTCCTTTCAAGTATACAACAGTTTGCGGTAACAACCTTTTGCATCCAGACTATGAACGGGAAATACCACTTCATTTCAAGACTGGAAGAGTGATAGAGCTTCAGGTTTGGTCCAGTTTGTCCGCTCCACACATGTTTGCATTATAATAGTCGGAAACCAGTGCTGACATTTCCATCAGCATCCACTTACCAGACGAAGAAGAACGGCTTGATGTCTTAAGTGGTTGGGCACCGCGGTAGAAATAGTTGACTTCGTCCCGTCGTGGGAAAATTCTTGTGTGAATTGTAGCTGTTCCTTGGTGTGTATGTGGCCGTAGGCGTGCGTTGGATGGCTTTATTTAACACAGTAATAGACTCCGCTCACTGTCAGAGTCCGGAGCTTCCCACAGGAATTGGATCTTATGCCAAACTGGGTCGAATTTGGCCTTGGTTGCTACCTGTATATGTCAGAGCGTATGATCAGTATGTTGAAGAATTCATGATACTCAGACTCCGTAGAATTTGGCCTTGAATTTCCACGTGAAATTGATTTATTGCTAAGGGGATATAGCATTTCATGACTATTTTTTGAAGGAAGTATTGAGACACGTGAGGTGTGTGTGTGTGTGCGTGAGGTCGTATGTCTGATGTAGTAAGATCACGTGACGAAAAGTAGTGATTGTGAGTACGATGATGTTAACGGAATGCAGAACGTACACGTATGTGTATGTGTATATCATTCCGTTAGCAGCTGTTGTGAAAGAAGAAAAATCGAATTAAAGATGATATCGTCAATGAATATATTAAGTAAGCTTACTACGCAATCATTGGATCCCTTTAAAAATTATGCGTGATTTAGAGATATGCGTACCATTTCGTATTGTAAACTTTGAGGTAATTACAGTGAGTAATGGAAGGAAGGCATGTTTCACATTTCAAGGAGGACAAAACAGTAATTTTACCATGACGCTGTACTGGAAAATTAGAAGAAGATCATGGTGCATTATTATCGTATTTGCAAAGTGGAAAGATATGTTTAACATATTTGGTCTAGGAATTAATTCGTGCGGGTGGACAAGAGATGGCGCAACGAACGGAGCGTCCCACAGTTCCGTGTATCCACACATGTGTTGCAAACCCCTGTCATCGCGTATCGTTCGTAGTATAGGGCAGTGGATTAAAGCGTTAACAACACCAGTTTGTAGTTAAGTGAACATGGCGCAATTTGTGCCTGATAAAGTGTTTTTGCGGGGTGTCCTGCTGCATTACTTTAACATGCAGAAAAGTGCGACTGAAAGTCATCGTATTTTGGTGGAAGTGTATGGTGACCATGCTCTAGCTGAGCGAACGTGTCAGAGGTGGTTTGCACTGTTTTGAAGTGGTGATTTCGGCTTGGCAGACCAAGAGCGAGCTGGACAGCCAAAAAAATTTCAAGACGAAGAATTGACAGCATTGCTCGAGCAGGATTCGTGTCAAACGCAGGAACAACTTGCAACAGCATTAGGCATTGATCAAACAACAGTCTCCAAACGCTTGAAAGACAGAGACGTTGAAACGCGAAAAACCATTTGCGAATTGCTGCTTCAACGACAGAGCAGAAAGGGGTTTCTGCATCGAATTATGACGGGTTATTTGAAGTGGATCCATTACGAGAACCCTAAACGAAAAAAGGTCTGGTTGAAACCAGGTGAACCAGGTCCATCACAACGAAAACGAGATATTCACTGTGCAAAGGTTATGCTGTGCATATGGTGGGATATGAAAGGTGTGGTGTACTATGAGCTGCTGCAACCGGGTGAAACTATGAATGGAGAACGTTATCGACGACAATTAATGCGTTTGAAGCAAGCTCTGGTCAGAACACGACCAGAATGGGAGAACAGACATGATAAACTTATTGTTCAACATGATAACGCTCGCCCACATGTCGCAAAACCGGTCAAAACCTATTTAGAAAATGTCGGATGGGAAGTTTTACCCCACCCGCCGTATTCACCAGACGTTGCTCCTTCGCACTACTACTTGTTCGATTGCATGAACAACGATTTGATTGGACAGCGGTTTACTTTTTCAGAAGATATCGAAACATGGGTCTCTGACTGGATCGCTTCCAAGGATGAGGACTTCTTTCGCCACGGAATCAGTACATTGCCTGACAGATGGGCGGAAGTGGTGGCTAGCGATGGACAATATTTTTCTTAAGGTATTTATGTATTTTGTGTCTTACTACAGCTTCAATGTGTGCGTACCAACCGCACGAATTAATTCCTAGACAAAATATAAAGGAATGAAGATTAATTTATCTGGATGTACCATGCACGATCTTGAATTTACTGAGATTGTATCTTGTTCGTAAATATATGCGACGTGTTCGAACAAGACCAAGCATTATTTTTCCACATCTTCTGGTGACAGTAGTCTGTGTGTATCAGCTACTGGATTGAAAGGTCTATGAGTACTTGTCTACCAACTATGCATACTAAGAACGAGTACTTACTAAATGGTACTCTTCAGTGGTACTTAAATAAGGTCTTAATTCAATAGGAAATAAATTAATTTGTGTTGGAGTGGATAGTGTCACATTTGAATCAGTGATTCATATCGGTTGGTTAAAATTGGAAACGAAAGGATTTGACAAACAAAAATTCATAGACTCAATAACGAGTGAATTATTTGACAGTGCACAAACACAGCCATGGTGGGGGAAACTGATACACAACGTTTGCATTGTATGAAATTCTGTTAAGAGAGAGGGAAATTATTTTTTCATTTATACTGAGCAGTGTAGTCATAAATTTAGTGCATTTAATAATAAAGATATAGCGAAACTGAAATGCTTCATTTACAAATAAATTTGTCCTTTGTGTTCGTTTAATGCACTTAAATTTGATATAAATTTTTATTACTTCAGTAATATTTTACGTTTTATAAAAGGAAAATCTTGTAATATTTTCCTTGTGTACTATGAGTATTATTTATAAGATAATAAAAATTTGAATGATAATTAAAAATTTATCTATAATTAGGAAGAAATGATGAAATGATAATACAATAATAAATGAATACCCATAGTAATAGACAGAAAAATTGGAGATTATTTATTTATGGTTTTGATGAGAATGTATGATGAAAATCATTTGAGGAATTTCCTTTAGCCTTGAAACAGAAAAAAGTATTAATAATGTCCACATAGGGACGATTTGACACTTTGAATTTTATTATTGGTGAATTTATAATAAAGAGAAATTCTACGAAGAAATTGAATGTGTTGAATTACAGAGGGAAGAAGTCGAAATATAGCGAAGTATTCTGCATATCTTTCCTATTCTATTGTGGGTGACATCATATATAAAAATACATACGTATATATATATATATATATATGAGGTGGTATTTAATAATAATAATAATAATAATAATAATAATAATAATAATAATAATAATAATAATAATAATAATAATAACGTACTTTTGAAAATATATGATGATGTTCGTCTGGTGATCCACTTCTAAGTGGGATTGGAATTATCTATATGTGCTGCGTGGGACACATTCTGGTAGAGGGTTCTTAAGTTAACTTCGAAACGAACGAACACATCCGTGTCTAATAAAGTTCCAATGCTGCACAGCCCTGGCTTCTTCATCTTGCATAATGTCGAAAACAAAGATAATGTATCCTTGAGCAAAGTCAAGGCGAAAAATGTTGTTACCATAGATTAAAAAGTAAATACCTGATCCACAAAATAAGGTTTGATATGAAGAAATATATAGCTTTTCTTCAAAATTTAGTTGTAAAGGTTTTCCATCAGTATGTAATGATAAGAAATTAATGTCAAAATATTTTGGGGTAGACGGATTTGAAGCTATCGTTCCTGTAAAGGCATTATTTTCAGTAAACGCCAAAATCGCTCGAGTTGGTAATATCTGCATGAATAAATTTTCTATTGCTTTTGATTGAAGACCATTTGGAATGACGAATGAATTCATTTGACTTCTTGTGAAAGGACATTTCTCTGATGTTGATTATCGAAACTTGTTTTGTGTTAGTTTTATTGTAGGACTAACAGCAACCTTTGAAATATGTGAAGCATGGACTAAAATATTTACTTTAGCCTCAACAGAGGAATAATTAGCGATGAGACAAAAATTTGGCTTAACAGGAATTAATTTGATGCGTAGTTCTCCTTGGATTAAAAATTTATCCTGATTAAAAGTATCACATTGAAGATGTCCCAGCATGTCGAATTTTGCACTGTTTTTGTTAATTCATAACGCTGTTGAAATCCCTTACTAACACTAGTTCTTGCATTTATATGTCCAGTAGTATCTTGAAACCATAATGCACGTTGAAGATGAGTGATTTAGCATAATCATCATAATTAACTCTTTTCTTAGGGATGATCGATATAAATGACTATCACAGAAATGAAATAATTTTTTTTAATTAAATACACATCTATTTCACAGAACATAAAATTTAAAGTACACTAATAGAAGTCACACCCATACCATTTTCTCGAAATTATCCATGTAGCTTAACGATTTGAGCTTCAATATAAAGAGTGTGTGTAATATCTATGTATTCATCTCTTGTTCCAGGTATGACAAATTCTATACTTGGGTTATCAGTTAGTGAACTGATTGGTTTATTTGTAACAATATGATTATCTAGTATACTGGTTTGTGTTGTGAGATGTGAGAGGCCAGGATGATGATTTAATCGAAGATGTCTGATAGTTTCTTCTTCTTATAAAATCTATTTTTCTTTGCTTTCTGTGTACGTTTTTTTTTGTTTTGTTTTGTTTTTACTTGTGAATTTCTTCCTCCTTCTATGATGTGTAATGATGAAGGGTTAAAGTTAGAATGATGTGTAATTCTTTTCCTTCGGTGATATCCAGATGCCGATATACATTTCAGTGTATTTTTAGCTTTATGCAAGCTGGAATTCACTTCACCCATTCACTGATGAAAGGATTCGTTAATAGGTTGTTTATCAATGATGAGTCATTAATATCGTTTGCGCCAGATGTTGAAATTCCTTTGTTATTATTTTACGCCTTGTTTTACTAATGACATGACAGAGCGAAATAATCCTCCAAGGAAACTTTCGATAGCATGTCCATAATGATAATGTGATCCAGCATAAACCTTTCCACTTGCAGAAGGAGATTGTTTTTATAATATGTAAATATGGATTGTTGATAGTTTTTGATGTTTTCGCACTGGTCAAAAATGTAGTTTACCGCATATATTTCCGAAACTAAATGCGAGTGGAGAGCCTGTACAATCTCTTATATCTATTTTTGTGTGTTCAAAATGCATGTTGTTAATAAGTACATAATGTGGAGTTTTAAAATTTGTATAGCACTAGCTCCAAATGTATGATCCACAGTAGTTATATTTATGATACATAATAATCGTGACCATTTCCTTAGCCGAACGGGCATAACTGTGGGACGTAAAACTGAAATGTTTCGAAGGTTTATAATAATGGTGCTACTGATCTCCAAAGACACAGATTGAACTATATCACAATATATACATTGTATATGGAAGTCCTAAATGTAAATTTGGAACAGTTTTGTCTTGTTGCCTGTTCCTTAGATCTGCTTCTGGATCTAATTCCAACACCGCACTAGCACTTGGTAACAATACAATGTCCACATCTGTGTTTTTACGAGCACGTCTTATATAATCGCCATTTCTTTCATTAATGTAGGATGTATGTAAATTGTGAATCTGTTGTGCGTATTAATTTGCTTTATCAAATATGAAATATCAATATAATAACGAACAGGAATATGTACAAACTTCCGTTCATCAATTTTTGGATGATTGTAAAAATTTTATTATTTTGTTCATTAATATTTAAATTTGAATGAGAATAGTTAATCTTTAAAGATCAAGATTTAATTTTCAGCTCAATTCAGTTAATTAGAACTAATAGTTAATGTCGTTGTATTTGGTTGTACTGGAAATATAATGATAATAATAATAATAATTGATTATCTAGTTTGTATAAAACTATTATCCGTAGTCTAAATCTAGTTTGTATAAAACTATTGAGATAAAGTGAACTTCATAAATTCTCTGAATGAGCAGTTGGTAGTCTATAGTAATTTAGCATAGTTATAATTATTGTGTTTTCGTTCCCATGAACGCAATAGGGTTACGTAACTTCTGGATTATTCGCTTACCCAACTATTCTGAGGCTTTAATATGTTGCAGCATATCACGAGCTACGGATAATATATAATGTAACATTTGTTGTAAATCACATATTATGATACGAGACTATTTTACATAGTATATCTTATCTAATATAAATAAAATAAAGAGTTTGTTTGTGTTTGTCTGTCTGTCTGTGTGCGACCTGGGGACCAGACGAGTGGACCGAGAGTTCCCAAAATTTGGTCACGGGTACCTTAGTCCAGGCCCCAGATCAAGACGAAGCGTTTTTTTTAATTTCGAACCAGAGGGGGTCTCGGGGGGACGTTAACTGGGACCGACCTGGGGACCAGACAAGTTGACCGAGAGTTACCAAATTTTGGTCACGGATACCTTGGTCGAGGTCCCAGTCTAAGGCGAAGCGATTTTGTCAAAATTGGAACCAGGGGGTCTCAGGGGGGCCTTTAGCGAGACATGTAGTAAAAGTAATCCAAATTGATCGACATGAGTGTCAAATCCATAGTTTTCACGGTCGCTGAGATCAATGGTGACACTTCCATCAGCGATGACTTGCAAATTCGGCTACTACTGTATGCGGGCCGGGTGTCAGCGGGTGAGGAATACCGAGACAAGTATAAATAGCCCATATTGATTGATACTAGTTTCAAATCCATAGTTTTCGCGGTCACTGAAATGAATGGTGATACTTCCACAGGTGTTGACTTCGAAATACAGCCCCCATGCGAAGAATGGGTATATTAAGCTAGTATTACAATAAATGGACTGCTTGGATGCCAAGAACTAGTACAGATAAGTACCATTCACTTCTATGAATAGGTATTTTTAAAAGGATTTTTGTAATCACTAAGTTATAAAACAATGAACTACATACAGTAGTTATGGTTTTGGTTCCCAACATAAAAGAAATATGGATTGTTCATGAGATATTGAACTTCGACTTTCACTCCTGGAAAATTTCAATTTTGGAGTTAGGCCACTTGGCATCAAAGCAGTTCACTGTAAGATAAATACATTCCGCACATTAGTAACATAGTTGTTCAGGGGCCTTCGATTTCCATCCTCTCAAATGAAAGCTGAACGATTGCTTGATACATGCTGACTATATAGGAGAAATAGTGTATTAAGTTTTCGAGCTTTGGTGCGTATCCGTATTTACACTCTGATATAACTTTAAGTTCACACTCAAATCAAGCTAATTGTTTAATGCATTTCGAAAGCTTTTGTTTTTATGCAGCTCATTAAGGAAAATCTATTTCATAATCGTAACATTTATGTACTAAGAAACTATGAACGTAAAGTGGACTCGACCTAGCCCCGTGGCCGCTGTGACTCAGTGGCACAGCTCTCACCCTTGGTGTGTGAGGACTCTGATTCTGTGTGTGTGTGTGAACTCCGCGGCTAGTGTACGCGTCTTTGCAGTGGAAGACTCGGGTTCAATTCCCGGCGCGAGCTCATGTAGTTCGGATTCCACGTTAATCACTAGGTCTACATTTCATATATCCTCGCTGCTGAAAGAGACGGTAAAGTCAAAATCAACTCAACAATATATATGTGTGTGTGCTTATGTGAATTTCCTCGTGGCTGTATGGTTAACACATACGCCTTGATCGCGGGAGACTCTGGTTCGATTTACGGTGGAAGCTCATGAAGTTGTTACCGGTATCTCACTTTAAACTGTAGATCCATGCCTCATATAACCATAGATATAATATATATGCATTTGATACACTTATTTTCCGACTTGGAAGCCATCGAAAATTTCCGGACACAGAGTCCCGTAGACCGAAAATGAGAAACATGGGTACAGAGTAAAACAGCCATAGAAATTTAAGCTTTTTAGGCTAACTTAATCCTTACATATAATGCAACTAGCTTGGCCAAGTTATAATGGAGGAAATGCTATCATTGCAACACTCTGAGAATAGAAAATGTTCGTCAGGTATTACTATCCCCCCTCTCCTGCAGAATGAAAACCCTGACTAAAACTCAATATATATATATATATATATATATATATATATATATATATATATATATATATATATATATATATATATATATATATATATATATATATAACTATTTTGTGTAATGTAACAAACAGTGGCGGATAGTATTCATGTTTCCTTGCAGAGGTCCTTACAAGGGTTCGCTTCCATCTTCCTCTCCCCAAGAACTAAAATAAATTAAAAAATTGCTATTACTTGTTAATCTTGTACAAAGGACGCAATTAAAGTCCCAGTGTAACACCCCTTCACATTTAGATTTTTCCCCTGGAAGAAAACCAGTTATTATTGTTTCTTGATTTCTTAGTCTCACCTACATAAACATACGAATAGAATTACAGGATAGGACATATTTAGATTGCTTGCACGTGATATCTAACTATGTTTATCATCAAATGTGTCACAGATGAAAATTTCCTTTTGTACTGCCTCTATTTTCTGGTACATATGTTTCATTTATGTTATGTTGCTAAAATTCGTTAGGAAACAAGTACAGACTGCGCCTGTGTGCCTGACAAAACGTAAATGTACTGGATAATTATTTCTTCACTTTCTTCCAGAAAAAAAAAGTAACCGATCTCATGTCGGCTAACAAAAGGAGGTAGCGGACCAAAGATAGCCGTTGTTTACCTAAGGTCGTTACACAGCAGGGGTTTCATTCAGTCAGAGGGAAAAGAAAAAATAATTTAAGGTTTCTACATTTGTTTTGAACTGCAATATACTTCTTCCTTTTATTTTTCATTTGTCTGCATCAGAAAAAATGCAAAAAAATCACTAGAATGTGCCTATTTACCCAAAGTACGTACTAGATCACTAGTTCAATAGTAAAATCACTAAATCTAGTACGAAATCATAAATGTGGCATCCCTGGGTTGGAGCGAAAGTAATGGTTGGAGTAAAAACTAGTCCGTATTTCTACTGCGTTCTGTTGTTGAATTCACAGAAATGTTCAAAAATAAATTCAAGAAGTAAAACAGGATCCTACAAAAGACTGTTTACTTGCTCACTGGTTTTCGTATTGTGAACTGAAACTCAAGTGCGCAGTCATGTTGAATACTTCTGTCCCTTTCTACTTTACAACTTGAGGTGGGATGAGAGTCAGGATAGATCTAGTGATATACCGCTAAAGGAAATGCTTCAGTACAGAGTCGGAAGCGGTATGTATTGTTTATACTACTTACAACGTTACCCCCCACATAAAATATAAATTCAACCTTTCTCCCTTCCCTTTTTCGAATACAATGAACCGACTCTTTTGCTGAAGAAAGATGCTAAAAGAAAATTGAAACATCTGTGTCTAAACTTTCTTTGAAGCGCAGTCTTTTGTATTTGTAAGGTTTTGCGAGTGTTTTCGAGATAGCCAAATCTTTTACCATGGACTCCTGCTGCGAACTGACCGTGAGTAAACACCCGATCTCGCTGTGCTCAATTTCTCCCGCACACGTGAAATGGGTTTGTTGTTTCCAAAACAAATAGGAAGTTACCTTGTGCTTTTGCATTTCTGCACGCACACAGGTACCATTGTTGTTTTAATGATCAGAAGAAATATCAAAACCATCCGATATATATGATACGAAACAGCTAACAGGGAGGCAAAGATAAAAGTAGGCCTATACCAAGTTTTCCGCGTGGTACCATTACGGAGAATAAATATATGATGAAGTCACGTAGATGCGCTTAAACCTATTCCATCTGTCCTTATAACTTTTCTGGTCTCATCAATTTCTCAGGAGAATACGTACAACATATGTCCAAATTCCATATATACTCTTTCTAAACTAATGAGTAAACTCATTAAGAACACCAACTGATATCAATAAACAGGAAAGAAAACAATACTTTATACTTCTATTATTTGGTACACATCTCTATGAAGCACAGCTTGTTTCCTTTCGAAATAGCTCCTTCGTGTCACGCTGTGGTTAGTTTTGTTTTGTGTTAGGATGAAAGAGAGAAATGCAACATTTGCTTCGCGGTGAAGTTATATATATTATTAAGATGAGCGGTGATAAGCGAGGTTTAACAAAGAGTGCCTTTCGGATGCACAATTTAACGGGTAGTTGCAGTCCGTGTTGAGAATCGAACCAAAGCTATGTAAGACATGTTATGACAAATCCAAAAGGTGTGTTGTATCGGTGCAGTACCGGTTTTTCACGTTTTTCAAAATGTTCCAAAACCCAAAGAATAATCTTTAATTTCTGATATTTTAGTCGTCACAAATTACAATTTTATAATGTAGTCAATGTTTATAATTACTGGGCAGTTGGGCGTTTAAACTAATGGCATCATAATAAAATCAAAACCATAATTTTGAATTGAATTGATTTTGAGTTTAACGTCCCGTTCAGCAGTGAGGCTATTCCTACTGACTAACGTGGAATCCGAACCACATGAACTCCCACCGGGAATCAAGCCCAGGTTTCCCACGCCAAAGGCAAGTATGCTAACCGTTAGCCACGAAGGAGCTCCACCATAATTTTAGTGGGCGTTAAGAAATATCTCGCCAGTGCTTTTACAATAAATAAAATTTTATAAGTATTAAAGAATAGTGGTAAGAGATTTTATAATAGCTCTTTTATTTATGAGATATGAGTATTTTGAAAAAAAAAACAACTAAAAAATAGGTTGGCGGAACCACAAAAGACTTTCTTATAAATACATACGCACCTTACTCACCTTTTATAATTGCCATGCTTACGTTCTCCATAAAAACAGAAATTCTGTTTTAGTGATAACACAAGATCATGAAGTGGGTTCAAATTTAATTAAAGGCAAAATACAATACAATAATCCACAAATATTGCCTCAAGTGAGTTTAAAGATTTCTAAACACTAGTGCGAAACCGGGCTCTGCCGTTGCGATCGATTTACAGGTCTTGAGACGAAAGTAAGAAGGGACGTACGCACACAGTAAGTAAAAACAATTAATATGCCTGTAACTTTCCCCCAAATGGGTGTATCTTAAAACTAACCTCACCATTATTTTTCTAATTAAATTCTAGCCCGAAATTATGTATCATATTACCCTATTCCCATTTTGAAAACTTGACCTTAATTCAAAATGGTGGATTTCAAGATGGCTGCTATCAAGGTCATATCTACCATACGACTTCCCCCCAGGACTTATATGTATCCACATGGTTTTTCTTCACTTCTCTTCATTAACGCTCCGTTTACAAAGGGTAGTAAGCGACTCCTGTAGTAATCTCTAATAACCACATCACAACTCTTAAAAGTTATTTAAAAAAATAGAAATCATGCACCATGCCAAAAATTTGTCATCACAAGTAATGATGCATACATGCCTTCTATCAGCAAAAAAAAGTTTCATTGAAATTGGAGCCGGACATTTGAGTGATGTCCCTTGTGGGATGTGATTGAACGTGACGTCAGAGCACATCGCCCCCCTTCCCGGAATTTACGGGAATTAGGTGACCTGAGTGAGCACTTGTGGTGCCCGCTCTCTCCAGCGACCTATCAAGGATCATTGCGTGTATACCAAGACGTGTCGCCGTTTTTATCCATGCCAAAAGTCGACATACTGACAATTAGGTAGGTAGTCATGATGGTCTGGCTGATGTGTGCGTATATTTTAACTCGTACAATTTGTCTCGACTCGAATTTCGAGACGTCTCGACTCGAATTCGAGTCGAGTCGAGACAGAGACTGTCGAGTCGAGACACGAGTCGAGACAGAAACATATTTTCGAGTCGAGACACGAGTCGAGACAACATTTTCTCGAGACGAGTCGAGACAGGCTTAAATCTCGACTCGACTCGACTCGAATGCATCCCTACTTAGGTTTACCAAATTTTATTCGTTGCTTGTTACAGGATGTCTGAGAAGTTCCTCTATTCTTAGGTGTGGGCATCAAGAGAGCAATGTCGGTGTCATTGTAGTTAATTTATTTACTACATATTACAGTTGAGTATTTAGGTCCACATATAGGAATTCAAATCCAGTGGATCTCTATGTGTTCCATTGTAATGTACACATAGACGTGTGCGTCTTCATGTTCTTCTTGACATTTTGCGGAGCATATGATAAGTCATCGTTCGATAGTTGTTCTCCACACATCCGCCTAATTCTTAGTCTCTCGTGTACCAACGATCAGAAACATATGTCTTGATTATTCTCCACAACGAGTTATCTGGTGTAAGGTCCGGGCTTCGTGGCGGCCATTTCAATGGGATCGAATTGTGTAACTGCAACCCGTCACATCAGTCATGGCCTTACAACTTAAAATTTCCATATCACAATGAATAAAACGTTGTGACACGGTGCTGGTTGTGACCATAAAAGCAGTATTATCAACACTACAACTGAAATTGTTCTCTGTGATACTCAAACCTAGGAGTACAAGAAGTTCTTGGACATCTTGTATTACAAGTGAAGTATACTTTATGTCATAATAACTTCGTTTTCTCTTCGCTGCGTATCGTCTGCACTACTCTGATAATATTTTTTATCATTCCTAACATTCGTTCATTTAAAATCGAAAAATCTACTTCGATTCATCATATACTCTATTGTTAAATTAAACATGTGCTTATTTTTGAAAGCATTAACTCAGCTTGAAGGTATTTTTTTCTTAACTACGAAAAGCTATGTTCGTTAGTCGATGTCAATTTTCTGTGCAGCTGTGGGTGATTTTCAGTGGAAAATTTAAAAAAAAAAAAAAATAGTATTTCTATTTCCCGTACTACTACTACCGCAATTATTATTATTATTATTATTATTATTATTATTATTATTATTATTATTATTATTATTATTATTATTATTATTATTATTATTATTATTAATTCTAATTTTCCCAATCATCGTAAATGCTTAGAACTGCAGGTTGGTAATAGTAGCGCTCCTATATCCTTTCTTGCGGACTGTTACTTTATAGAGAATTTAATGTACTTTGCTGACTTTATAAACGCAATATTGCACATTTTGAATTAATTTATGTAGATGCAAGAACAGATTATTGCAACACGAACACTTTCATACAATGTAACACTGACTAAAATGCCATACTGTGTTAGAAAAAAAAAGGTTTGCTTATTATTCTTCTGTTAAATTAATTATAATATATTCCACATTAATCAGTAGGTCCAAGTCTCATACAGTCTTGTTGCTGCACTGGACGTTAAATTGAAAATCAAGTCAACGAAATAGATACTTATAAAGTGAATTTGATTTGAAATAATCTTGAATTTATTCTTAATTTATTCTGTATATTAATAACTCTATGCTAATTTTATTGATTAGTAAACTTTAATACACGTAAAGATATGAATATATTTAAAATAATATTTACGAAATTTAGCAACGCTTTACATCTTTAAATTTCTTTATTTCATATATAAACATTGAGAATTGCAAACCAAACATTTTTGCTTACAAAACAGAACACTTGTCACCAGTTACCGTAAATATAGAGAAGGCTGACTAGGAGCCTACTCGGAAACTTGATTTCTAGTCATTCACTCTGCACGGAGCTGAAATCAGTAAAGAGTAAAGTTGTAGTCCTCAGTGTCGGACTGGCCAAGTTGAGGGTCCTTGTCGCGGGTCCTTAAAGGCCCCTTCAGATATATGCTCGTAGCCTAAGTACTTCTACAAAATTCTAGCATGAGTACTTTTGAATTCTGAAACATGTATTTTTCGATAGCGCATATGATGTGAAATCTTGACCCGACTACGGTAGGTCCCATAGCTTACGAGCTATGGACTTTTAAATTTCATTTTTTCAGATTTTCGCTAGCCTATAACTCCGAAAGAATGCATTTGTAAACCCAGGTTGGTATAAGTATATACTTTTTGTCTTATCTTGGTGCCAGGAATCATCTCCCAAACGTTGTCGGTCTTGTTTTGAAACATCCTACACACACACACACACACACACACATATATATATATATATATATATATATATATATATATATATATATATATATATATATATATAAACTTAACACGTCAGTTGCAAAAGATGATAAGTGATACAATCATATTTTCTTGGTAGTAAATATGAACGGTGTACGCATGAGACAACAGGTGAAAGCAAATAAGCGCAAGAGCGTTACGAACTAGAGGGGGCCTTTGCTAAGTACGAAGTTTTACTGACTCGACGGCGTACTGATATGAGCAAGGGGAACCCAAGAAAACTTCTGTCGAGACGAACTTAGGTTTACGAACTTTTTTGGGTAGGAAGACTCAAGAAAGCACTTGCTCGATTGCTAGAATTCAACGAAGGCCTGCAGGTCCTAAGCCTCGTGATTCCTGAGGGGCCCCTAAGGCCTCGTGTCCTTGTCGATCGCCAAGTAGCCGACTTGGCCAGTCAGGTACTGGTAGTCCCGGAGAACTTACATAAAACTCATTCAATCTCCATACAATGTTATGTACATTTTCGTTCACTCTTTTCCGCATCCTGCATGCTTAGGATTAAAACCAGTAAATAATAAGCGTACAATTTAGCACTTTAATGTGTAGTGGATTATTACGTACAGATATAAAAGTATGATCCAATATATATTTTGCAAAAATGCAGTTTTTTATGGAGTATCCCGTATATTTCTTGAAACTTGAAAATCATGCTCACAACCTGGATTTTAAAATCAATCGAAAACGATAGAATGAACGTTTCTCCCCCACTCAGGTTAAAAAAAAATCCAATTTTTAATCATGCTGTAATAAAACTTAAATTACAGGCTTTCTATCATTCCATTTCTTGTTGACTTCACATATAGTCAATATCAGACATTATTAACCTCGCATGCCAAGTATCCAGCTTTTCACATTGCTTTAGTTATCAGAAGGCAACGAAACAGGAAACCACACTCAGCAGTCCGCATACGTTAATATGAAAAACGACCGGAAAATCATACACCACATAATTAGCTCTGGCTCGCAAATTTTGCTGTTCAGTCCAGATATAAAACTATTTTCAGTATCAAGGAGAATCAATCAAGCAGAAAAGCAAAGAAAAACACATTTATTATTACACATATTTATTCAATTTAATTTAAAATTTAAATATTCCAATTTTTAATCAAGAGTAAGCCATGAGTGAGTTTCCCTTTGTCACAGAAAGAGTGGGTCATGGGTCAACATTTGCGAGTGAGTTGTAGATCAACAGGGCGTGAACAACTGCGACCCACTACTTTCCGTTACCCACTGTGACCCACTGACGCACTCCGATCCACCAATCCACTCTGACCCACCATGACTCACCAACCCAAAATGGACTACTACGATCCAGCGACCGTACACTGCTCAGTATATTGTATACATCTTCTGAACATTGGTAACTTTGTCTACGTTTTACTATAAAGGTCTTCGTTTTTCTTACTTCTTCATTCGTTTCTATTTACTTAACTGAGATGAGTGTATGTAAGCGAAAAATAACTTAAGGTACATTTAAGTATAGCTATTGTACTAATTATATTATTAATAACAATAGGACCTTCTGCTTGACTTTTGAGACAGTATGTGTTTTTAAATGAAATCTTACAGTTTTACGTCCCTCGATTATGCCGAGCAGACTAAAGGATAGGGATGCGCTCGAGTCGAGACAAGTCTCGAATCTCGACTCGACTCGACTCGAATTCGAGTCGAGACACACCTTGTAAAATTCGAGACGAGTCGAGGCAAACATATTTCTCGACTCGAAAATTCGAGTCGAGTCGAGACGGCTCGTAAAAATCTCGACTCGAATCGAATGTCTCGAAAATCTTTCTATAATTTTTAATATTATTTTGAAGAAAGTATTTACTCAGAAACAGCCTTGAAACCAATTCAAGTGAGCATCCATGCATAGACGTAACTTACGGGGGGGCAACTGCCCCCCCCACATTTCTCAAGTTTATTAGGATAGTCATTCAGTGTTATCTATGAACTGAGCTGAACCTAGTACAACACCGTTTTGCTTAAGTTTATGATTTTGTTTCACAGTAATAAGGTCTTTAGGCGCTAACCAGGCCAAGAGAAAGGAGGGTCAAGGAAGTGAAAAGACAGTGACCCTGGCCTAACAAAACGTACCAGGTAAAACTTCAGTCAGGATGGCCGGTCTGAACAGGGTTCGATGATCCACCTTTAAAATACTGCTCGTTAGGAATACACACTGCCCAGGGCTTAAAGTGGCTTCAGTGAATAGCCACCTCGCCAGAATGTTTATCCACAGTGATTTGCGAGAACACAGTCAACAATTAAAGTAAATAATCCCTGATCTATATTCCTGATGTGGTTTGATAAATCATTAATAGTTGTTTCATAGACGGAACTAAAATATTAATTAAAAATTAATGCACTATGTTTGTTAAGTGACAAATGTTGCACACGAACTAAATTCTGACACCAGGCTGATTTGTCGGAACGCAGCGCCGGCACGTTGCGGCTCACTTTAAGCCCTGACATTGCCTCTCTACTACTAGCTGGGTAATTGTCACTCATTTTCGATGCATGTGATCTGAATTGGTTCACACCTCACTTTATTGCTTTTTCGTTTTTAGACACTTTGACGCTTTACGACGGCAATAATAATTTATAAACTGTATCGTCAAATTCAGGATTTCTTTATTTTTCTGTTACATCAGAAATGCTCGTAATTTGAATAAAGATAGGACTTATTCTGAACATGTTTTTCTTTGGAAAGGGGGAGGATCACAGAGGCAGTGTAAAATTGTGATTGAACTATATCTTAAAAAGAAAAAAAAAATCTAATGTTCAGAGATGTTCATATACCTTCTCCCTTACTGATTATGGGTGTTTCTTAGGCAATGGACAGTTATTAAAAATTTTCTTATCTATGCTGATATTATTATAAAATGTTCGACTGTAAACTGACTTTAAGTCTGATAAAAGTTCTAGAATAACAACGCGAATGGAACTCTGATTTTAACCATATTTGGTAATGTCTTGCAATAAATGTTTTGCTACATTCATCTTAATAAAGGTCAGTGAACTTGGAGTGTGCTGGAGAACGGGGTTGCGGTGTACGTTGATGGTCAAAGTAAGTGCAGGTCGGTCTGTTGTCTGGGATACTGGGTGTGTTTTATAAGGATAAGCAGAGACATACAGAACTCGGCTCTTTGTCGGAAATCTTGTGGTCCTAAATACAAAAGATATTTTATTGTTTTCCCTGTAAGTCACAAAAATAGTAACATCTGGTATTGTTGTAAAGTAGAAAGGGAGAATTGTAAGGTTAAAACAACGAGTTATTTTTACTAATAGCCACCCTGGCACCCAAACCAAAAATAATACACTTGATTTATTCTGAAGTTTGTGTTTGCAGTGAGCAAGGTCGCCGATCCTGGGGGGCCGGTGGGACCCTGGCCCCCCAAAGCTCATATGGGGGGAACCTATGTATTTTTCTGAATATGTATGTTTATATGTATTTTGTATTATTATATGTATTTTTTTATAAATATACAAACCCACATCTGAATGCCCCCCTCCCCAAAAGTTACAGAGAAATTGGCGCCCTTTGCAGTGAGCAGTTCGTTTAGTTATATATATAGCCTTTACGTGTATCGGTGTATAGTGGTTACATTTTTTTATAGTTTATCTGTGGTACCTGAACATTTCTCAAGTTTCACAGGAAGTTGTGACTAATATGCAGTGCTCAAAAAAAAAAAAAAAAAAAAAAAAAAAAAAACACTTGGAATATTTTAGTAAGAAGCCGAAACTTAGCAATATTGACAGTGCCAGCGGAGATAATGAAATAGTGAATAAACAATTTACTTGTTGCGTTTCAGAAGATAAAAATTCAAGTGCTAGTGTGAAAACAGCGTCAGAAGATAAGAATTCAAATGCCGGTACTACTGTTGAAACAGTGTCACAAGATGAAATTTCAGAAGATCGTGATCCAGTCAAAGGTTGTGAAAAGGCAAAGACATTTCTGACACTAGGTCTAGGTCCCTTTCAACCGCAATTGAAAACATACCCCAATAAAAATAGCCGCCGGTTCCGATCTGAGTGGTATAGGCAACTTAGTTGGTTATAATATAGCATTTCTCGAGATAGTGCTTTTTGCTTTTATTGTCGCGCATTCTCCGAAAATATTCCGAAATCTGAAGACACCTTTACTAAGGAGGGTTTCCGTAACTGGAAGAAGGTCGTAGATAAATTCGGTACTCATGAGGCAAGTAACGCTCATAAGACTTGTATTTCTAAGGCTGCGGAATTCCGAAACGCACTATTGCATGGATCAGTTGCGCGTAAATTAGACGAACCAAATAGTTAACGGCAATAGAATATATTTGAAGCACTTTTAGATAGTATTTGAATTGTGCTCGCCGATGTGTTCCTCTTAGAGGCCATAGGGAAATAACGAAAGTGAAAATAAAGATAATTTACTAGAACTCTTATTGCTAAGATCCAAAGACAATGACGTGATTTTTCTGTATTATGGAAACAAAGAGAAAACCTTTAGATGCGTTAGTCCCGAATACCAAAATCAATTTCTAGATTTACTGTGTGAGTATGTGCTGGGAAAAATAACTGATCGTGTGAAGACTGCAGGTATATATAGTGTCATCATGGATGAAACTCAAGATTTGAAGCGACATGAACAACTATCAATTGTTTTGTGAGTCTGTGATGAAACATTAATTGTTCACGAAAGTTTTATCGGGTTTTACAACATAGAAAAAACACGGTGAAAGTTTATCCAAACTGTTAACAAATGTGTTAATATAACTGGGTCTGAAAGTAGATAACATCCGAGGGCAATGTTACGATGGTGCAGCCGCTATGTGCAGTGTTGCCAGACCAGTCAGTTGGAAAAGCAGGAGATTCGAAGACAAAAAACAGGAGAAAGCAGTAGACACATACAGTGGTGGCGTTTGAATGTAAATCCGGGTGGGGGCAATAAAATTTGCCATTATTACGGGCGCAGTAGTCATAACAAGCAGTCCAGAATTCATTTCCGATGAACTACGTTGAGCAAATGAAAGGGAAATGTCCCAATTTATATTAATATTATTTGATAAGTGTGTGAAGTAAAACGTACTGAAAGAGCAAAGTGGAGTGGGAAAATGTCTTTTCATGCACGTAGCGATAACGTAGCTATATGGTACAGTCACACGTGATCGTGGCGTAAGACGATTTCTTGCTGACGATCGTGGAGAAATGATCTAATCTACTCTTCCAACCAAAATCCCAATCTAAACAACACTTACTTGTAAATCTTACAGAAAGTCATAAAAACGCTAACCATAATGCATATAGAAGATGACGTACAGTTGTATTCTTTGGATTCATATTATATACAGTAAAGCTCTATAACTATATGCTCTACTGAGCTTTGTGTATTATAACAGGGAAATTTCATCCTTTTATGTGAGGAAACATTAAAAATTCAGTATTAATAATAATATATTGCTTCAACTTCTCGAAATAAGGGAAAAGCAGGAGATTATTCACTTTTCATTTTCTTTCGCAGTAGATCAGTAAAACGTAGAAAAAGCAGGAGATCTCCTGCAAAATCAGTAGATCTGGCAACACTGGCTATGTGTGGTCAGCATTCTGGTATTGCAAAGAGGATCAGGGACGTGAACGATTTAGCCATTTATATTCATTGTTACGCTCACATTTTGAACTTATGCATTGTTGATGTGTGCAGAGAAGCGTCTGCGATTCGAAATATATTTGGTGTTCTGAGTAGTTTGCATTCCTTCGTAGAAGCGTCGTCAAAAAGGCACACTATTTTTGAAAATATTCAACGTCAAGGAGAAAACTTAAAGCATTTGCTAACATTAAAATCTGTGATCGACACTAGATGGAACTGTAGATTAGAAGCTATTCGTGCAGTTTTAGAAAATTTTGGACCAGTAGTTGAAACTTTAGAGGATATAGCAGATCACGATCAAATTTACGGCCCAGACGCGCATTTACTGTTAAAAATATTCGTGACTTTTTATTTCTATTTCGTCTTAAACTGATAAGACGTGTTTTTGAATACACGAATCAACTGTCCATGCACTTACAGAATACGGTGCACGTCAGTGTTGCCAGAATCCTCGCTCTGGAGTGGGCTGAAAAATAGTACCAAATTGAAAGAAAAAGGGCTGAATTCATTATTTTGTATCAGTGTAATACGTGGCTCTATATCACGAAACTAAAAGAGGTCAAGTTCTAGAGCACCCCCGCCCCCTTCCAAGAGTCCAAATCAAGAAATACTCTTTTTAAAAATTATTTTTTAAAAACATCCAAATAGGAGGACCCAGTGGCATAACAATGGCCTTTGGCGCCCCTAAGCAAAATACCTAGTAGCGCCCCCTCACCCTTTTAATAGATCAATGTATGACCATCTGTAACTTACGCGTATGCGCCACATCCCACATTTGACTAGCTTTTGGCAGTATTGCCAACATGAGATTTTTCTTTCCGCTGAAACAGGGCTGAAAATTTGCTAACTGCAAAAAAAAAAAAAAAAAAAAAAAAAAAAAAGTATCACGTTTACAAAGATACTGTAAGTAATATTGCAATCGGTATTTAAGGTGGTCACCTAATAATTACTCTCCAATAATATGTTGATATTAGAGCCTAAATAGGTCAGTATCGTCCTCATCCATTTAACACTACGTCATCTCAGTCAACATCAGGAGCGGACGAAGGCAAAATTTTCACCCTGCCAGTGTTTGCCCCGCCCTCACCTAGTCCTAGCCTATATTTTACATTTTATTACAGTGATGTTAGAAAACACGTTCGAAAATTTATTATGGGGTACTGTTTTGGGCGTCTCTGACGTTAGCGTCCCGGGCAGTTGCCCGGTTTGCCCAACCTTTGGTGCTTGGAGAATTTGTCGTTATTGTTGAAAGCCTGTTGCGCAGGGGAATTTTATTTAGAATATAGTTAGTAAGCTCAGTACATTTAATCACGGGCGTCTCTGGTGGGGGGACGCGTCCCACCAATATTTTGAAGTACAAAATATTCAATATTTTATTTTACTTTATTTATTAACAACAGAAAAATATACAAATAATAATAATTTTATTTATTTGGACTATAATATTCAGGCTATGAAACGATTATAAAATAGTTCTTGATATGTCTCAGGGGGTTCGTGAAGGTAAGAAGAAAGATAACAAATTGAATCGAAGATAATAAACAGGTTGGGCTAGGTAATATCATTTATATAACTTTCTTTGATGTCCCCCCAAATTTTACATGCCAGAGACGCCAGTGTATGTAATATAGGACTCGTATCGTATTAATACGGTAATAATTAATTACCAGGAGGATTAATTTCTTAATCATACAGTGCTGTAACCTCGACGAGTTTACAGTAATGCTAATAATTTGATACGCAAATATAATAAACTGCGAGAGAGGGAGGGGATTTTTATTCTTCCCATGTTTGAAGATGAAGACGACGAAAACTTGGGGCTCCAGTTATATAATTTGTTTCTTTTTTATTAAAAACCTGGGGACTCCCCCTAATATACCGAAACATCCTGCGCCCGTAGGCAATGCCTACCCTATTGCTACGCCGCTGGGAGGATCCTAAACAACCGTCGAAGTAGATGAAACTTTTCTCGCACGTAGTTAGTATAACAGAAGCTGCAAATTAAAAGAGAAAACAGTTATCATCTTCGGTATGTATTGTAAGAAAACCAAACACACCTCTATTTCAAAGTGACTAATAAACCAAAACGGTATTATGGCCATATATGAAAGAAAATAACTGCCAACACGCAGTATGAGTAACGTGAGATGTAGGAAAAGTCTTACTGACACTTTTGAAAATATGGCAAGTATTTGTTAAATGGTGCTGAATCAGTGTTGAATTCAGACATTTTCACCCGGGGGGAATGTGAACTCCTCGGGGGGGGAGGGTTGTTTTTCTGTATTTTTGCAAGAAAGTAGCATATTTAACAATTCCATTGACATGCTATCTTACCTAATATTGAGACTAAATGTTGATAAATATTCAATGAGAGATTATAATTAAAAAAAACAATAGTTTAATTTTATCTACAACATTAAATTGCCAAGACTGGCAAAAATATTTTAGACTAAACTTTAACTCCTATTTACAGTAACTATTTTTGTTATTATTTTCTATATTCAGTAGTTACTGTTTGTTATTACCTGACCAGGATAGCAGTGCGGTTTTGGGATGATGGCGCTGCTGTTGTGTTTACATCAGTTTCTTGGCAAGCGCGGTGAGACAGGGGAGCGGAGAGTTTCACTCTGCAGTGTATCCAACGGTTTTTAAAAGTTGCAGTTTAGATGTTATGCATAGTCTAATCTCTTTACGCTTAATAAAGAACGCCGTAAGTTATGTGATTGTAGTGAACCATTCCTGCAGTATGCAGATGTATTGTGAATAGTGATATATGAATGGAAATTACCAATTTAAGAACAACATAGCACAATTGACAATTCAATGAGCTTCTACCGTGTGTTAAAAAGATTGTATAAAAATTGATTACGTTTTATTCGATGTCATTATAAAACAGGACCAACCTGTAAAACGCTGCTCTCGTTAGTTTGTTCGCAAGTTAATATGGAGTTATATTTTTTGTTGGTGATGTTTTCTGCTTGTTACTTAAGATGTTCTGCAAATAACTTCAATAACTTTTGAAACTGTTTGTCTTAACTTGAGCCAAGGGCGGATAAAGACTGAATGTTTGGAGGGTGGTCGTTCAAAGTCAAATCAAGTTGAGAGTTTATTGCAAAAAAAGTAAAATAACTTTAGAAAAGGAGAAGTAGCTATTGTGTGCAATTTCTAGAACAGAAATGGCCACCTGCGATTTCGAAGGTGGACATTTTTTTTAAATAGCAAGAACGCCAATGTAAGTAATTTCTTGCAATTTATTATTTGACTTCTGCAACGTAAAACAAAAAAAAAGTAAGACCTACCTATTTTAAGTTTTATTTTACATTTATAATACAAAGGTGAAAATTCTTAGATTATATTTTTAAAATAAAAAATATCCTATTCTGGGGGGCAATCGCCCCGATCGCCCCTTCCCCTGAATCTGCCCGTGACTTGAGTATGTGCGTGAAGTGGTTTATTACGAACAGAACAAAAAGAACTGTGATAGATTGATTACAAATAATCCGGTTAGAAACACTGCTGCTTTGCATTTTAGTTCCAAAACCGGCCGCCCGCACTCGTTCGCTGGTCAGGTAATACTAATGTAGAAGTTTTTAAAAAGATTTAAATTAACTCAAATATTTTTTGTCCTAAAACAAACATACATAGGAATATCTTAACAAAAAGTTATCATTTTTTCTCACACTTCTGATTCTACATCAAGCATATTAGCCTTGGTTTTTTCACTGCATACACATCAATAGTTTAGTTTACGAAATCATCAGTAGATTAGTGCCGTGTCGTGGAAAATCAACGCTTAGGGCGAGAGTATATGACGGCATCCCCGTACATATGAGTGAGGTCGACAGACCAGCCGCAAAAGGTGAGAAAATTTTAAAAAGTAAACCCTGCTCTTCCTTGATTTTGAGCACTTTTTAGTACTTTTTTCCTTTCATTTTATATATGTGCATATGCCCACATGTGCACATGTGTTTTATTCCTCTCTTTTCTCTTTCCCTTCCGAATTTTGCGCTCCTTACTTCGGCGCCCGGGGCCGTCGCACTGCTTGCCCCTCCCCCATGGCACGGCAGTGAGCAGGATCTTCGCAACCTTCAATAGCAATCTTTCACTTATATACTACTATTATATTGATAAATTCTATATAAATTTCTAACCCAGGAGGGATAACTGTTCCTCCCTGATCCCTCTGAATCCCACCCTTTAACTGACTTATTTTTAGTTAAAGAAAGGTGTGTTTACTTTAACAATCGTAAAACACATTTACGTCTGTTACTTCCGATGCGAGAAATGGGATTTAGGCGCTTTATTTCAAATAATGCAAGAACTGTACATATTCAAGAACTGAAGTCTGCTGACATCAGAGATCATATGGAATGATCGAAAGATCTTCCCTATCTTTCCTTTCCTATCTTAATTTGTGCTAGTGCTACCTACTAATATTCATATAATACTGTATAGGGCGAGAGTATTGTACCTGCTAAAATACAAACCTTTCTTCAACAGTTGACAATTTCATGTTCTGCCAAACTCGGCCATAGCGTTAAGAAATACAGGTTTTATTGACTATTTGGTATTCTATCTTAGATGTTACATGTTTAATATTTATATAGAATGTGTCTGCCTCATTTATATCTACATATATTGAGAGATCGGATTTCGTCTGCACGTGCACGGAAAGAAAAGCAAATAATTGGGTGAAGTAATTTCTACATTTTGTGACTGAAATTTTGGGAGTTTCTCCAGGGGGGAATAAATTTTCTTCGGGGGGAGATTCCCCCCGGGCTACCCCCTGAATTCATCCCTGTGCTGAATTGGGTAGAATTGTACCAACTTTTTCACAAAAGGGGCTGAAAATGCCAGCGTGGTACCAACGGGCCGATGAATGACAAAAAGGGCTGAATTTGGTACAATTGTACCAAGTGTGGCAACAGTGGTACACGTGCCAATGTTTCTACTGTGAAAAATTTGTCGCAAGCCACTATCTGCAGCCTTCAGTCCTTACGGAGTGAGAAAAGTTTCAATATGTTGTGGACGGAAACAGAATAAATTGCAGAAACCATGGGGTGCAGTGCACTGAACGTTTCACGAGGGAACACGAGTGCCACGAGCATTGGATGGTGATGATACTTCTTAAGACAGCAGCTGAATATTACAGACGCGAAGTGTAGGGCCTATTATTCCGTTATTGACATTCTTGTGGCAGATATTAGCAATAAAACTTCAAAGAAAATGATATGCACGTTCTTCATTTCCTCCAAGACATCTACACAAGCCATCAGCAGAAAGTATCACAATTGTCAGCAACACCTACAAAATCCCCAAAGTTGAACTGATATCAGAGTTAATAGTCTTCTCCAATTTGTGTGCAGAGAGACTGAACATGATTTTTCATCGCGTCTATTTTTTTTTTTTAATTGAACCTTTACGAATTCTTCCCAAACTTGAACCAAGTTTATAAGACTTTTCTAACCGTACCTGTCAGTTCCGCTACCAGTTCCTTTTCGCTCCTGAGACGGCTAAAAACATACGTTCGTACCACTATGGGTCAAGAAAAATTTCGTAGTTTAGCTGTGTTGTGGTTAGAAAGGTCTTACGACATTAACGTTTCTCAGATTATCGACACATTTGATTCAGAAGCAACACTTCGAGGAAGGCAACTGCAGCTCCATTAACAGTTCAAGTCCAGCTTCCATATAATTACAGTTAGCAGTAAGCGAAATATTAACTTATTAAATCAAAATTATAAATGTAATATTTACTGGCTAATATTTGGATTTCTTAATATTGTGATTTCCTTGTAAGCAGTATTTCTTTCAGAGGGTGAGCCGGGCCTACTCCTCCATACAAAAACACACTCAAGTGCAAAATACCCTTCAAGCAAATTTTCAGAGAAAATCAGAATATCAAGAAACATATGTCAGGGCCGGCGCTAGCAGTTTTGCCGCCCTGAGCGGTACTTTCACATGCCGCCTCTTTAATCTACAAACCGTCAATTGACAAAAGACGTTCAAGTGTTACGAAAAGGTAAGATGCCCCATTTAAAAGCATCTATAAAATGAAAAAGTAAAATTAAAAAGAAAAAATGATAACTGCCTCTTTGAAATGTTTACGTAATATATAAACGGCTCCTTACGTTTTAGTCACGACTAAGAATTTTAATTTTTAAGCTTATTATATATCAAAAGGTGTTTCCTATCGAGTATGAAGATAATATAGTGAATCAGATATTACGGCAAAACTAAGTGATTAGCCTAAGTCTTATAATGTACTAAAATACAATAGAGATACATAAATTTAACATATCTTAATTGAAAGAAAGTTTTCTAGCTTTGATGTGAGCAAATTCCTTTATCACATTCTCATAGTCCAATGTTTCAGCCAATTCGTGTTATACTCATATCGCTATACTACTCAAGTGTGTTTCAGACATGAAAGAACGTAGATAGTTTTTAATAAGTTCAAGTTTCGAAAAATTTCTTTCTGAACTTGCCGCTGTTACCGGTAATATTAACAAAGTCCTAAGTTCAACACTGATATTGGAAGCAAAACCATGTTCCTTAATTAATTTTAAAATCATTTTGTACGTTTTTACAATTATTTACAAAGATTTCTATTTATATAGATTACTTTTAAGAGGAACATATAATTTAAATATTTAACATACGAAGTCTTAAAATACATCTACCGACATGTGCACATTTAAGTAATTCAAGGCAATGTTTCAATCAAGTAAATATTTTTTTTCTAGGTGGCAAAGATTTATACTATAAACGTAATAGATAAACAGATAGTAATAGTTAATCACTAGCGTAACGTGAAAATCTATGCAATTTGACCACAGCTTCTATACGATAACATAATAACAATAGAAAAATATTTTAAAATCTCTTTTGGTGAACTTTCAGGCCTAATTATAGCGGATAACACTTTCAAATCACTAGGGTTAATATCATCCGATTCTTTGAGTGTTAAAAGGCTGGCAAGTTTAGTACACTTTTCAGACGAAAGTTCAGGTGGCATATCTTTAAGATTACTTATATCGTAAAGAAAATCGAAATACTCGCTGTAATGTTTAAGTTGCTGAAACCTTTCTCTTAATGCTAACACAATCACCCCTAGAATTTTGTAATAAAAATTAACCTTTTTGTGGATCTTCAATAGCTTCATTCTCTGCCTTGTACTGAAACTGTCTCTTCTTCTTTCGACTTCGAGCTTGCACTGTATTGCCTATTCGTGGATCATCCATATTTAATGCTGATGCCAACTCCATCACACCAACTGACAAGTAAACCTTACGTTTGGGTGAATCGAGTTGCTGACTGAGACACATATGAGAAAGTAGTACTAAATGTGATCAGTATTTCAGTGAAGTTGTAGGTGCGAAGCTCCAGAGGTTTAGGAGATACTGCTACCAGAACATCATATGGAAGTACAGAATAGTTTTCATACAATTGGAGGTAAAAGCCCTGTAAGACCTCTTGTAACGACAAAAGGTGAATAACAAATATATGGGTACATATTAGGACTAGAGGGAAGTCATATAGTAAGGGTATACCTGACGGCGGCCATCTTGAAATCCGCCATTTTGAATTAAGGTTAAGTTTTTAAAATAGGAATAGTTTTACAAAAGTTTTAAACAAAACGCATAACATTGACACCTTATTAATAGCAAATTTTACCATAAATCCAACGGTATAACCTTTTTTGCTTTTATTATTTACTTTTGTCTGATTCAAAATGGCGGATTTGAACATGGCCGCCATCAAGGCAACTCTTACCATAGACCTAATATTTATCCACCTGCTTTTTATTTAATTATTATCATTAATACAAAATTTACAAGGTGGGGTAAAGGACTAATACATATGGTGCAACAATATTTAATTTCCCTTTAACTTTTTACAAATTGAGCGTAAATCAAAATTAACGTCACCATTGTTCTTCTGATTAAATTTGCGCCTTAAATCATGTATCACAATACCCTATTTCTATTTTAAAAACTTAACCTTAATTCAAAATGGCGGATTTAAAGATGGCCGCCGTCAGGTATACCCTTACTATATGACTTCCCTCTAGTCCTAATATGTACCCATATATTTGTTATTCACTTTTTGTCGTTACAAGAGGTCTTACAGGGCTTTTACCTCCAACTGTATGAAGACTATTCTGTACTTCCATGTGATGTTCTGGTAGCTGTATCTCCTAAACCCCTGGAGCTTCGCACCTACAACTTCACTGAAATACTGACCACATTTAGTACTACTTTCTCATATGTGTCTCAGTCAGCAACTCGATTCACCCAAACGTAAGGTTTACTTGTGAGTAAGATTGAAACTTTGCACCATTTCTATTCATCTCAAAGTACTCAGATATATTTTCAAGAAATCCGATTGCATCCAACACACGAGAATCAATGCTTTTGAGACTTTTTCTTACTATGTTTATGTGGAGTAAAAAGTCATACCAGATAACGAGTGAGCAAAGGAAAGGAAAGTCACGCAGCTGGTTTGCTATACACAGAGCATCTTTGGCGATCATTCTATCTGTTCTATTGTCGCTACTTATTTGAAGTAAGGTATCATAAACCTTCCCTATTTGATATCTAAGTGGAGTCAGAGCATCAATTCGGCTTTCCCACCTTTTGGTGTTTAATGGTTTTAAAGTGAAACTGCTAATACTTTCCTTTAGTATAGCCCAATGTTGAACTGACGTAGAAAAAAGTCATTAACCATACAAAGAAAATAAGAAAAGAAAGAAACGGCGTACAGAGATGCTGTGGCTGCATCGTTAACGACAGTTTTTAGTGAATGACTACTGCAAGGAACATAGAAGGCTCGGAAATTTTTTTCTAAAATTCTCTTCTGAATACCTGAATGACTTTCATATTGGAATCATTATCCTTGGCCTCTCATGTCTTCGATAGGAATGTTAATTTCCTTTAGCTTATTAATTATTACTTCTGTCAGTCCTGGACCAGTGGTGTCGGTACGAAACCAAGAAAATGTTAGCAAATTTTTACAAGGAATTCTCCATTACTGTATGTAATTTGTACAAAAGTAACGATTACTGCCATTTGCTCTGTGTCAGAAATATCTGGTGTGTAGTCTATTATTATACTATAATATTTTGTATCTCTCAACAAAGACAGGATTTTACTTTTAATTTGTTCACTAAGAATTTGAATAATTACGTTTTGAACATCTTCTCCTAAGTAATAGTGCTATTTGTTTTGTTCTCCCATGATTCTTTTAATGTCTTTTGCCATGACGCTGTCAAACTTTGCGAAAAGTTCTACCAGTTTCGGAAAATTACCATTATTACTTGTGTTAAGTTTACCTGATGTTCCGCGTAACGGTAGACATTGCTCACCTAAAAACTGTATTATTGCAACTAGTCGTTCTATTACGTTCTTTCAATGTTGTGCTTCGATATTTAACATTTTCTGGTGTTCTGCATCAATTGAATTGATTTTGAGTTTAACGTCCCGTTCAGCAGCGAGGCTATATGAGACGTGGACCTACTGATTAACGTGAAATGCGAACCACATAAGTCCCTGCCGGGAAGCGGTCCCGGGTCTCCCACGCCAGAGGCGTGTACGCTAACCGCTTAGCCACCAAGGAGCTCTCTGCATCAATTGTAAGACCACTCTTCAGTCTTATTGAAAGCTCCATCCACCTTATTTGCGCTTCAAACTGAATAGGAAACCTATTATGACTAACCAAAGCTTCAGAAATGTGGTGCCAATTGTTATAGTCATCAACTACTGTATGAAAGATATTTTACTTGTGGAAAATAATTTGCAACAAAAACGGAAAACAGCATTCTTACTTTCTGAATAAACTAACCACTTTCTGAACATTGTTTCGATATCACATAATGTGTACTTGTGACAGTTATCAGCGAACCGACGGTCGAAATTATCTCTGGGACAGTTATCAAACTTGATTAATTGCCTTGGAGGACCTTTTTTGATTAGGGTGGTTCTAATATTCGGAATGAACAGTTTATAAATTGGTTAAAAACTCATATTGTGCAACGACGAAGTCTTTTGCTCCAAAATAAGTGTGCAGGGGAGGACGCCGAGGCTTCTCCTGGTGTGATTCATGCCACTTAAACGTTATGTTGATTCCCTGGGTTTTTTAGGCGTACGTTCACAATAAACTTACATGCCCAAGTTCCAGGTTTTTTGCTGCGGACTGTACTTTTTGCATACTTGGAGTGAAGCGTTAGAACATTGTTGAATAGAAAAAAATATAGAAGACACCTTGATAATCTTATCCACTCTAGTTGAAAATCTTATCTACGCCGCTGCAAGGGAAATATTGAACGAGATACCTGTGGCTAGTAGTTTGACAATTGAAAATGAAGGGGAATGCTCTGAATTTCCTGAATGTGAGTGAAGTAAGTTCAATTACATTCCCAGGTGAACACAATTTTATTTTTCCATGTGAGCCTATTACGAAGCCTATTTTGACAACATTCTTTTCTTTTTCAAATTTTGCCGCCCATTAGACTTGCCGCCCTGGGCGGTGGCACGGCTCGACCCCCTCTCGCGCCGGCCCTGCATATGTTTAACTATAATTTCCCTCTTTACTTTTCAAATACCCTCTTTGGAGATTTTTTCTGAAAGAAACACTATTAATGAGCTGGGGTAAACGAATATGTGGATGTTGTGCTGATAGGTTGTTCCAGGTAATTCCTTAACAACATTTAAGGGTCAGGTCAATATGAGGATTGGACAAAGATCAGGAGAACATTGGCTAAGTGGGGCTTAAAATGGGCCGGAACGCACAAGTCCTGCGTTCCAGTAAGTCAGTGTGGTGTCCGAATTCAGTTCGTGTGTTGTACTTGTCTCGCTCCAAATTTGTATCTTTTCAGTTTATTATTTTCATATTTTAAGCAGATTAATACCCTATTAAAGCACGATAAAGAATTAATGTAGAACTTTTCGTTCTGCGTCATTGTGTTCCGCGAAATTATTCTAGGGAAAGGCGTTCCGGCTATTGACTAAAAAATTTTTAGCACAAAGGCAAAGGTTTAATTTTAGGTCTCATCCGCAAAAACTGACGTCAAGTTAGACTGGATATCTGCCGGAGTAGTATTTATATCATTTCCACACTTCAACTACACAATGATGATCCAAAATCAGAGAGGGTTTCTCGAAACTACAGTGCTAAATATTTGGTTAAAACATTAGAAGCAAATGTATGGTTGGTTTCAAAAACTGACAATTTAAGGTCGAGGACTACCTACCCAAGTGGAAATCTGTGAATATATTTTTGTCGAAACAAAGAAAAGTTACACGTGCATAAGTGAGCAATGTATATTATATATTTCTAACTACAGCTTGTGAATCTTACAGTCAATAAATAAAACTTGTTGTCTTTTAATAATGAAAGAAAAGAAGAATCGCAGTTCACGCTCATGCCATGTAGCTGCCACCGCAAATTTAAACTTTATAATTGTTTTTTATACCAAAGGCAATAATTTGAAATATGTTTCAATCTAAAGTGGAATTAAAATCTACGCCCGGTTGAATTCGCAACTTTCTGTGACCAGATGTTAATGTATAATGCTCTTTCTTAAACGTCCATAGGGAAAGAGCATACACAACTCAAAGAAGCATGGAGAGATGTTTGCTTGCAATAACCCGGAGAAATAGAAAAAAATTTACATGGATCAGGAAGATGACAAGAGTGACCGATATCATCGCGAAAATAAAAGGACTCAAGTGTCAGGGAGCTTGTCATATTGCAAGAAGAACTGACGATAGGTGGACAAAAGCAATCCTTGACTGGATCCTAAGGGAACGAAAACGATCTAGAAGATGTAATACAATACGGTGTGACGAAATTAGGAAGCAGTGCGGAGTAACATGGAAACGAACTGCCGAATATAGATACATGTGAAAAAGAATGACAGAGACCTTCATCCATCAGTGGGCCGACAAAGGTTGAGAATTATATATATATATATATATATATATATATGTGTGTGTGTGTGCACGAATGTTTTGCCCCCCGACCATATGGACCAAGGTTACGCTTATGCATCCATGTGTCTAGGGGAGCTCGAGTAAAGCACCATGACGGCCGAGGCGTATCGCACACTGCTTGCAGACTACGTACACCCCTTCATGACGACCATGTTTCCCAACGGTAGTGGCATTTTTTAACAAGATAATGGACCATGTCACAAGGCCAGGAGTGTGATGGAGTGGTTCGAGGAACACAGGGGCGAGTTTCAAGTAATGTGTTGGCCCCCCAACTCGCCGGATTTGAACCCAATCCAACATATTCGGATATGATTGAACGTTACGTCAGAGCGCATCGCCTCCCTCCCCGGAATTTACAGGAATTAGGTGACCTGTGTGTGCACATGTGGTGCCAACTCTCTCCAGCGACTTACAAAGGATCATTGCGTCCATGCAAAGAGCATTCGCCGTTGTTATCTGTGCCAAAGGTGGACACACTGATAATTAGGTAGGTAGTCATAATGTTCTGGCTCATGTGTGCGTATATTTTAACTCGTATATTTTGTCTCGACTCGAATTTCGAGACGTCTCGACTCGAATTCGAGTCGAGTCGAGAAAGTAACATATTTTCGAAGGATCTTAATGAAGACCGCGTTGGTCCAGGGTGGCCTTTTAGAAAAGAACCCTTAGCTAGGGACTTGGATGGCTAAATCCCCGCATCCAGGAAATATAAAGTTGTGTATGAGTATCTATAGGCAACTATTATTTCGCTTTCTTTATTTTGTACAGTATGAACATCTTTGCAATGTATCGTACATGTCCTTTCAAACCAGCGCATCTTTCCATTGAAAGAAGTCTGAATATGATACGATTCTATCTTTAAAATGATGGGGAATTTAATGTTCATGAATAATACATGCAAAGGAGTGAATAAGTTATAATAAACTTAATTTTAAGCCTACAATAATAGTGTATCGTTGTAGATTTGTTTTCGTTATATATACTGAAGAACATTGATTAACCATTCAATTATGGAGGTGAGAAATAAGAAGGTAACATTTTGAAAACACAGAAAGTTTAGATAATAATTGGTTTTTAAACTTTTTTGAAACACCACGTAAAATTTTATAATTAACTTCTTGTGGAATTCTTACACACTAATTAAACTGGAACATTAGTGCCATATATTAGCATTACAGCCAAAAATAATTTTTCCACTAACGGCAATTAGGAATCACCATCTCAAACTCAAGAAAGAACAACGAAACGAACAAAACTAACTTTTGATGTAAAAATTCGCATACCTATTTGCTACATACAGGTTGTAGCGCATTTGTCAGTCATGTCTTTGATGCATTTCTTATCAAATACGTGCGTAATGAAGTTCATTTATCAAACCAACTTTTACAGCAGCACTTTTCTAAAGACAGTAGAAACATACATGTTATACCTTAGTAGCAATACAAGTAACACTGCTTACATGGATGATTTTCGTTGCATATCTTATAAGACTGGCTTCTGAAAAAGAGGTGATGCATTCCTCAGGTTCACTTTCGCCCTCCGAGGCACTACCTACACTTATTAGAACTGTCGCATTCTGCAACATCTACATCGGCTATGAATGTACGTCAGTACAGTCTTTATTATTTGATTTATGTCATGTAGTTTTCGAGAGTGTTTTCTTTTTTTTTAATTTTACCAAAATTCAACAATTTAGATTCAAATTTTCATGCTCAACTAAACATTTTCCCCTGTCCGATGCAAGGCACTTAGAGCATCCTCATATAGTAAATTAGTAAATCGGCGAGGATCAAGACAAGAAGCATCAAAGATTAATTTTTTGTTGTTTGTAAATCTATCCTTTAACCAGACGTGGACTTGAATTCCAGTGCCAACACTCCGAAATGGGACCTTGCTAATATTCGTGCACTATTGTTAGTTATACCGAACTAGAAACCCCATCTTGCTATCCCACTTCCTCTTTATGGACTCGAACTTAAAAAAAAGAAAACAAAAAAAAAACTATGAATTGCATCAGCAATGAAGACCTTCTACTACTCGTGGTTTGTAAACCAGTAATAATAATAATAATAATAATAATAATAATAATAATAATAATAATAATAATAATAATAATAATAATAATAATAATAATAATAATAATAATAATAATAATAACAAATCATAAGATAAAAACTAAAGATTTGCAAGAAAAGAGTGAGGCGTTTCCTTCTGGGTCCACTATTTCCCGTCTACTTGACATGTACGATAAAAATAAATTGTCTCAATCTAATGCCCTGTTAATTACCACAGCTTTGTATTATGTTTGTTACTCTTGGATAAGAACATGTAGAATATTCCATGAAAATCATCCTACAGTAAGGCAATCGTTTTAGACATGGAGTTGGAAACACAAGTTATGTACTTGAAAAGAACCGGGTTTCATGAGCACAGCGGTTGTTATAAATCGATCCCGTGGCCTGAAAACAAAGAAATCGGGGCCCACATGTCAATTCTGTTCGATATGGGAAACCCCTATCTCCTTTTGCTGACATCATAGGTACAATTAATATTAATTTCAGAAGCTTTGTAGATTCGTAAAATAAATTTTCTAGATTGTTGCGAACAATGTATTAAAGCAAACCAAGTTCCTGACAGTAATCCAAATTCCTCTGCAGCGTAGATTGAAGACAGTTCGTGGCATATGTTAATGTTATAAAAAATGTGAATTGATCACACTTTATTCAGAATTTATCTAGGAAGATTTAAAACAAATTGTGGAAATGTATCTAAGGCAAGCAACATTGCTGCGATAAGATGTATTGTGAAATCCTGGATACGTCCCTGCCAGCACGATCCTAAGAGGGTGAATATGTTGAAAGAACAGACGATATGCTCGTTGCCAACAGGAGAGAAGGGTTATTATGTTATATATACTTAGCAATTATCTTCTCTGATGTATGTATTTACTAATGTTATCATGTAATTGTATGTGTGACACTGCTCCAGTGTACAATGATTATTTTAAATTGTCATGACAAGCTTTTCTGTAATCATACACTGGAAGGGTTCTAGGTTCGATTCCCGGAGGGAGTTCATGTGGTTCGGATTCCACGTTAATCAGTAGATACACGTCTCATATAGCCTCACAGCTGAAACGGACGTTAAACTCAAAATAAATTCATTTTAAATATCTTTCTTTCTGTCATCTAGACTGTGGCAGCACCTATCAGCAGTGTCTGAGCTACCAGTTATTACAATGGCATAATGACATATTGAGACGATTAAAAGTGGTTCTGTTTACTCTTAATATATTGTTTATCGGAGTATCTGATATGAAAATAAATCAAAAAGACTGGACAATAAGATGACCTACTCCGCTCCACAATAGCATTCATATGTGAAAAGTTACAGTGAATTATACTCTATATTAACGTTGTATTTTTTGTTGTTGGTTTGCACAAGAAAGTAGACCACACATGTGCATTGCTCCAGGGGATGGTGCTTTTCCAGAAACTTGCTGGTTTGGTGCGAGCCACTTTACCTCTTTTGTCTAGTGGCAAGATAGTTTTTAGGGACTGACTAGTGGGAAAGGGTTGAGAATGAGCAACAATAGACAACACCACTAAGGTTGTTATTCTCTTCTTTTGAGGTTTAGTCTCAGTGTGTCCGTTGAAAAGTATCCAGCTGATTCTTCCAGTCCAGAAGACTGTTGAGAAGAAGGAATATGTTTCAGTACTAATTGTCAATGAAAATTCTAGAGTTAGTTCCTGGAGTAAACGATAATAACAAAATTAGTGAACTTTGATTTTACGTGTTTCGGACGATATATAAGATACTAACTACAGGGGTGCCCACAAGGGGGATCTAGGACGCAAACTGCGTCATTGAAATATTTGGGGGGGGGTAAAAATCTATATAAATATGTTTGAGGGGGGGTAAAAATTAATCGAAAAGATTTTTTTTCATGGAAGAACACCTACGGATAGACAATTGAGGGGGGTGCGTCATGCACATGAGAGGGGGGGCACCACTGCAACTAGAAGTTATTATTATTATTCTGAATATTATCGTGGGTTTTCTTGTATTTTTACGCATCATATACGAAGATTTTGCTATACCGACTGTGTTAACAGTATTGTACCTCAGCTCGTCTCAAGTTACTTTTTGAGACAACGAGAACTTAACATTCGAGATAGTCTCAGGAGGGTGTATTTACATAGTGACACAGGAAAAGTGTTTGTGACATAAATAATTCATCATCGGGTACAGCCTTAATTTAAACGTAGTTAGATTTGTAACTACACCACTTTCTGAAATTCGAGACAACCATGGATTTCAAGTACCTCTCTTCTTAGTAGAGACTAGTTTTTCTTCAAGACCAGTTTTTTGGGATGCAGTAACCCCCCGTAGCTCTGAGAGGGCCCCCCGGAGCAGACCAAAATTACACGTTATAATTTAATAAGAAATATAATATTATCAGCAGTGCCCCTCCCGGAATACTATGTGTGCCCCACGGAACATATTTTCAGAAAGACACACTGGTAGAGACTGTTTGGAGGACTCTTAATCTGACCTTAGTGTTAAGAGTTATGTTCAATTACTGCTAGATCTATAAGACACGAACTCTTTAACCACATATAGGATTCAACTCAAAAGGACAAATGGAATTTCTTAGGATTTCTTTAAGTCAAAATTTGGAAATAGGATGTTGGAACACAGTGGACTGTGAACTTCTTTTTTTTAAATTTTGTTTTTAAATCAGTAATGTGTCGTTATTATTGCGAATAGATGCTATAAAAAATCAGTGTTTTTAAATTTTCCTATAAATATATTTAGTAGAGCAGTGTATCGTGTGGTTCGCTGAAAATATATATTTCATGCATAAATTGAAATGTATCCACAATATTTTGTAAGTACTGAGGAAACTTTTGTGTGTGTTTTTGAGAAGTGGTGTACCTCATAGTTAAGTGTGTGTATATAGATATATCTACATGAGTGTTTATTGGTGTTTTTCATCATTCTTGAAGATAAACATTTAATTCCTACGCTTGGATTCTGGATGATTTCATCTCTGTTTTGGTAAGTACGATAATGGTATGTTCTATATAGTACAAAATGATTGTCTTATCTATAATTGTCGTGTTGTAAGAATATAATTTGATAATAATTTTGAAGCGCAGTTTTAATACCGATACTATGTGTATAATCGGGAAATGTATATTTGTGGTAAATTTCATTGGAAACAAATTATAAATACGAAAATTAGAATGAGTGAAAGAAAATGTTGCTAAATGGAAAAGGAAGTTTTATTTTTTTTATTGTTCTTCTTTACTGCTCTTTTGACATGAAATCTTCCACAGACATGTATTTGCAGATTAGACAAATGCTAATATTATGATAAATACTGGCCGAATTCGTTATCAAATTATATTCCTACAACAACATATTTATAGACATGCGACAATAATTTTGGACATTAGTGTACATCCATGTATATTTTTTCTTTCAGAAGGGATATTATGACGGTTACCTCTTACGTTTCAGAAGCAAATGAAACTTTCTCTAGTTGGGAATAGGAAGGGTGTATGCAGTGGTGCTATTCACCCGGTTCGCACCTGTTCGCTAGAACCGGTTGTTAAAATATTTTGAGTTCACAGAGCCGTTTGTTACACCCAGAGATAAACACACACACACACAACCTAGCCTCCATTGCCTTACGAGATATCTCTTAGTGATTTATAGTCCAAAAACAAATTAGTTCAGGTACATGTACCCAATATCTGCATCTTAGTTTGTACGTGTAGTTGGTTGAGGTGAACTGTGTACATGTGAATTTTACGATGAGACCTCAAGAAATATTTCGAATTTTACATGATCTCTCAGAAGGTGAGTCTAAAGAAAGTAATGACAGTTTGCAGAATTCGAGTGAAGAAGATGGAAACTGAAGTGATTCTCAACCTAAAGAGAACATTTTATATTCAAGTGATGAAGAAGTGGAAGACAGTGATGGGAAGGCAACGCCAGTAGTGGTGACAGTTTATTGCTCCAGATGGAACAATGTGGACAAAATTGGATTTGGGCAAGGTGACTTTTGCCGTATATCTAAGCAGAATATTGTTCACGAAGCTCCAGGACTGACAGATTTTGCCGAGCGACGGGTGTCTGTCAGATTTTGCCGAGCTTCAGGAATGTACTAGTGCTTTTCGTTTACTATTTGATGATTCGATGATGAATAATATCCTAAAGTGCAACATTTCTGAAGCAAATAGGCAACTGAAGTCAACAACATGGACGTTAGCTCTTTCAGAACTGCAATCTTATTTAGGCCTTTTTATTTATCGAAGTGCTACTCGTGCGTCAGCAATACTCATTACGGTCTTGTAGAGAACAACCGGGTCACCAATTTATAGGAAAACAATGAATAGAGATGGGTTCTGTGAAATAAGACGGCACTTGAGATTTGATGAAATGGTGATAAGATCTCCAAGACTTCAAACGGACCCGCAACCGCATCCGAATTGTGGGATTCCTTTCTTCAGAACTATGTAAAATGTTACAAACCACATGACAACGTGACTGTTGACATTCAACTCTATTTTACAAAAGTCAGATGGTGCATTCTGCAATATATGCCAAATAATTTCGAAAAATTTGGGATCAAGATTTGGTTACTTGCCGACATCAATGGCTTTCCGTATCTAGGCAAGGATTTGGAATAGGGTAAGGTGAATTTGCAGTGCCTAGTTCGATAAATCCTTTTACTAAAATAAAGAATAAATGTGACATGTGATAATTTCGTCACAACGAAACTTCCTGAATCTCTCAGTGCTAAAAACTGAAGAGAGTTTCCTAAAGCACCACCACTACGTGCTTCCCCACTTCCACCACCAAAAAAAAAAAACCAAAGACCTACTTCACTGTGATGTTTACTGCGATCAGAGTGGTAGTACATTAACTGTCTACAAACGTAAGCGGAACAAAAGCGTTTCTCTGTTGAGTTCCAGGCATAAGTCAGTGTCAATTTTTGTGACACCAAGGAAAGACCCGAACTATAACATATTACAATCAGACACAGTTTGGTTTAGTCATCGTGCATCAAATAGAGAAGAAACACACTGTGAGATGTGCGTGTAGATGGTGGCTCAAGTACGTTTTCTTTAATATGGTTGATTTGGCATGTTTTAATTCCTGCATGATATACAATGATATACAGAGAAGCTACCGGAAAGAAAATCAGTAGGGACAATATCTCCAACATTTGGCCGAGGAGTTGATGGTCAATGTCGGTGATGACAATTACAGTGTGTCTGAAGACGATGAAATTCCTTCCACACACACGTGACAATGTCAAGTGCAATTGTATAAAGCAGCAAAACAGTTGAGATATGCTTCAAATTTCGAAAGCATGTTTGTGGAATATGTACAGCAGAGATCTGGAAGCGAGTTATCTGCGCCAAGTGTAGGTGACTCTGCTATGATCTCCTCCTTAGAAGATATTTAGAAAGATATCATAGGAGATATTATTTTACAACAAACATTTAATATCTGAGAGTTGAGAGTAATCTTTGATTATTTTATCAGTATTTTAAAAATACTGATATCGAACATATTTTATTCATAAATATTTTTAATATATCATATTAATGCAATTAACGCTTATAAATAAAAATAATAAAATAAATAATATATTTCCTAGGCTTACTTGGGAATGTGACTCATTACGAATGTCATTAAAAACGTTCATCCTGTGTCATCATTACTCTATATTTTAGTCAGAAACGCAAAGCAGTCAATTTGACTGCTTCGTGCTTCTAGGGGGTTCAAAATTTCCGTGCTTCTAGTGTTAAGAAAACGTTTTTCAAATTATTGTCCGCGGAACACTATTCGTTGTCGATGTATGCACACACTATAGTTGGTAACGTTAAATATGTATTTAATGTATAAATACTACATTACGAATTTTGAATGTATAGATTGTACATCTTCTCATACATTAGATACATGGAATATTATAAAATGTTCTAATGAACTTAAATTATTTATTTTTAATTTTTGTAGTGTTAATAACACTTATAACTTATATTTATAACTTATGCTAATAAAGCAATTTGTTGTACATAATTAAATTATATCGAGAACAATTTTTAACAAAAGAATCAAAATATATATCTTCCTGTACGTAACATCACTCGGAAACTCATGTTAAGGGTAAGGCATATGGTGAAGAACAATGAAATTATATCATTCAACCCTTGTGTGCGTACTGATAGTCAGTAGTAACGGGAATAGAGGGACCAAATACGGATAGGACTTAATTACTATTGCTATCATGCGAAAGAAGACATTTCCGAAGCCTTGGAACAATCTGAGAGTCATGTTTGAGGCAGCAGAGTTAGTGTGAGACCATGAGATGCGCAGATGCTGATAATTATAAAGAGCAGACTTCGAGTTCGAAGTAAGAACCGCAGCCATAAAAATCAAAGGGAAAATGACTACACACGCTGGGAAAATGTATTTTTGAAAGTTAGTATAATGCGTTGTAGTGATTATTGCCTTATCATCGAGATAGGGAGCTCTAGAAAGATAACAAATCTTCTTTTCATTTTAATACACGAAACCGATAACATTTTCTTCCATAGGGTATTAACAGGTTAATCTGCTTCCACCATTACAAAATTGTGCTGTACGTCAGTAAGCGTGAGCAGTGAATAGTAATTCTAGGAGATCAAACGCGATCTAACGATGATTTATCGATCTGACGTAATTCCCATTAAATTGGGTTCCACGGGGAAGCTAACCTGTTGACTACAATACATCATTATTTGTAGTACGTCAATACGCGTGTCGATCAAGAGAAGTAATTATTGTAGCTCATACGCTATCAAACGACGGTGAAACTATCGTACTAAATGCCGATGAAATTTTCCTCCATGGGGAGCCTGCCGACGCAACTCTAAATCAGTGATGAAGAATTTAATATTGGAGTCATAAGTTAAATAACTCGAGAGTCATCTGTTCAAGATCGTAACTGACATTTTTTTTTTATTCAAGGTCCCAAGTCAGAAGCAGATGGAGTGTAAAACTTCTTGTTTATTTATTTCTACATATGAAAAATATAAACGTAGTTTGAATGTAAGAATCACAAAAAAGAAACGATTTCGCAATATATTTAACTAATTAAACAGAGTAGCATATCTCATGTTCGTGTCTTCTTGTTTCGCCGAATGCCTTTGGCTACTAAATTATCGCACACCTGGACACGCGGCCATCTTCGGCAAATTAGGATTTCCTGTTTGGCCGAAAACTAGTTGAAAGGAATTTATATTCAGAAGGAGATTTTTCCCAGCTAAGTCTAAATTTTTTGTAGCTTGATTTTTGCGGTGTTGCCAATTTTCATGAAGGGCTAGGATTGATTGAGGTAACAAAACACTCCATTTAGTGTTAAGCGTAGAAAATAATTTATTTCATTTTTTACAAAATTTTAAATTAAAGATAAGAACTTCTGATTAATTGTTATTCCTAACTAAATGTATTTATGACTGCCAGAAAAGAGAGGGGGACCAATAATTTATTTATTATTCGATATAATTTCGGCACTTCCTTGACAAGATAAAAGAATTGTGTGGTTGAAAGTATAGTTATGATTGCCGGCTACGAGTCATGAACTTTAAAGGTTATTCAGAGGCACAAAATTAATCTCAGAAGAATGAAATGTAAACTTTTTCTAAAGCATAATGTTAATCCTCACTGTAGTGGACTAGCCAGAAAAACTGATAATTTTTAACTTAATCTTGCTTTAACTAACAATTTAGTAAAATAAACGATCCTTTCTACCAGCACCTACTACAGTAGATAAAAGGGTGAACCCGAGAAAAGTGTACGAAGAAGTTACATTTTCAGTTCATTTCTTAGAGAATACATCAGAAAATAACATCTTTAAAAAATGCAATGCATATATTGCAGCTATTTATTAAATATGACGTGCATTTTATATCGGTAGAAGGAACATTTCTTTACAACGCTACTTTATTGCAGAAACCCTCATATCAGACATTTAGTGAAAAATTATATGTATTTTTTTCTTCGTCATCCTCTAGAAAATATGATTGTTAGCCAGTTAGATAAATTCCAAAATGCATAATCGCATGGAATTATGAACTTTCCAAAAAATCGTAATTCTTGCAATTATTAACCTATTCTGCAATGTATATAGGAACCTATATACAAATGAAAGTGATTATGTTTGTAAGTTAATGACTGATCTCGATCAAAGTTTCAACATGAATTAGTTTCGGGCCTGGGATGGTTTTCATCATGTAACTTCGAAGACGCGACTTGGGGATAATAATAAAAATGATCGAAAGTAATCGATATTAGTGTCGAATCCATAGTTTTCGGGATCGCCGAGATGAACAGTGACAATTTCGACGTCGTTTAAATCCCAATTCAGCCCCGCAAGTTGAGGCAGAGGGAGGAGGAGATGTGCGAACAAAATGACGAATATTAATGTTCAATCCATAGTTTTCGTGGTCGCTGAGATGCACAATGACACTTGCAATGCCGTGTAAATTCTAATTCATATTCCATTACTACTCCTGAAGGCGGATGTCGACAGGTAAAAATCATTGAAAGTTACCTATATTAGTTTCTAATTAATCTTTTTGCGCTAAAATCATGATTCTTCAGAATCTTTTAATACGAGCTCGTATGACAGCTGTTGTAAAGAAATATATATTTTTTTCTGGCGGCAAAAGAATTAATGAAAATTAACGGAAATATCTACAGTCAGGGATGTTCGCAAGAGGGAAACATGATCTCAATAGTGTCATTACAATTTTTGGGTGGGGGATTGTTTTAATTTAAAATAATTAAAATTGCTTCATTTCACGCAAAGACAAAAAGAAACGTAAAATCTAGTTATCAAGTCAATTACTACATTATTGTACCAAAAAGCGAAAATGGTTAGCCTATAGCAAATCTAAAGATGCGGCTTTCTGCGTGCATTGCATGCTATGCCTCACCAAGATATCAAACCGTATGATCTTCAACGGGGTACAAAGGGTGGATTGCTTTTTTAAAAAATGCTTCTAGCGATAAAGAGCTCACCGAAATATCAAAATGGTATTTCGAATATCAAATTGCAAGAATACAATTTTTAGCAGGAAATCGAATTGATTCAAGTCTTTTGGTGCAAAGTAATGAACTTGTAAATCATCATCGAGAAGTAATGAAGGATATTCTTGACTGCTCCAAATACTTAAACGAGGAAATGCTGCTAGCTTTTCGTAAGATAGACTGTATGACGGAAAATTAATGAACAGATTTCGATCTTTGCAAATCGTAACTCAGACGCTCTAGTATATTGTGAAAAGGTACATGAAACTAGACGAAAATATAGGAAGATGGGATCAAACCTTTTAAGCTACCGAAACATTTTTGACCTCATACATGTTATGAGCAAGCTCGTTGTCTCTACTATTGCACAAGGTATTTTTTCCTCAAAATGCTGCTCTATCATTGCGGACTTTACATATGACGCGAGCAGGGGTGTAGCCAGCAGGTTTGTGTAGGGGTGGCCCGTCGTTTTCAGGGGGGCATCTATAATGTATATACGACTCCCAAAGTGCATTACCACCTGCAATTCTCCTTTTCCTGCAATAGCTGGCAACCCAAAAAGCTCGGCGATTGGGTTGGTTGCAAACTCGAAAGGTGTTGGACTAAACCTCAATTTTGTCAAAAATATATCAGTGTAGCAAACTGCAAATAAGAGAATAAAACAAATTGTTAAGAATGACAATTTTATTATTGTGACGGAGTTGGATGACATCAAAAGTTACAAAATGACTTACTTAAGCAGTTCGAACAAGATGAATGTCAAGAAACAGATATAAGAAAAAAGCATTTCTCTCTTCGGCCCATCCCACCCAAAAAAAGAAACTCATAAAAGGAAAAAGTTATATAATATAAAGGTTTCATATAAAAGCCTAACAGCACAAAAACAAATAGATAAACGAAACGAAAAAGAGACAAACACAGAATAGGGGACACCAGTGGCGTAGCAGACTACCAGCCCTCCCATGCAAGATAAAGAAATGGAAACACCATTTTTATAATAATACTAATACTACTACTTTTACTACTACTACTACTACTACTACTAATAATAATAATAATAATAATTATTATTATTATTATTAAAAAGTCGTTTCATTTTCAAAATCTCTGACTCTGCCTAAAAGCATGAATACATATAGCGATCATGTGTGCACGTTTTGTCAACGAGCGGTCCCAAAGGCCAAAAGGGGTGGAAATCTCCAAGAGAGAGAAATAAAAAAACTTTCTTATGGTAAATTCTAGTTCAAAGTTCGAAGCACTTGCTTTTGCACGTGATTTTTTGTTTCTTTTTTCAGGGAACAGAAAAGTTCTGGCACCTAAGAAATTATACCATACAATATTGCAAATTTGCAAGTGGATGTATTTATTTACATTGCAATTTGTGGTAATAAAGATATTATGATTAGAAAACAATATTGTAAAAAGTAAGTTTAATTTCTTCATCCATCGCAAGTCTTAGAGGCCCATTATACCTCGCCGTCCCCCCAATATCGATATCGAAAATTTAGAATGATATATATTCTTGTCCATATATTCGCGATATCGAATGTTGATATATGATAATATAGATATCGACGATAGCGATGTATCGACATATCACAGGCCCAGGTCTGAGAAGTGATGCTTGAAATATACTGGAATCAACAATCAAATTCTAAATAAGTTCTCCATTTCCGTATTCAATGTTGACGGGAAAGGGTGTGAACCCGAATAGAGATTTTAAGAAAAACAAATGTTAAGATAAAAGTAGGTTTTGCGTCTCCCCTAGAATATAAAAATTAACAGAAAACTATTACTGTAATTTACCTTTAACTTCTGTTTCTGATTGTTATCACAAATCACCGGCAGTACACAGACTTTGCAAGGTATACTAATATAGCCGGAAGATGAATTTCCTGTCATATTAAAGTGGAATGTTCTACAAAATAATCATAATTCATTGGCCATATTTCTATCAGTACTTTGGTACGGATTAAGAGCTACAAGACTAACAGAACTAGAAATTAGAGATTTCATTACTTTTTTCTCTCAGACTAAAAGACTTCTGCATTTTCTTGAGGTTTTCATTTTCTTAATATATAGTAGTTTCGGTGGAATAGGGCCGCAGGATGAATAGGGCCACTTGTTACGTCATTCACCTTACTTGTTTATAGAACAGAAGCAGCGAAGCTAGTGCCACGCCGTGTCTTCACTGTGAGTCTCTACAAGTTTATTGTGCAGTTAGTTTGAGTGAATGCTGGACGTTGGTCGTAGTACAGAGCAAGTTTCATCATCAATTGAAGGTAAGTGTTAAGAAAAATAGCGTATTTTTAATATTTCTGTCGTGTATTCTTTCTTGTTACGCTATATTGTTCAGTTGAAAGTGCAGAAGTTTTATTTTCTTATCTTCAAAAAGGTTCACTCAAGTTGTTATTACTGGCATGGTGATCATGAAGGAACTTCAGCAGGGTTGCTAACTCATTTTTCTATATATTACCAATTTGGGTGAATAGGGCCATATCTAATTAGGGTGAATAGGGCCATGTGTTTGATGAGGGAGCCGTGATGGCTCAGTGGCACAACATTCACCTCCTACGTGCGGGGTCCCTGGTTCGAACCCAGCTCGCGCCAAATGGTGGAAAAACACCATGTGCATGGGTTTTCTCGGGGTTCTCCCGTTTACTCAAACTTTTTTACTCCGCCATTTCATTTATTTTCATCATCATCTCCTTTAGACTACTCAGTATAACTGTTGGACCCAAAACTCAAAGATTTTTTTTTCATTTTAATTTTGTACGAATACATGCATCAACCACACCCTCACCTACTCATCCTATCTATCGTTTTATATACAGTATAATGGTGATATAAGAATTCAATACTTTTGTCTCTTTTTCTTATTTCAGATGGGAAAATATAAGCGTAAAACAGAGCAGAAATGGAGTGAAGATGATGTACAAGAAGCAGTACAAGCAATAAAAGCAGGAATGAGTCAAAGAAAAGCAGCTGAGTTGTACCAAGTTCCACGAACATGTTTGCAGAGAAGACTTCTTAATGGTGCAAGTAATGTTAAACTGTTGAAAAAGAAGGGGGGTCAAACATACTTTACACACGAGCAGGAATTGCAGCTGGCAGAACGAATAAAGAAAATGTCACGTTGTGGGTTCGGACTAACTATTAATGACCTCAGAAAGTATGCTTACCAATTTGCTGTGATAAATAAAGTAAAACACAATTTTTCACAAAATAAGAAAAAAGCTGGTTATGATTGGGTAACTGGGTTTAGACAGAGACATTCTGATATTTCTCTGAGGAAAGCCGAGGGTTTATCCCAAGCAAGATTACAGGGATTAAACAAAGATGACGTTTCTGATTACTTTAATAAATTAGAGAACGTTCTTATAGAGTTCCAGCTCATGACAAAACCTAAGTTAATTTACAATTGCGATGAAACTGGTTTAGTGCTAAATAATCGGTTAAATCAAAAAGTGTTTTGCGAGAAAGGATCCAAAATTGTGTGCGGACAAACATGTGTTGAAAGAGGCGAATTAGTTACTATTCTGGCTTGTGCAAATGCAGTTGGGAACTTCATACCACCTATGATTATTTTTAAAGGGAAAAAGTATTTTCAAGATTACGAAGAAGGTGTTGCAAATGGATCTTTGGTGACTATGACTGACAGTGGTTGGATAAATGAAGACGCATTTCTTTCTTGGCTTCATCATTTTGAAAACAATCGAGTAAAAGGCCCTTGTCTTCTCTTACTTGACGGTCATTCCTCGCACAAATCTCTGGAGGCGCTAAAGTTCTGTGAAGAACATAACATTCATATGATGGTATTTCTCAGTCACACAACACAAAGACTTCAACCTCTGGACAGGGCATTTTTTAAACCACTTAAAACATATTTCGACAATGCATGCAACTCATACATGAAGCAAACTGGCTCTGCAAGAAAAGTAACTAAATTTAATTTTGGCAAACTTCTCAAAGAAGCATGGCTTCAGGCAGCAACACCAAAAATTGCAGAGCAATGTTTCTCATCAACTGGAGTGTTCCCGTTTAACCGACATATTATTCCAGACCACGAGTTCTTGCCCTCTTGCACAATTGAAATATCCAATAACGAAGCAGAAATTAACGATAACAGCTCAAGACCTGCAGAAAAAGAAACGTCAGCAACTACATCTGTGAAAACAGTTACGTGTATGCCTACGTCTAAGGAAGTAAGTGTTTCATTCCATGATTTAATACCAATTCCCAAAAAAATTGTTAAAAAAAGTATCCAGTAAATCTAGACCTAAGCAACGTGCTGAATTACTAACATCTCCGGAATCTATTCGCAAAGCATTATTCAAAAGGGATCGGCAACGTAGAGCGCCAGTAGTAAGTGCAGAAAACCTGAAGGAAGAAAAAGAATATGAGGAAGATGAAGTAATAAAAAATGCAAATAAAAATGAAATGGACGTGTGCGGATTTTGCAACATTTCCTATTACCATCCTCTGTCTTCATCCTTTGGGGATTGGGTATGTTGCTGCAAATGTAAAGCGTGGTATCATACGCGATGTGTCGGGGCAGAACGAAGGAAAATGTTTACTTGTGGACGTTGTCTCAACAACCCAGCAACGGAACACCGAAAGAAAAGTTCCAAATGAGAAATTTACTGTTTTCTCTTATGCAAACTGAAATTTTGTCTGTGTATGCTCTTTTGTATATGATAGACTAGGCCTATATACAAGATTTAATTCAAGAATTTGTTTTAATTAAACGAGAGCGTTCGTATTACTTTTAAAAGACTGTTCAAGAGATTTTTATTTGTATTGTGATTATTGTGCTACAAAAAGAAGGTACTTAAAGCTACTTGTTTGTGTTGTATTTTCGTAAAATATATTGGAGAGAAACTTGTTGCTATCCACATATAACTATATGACTTTATGAGCACGTAAATTTATCGCTTACGCTTCCTGTAGTTCTGAAATATTATGTATATGTATAGTGTTCTGTTTTAGTACGAATATATAATTGTGTATGGTTTCTATTGACATAATACGTGTGGCCCTATTCATCTTACAAACGGCCCTATGCACCCAGATATGTTAGGTTGAATAGGGCCATTCGAGGCGAATATATATATACATTTTTGTGGTATTATACAATATTTGAAGGAAAAGATTTTATGTGAGCTTTGTAGCAGAGACATAGTATATTATAATCCTTTTAAGAAATCCTTTATTAAAGCATTTATTATGGCAGTACAGGGTAATTTCCTCGAAAGTGGCCCTATTCACCCCAATCTACCCTAAGTCCCCTATCCTGGGCTAATTCTGGCTACCGCGGTTTCGAGGTAATCGGTAAACGAAAGAGCAAAGTTTGTCGACTCTCAACTCTCGACAGTTTGTGAGAAGATATTTCACAGTTCATGTTGTTATTTCTTCGTTACAAAAAACTTCTAGTTGACTATATTCATGGTGAACTTATAAACATTTACAATTATTGAAAAATGAATAATTATTTTTAAACATAAAAAGTCGTTACAGTTCAGTAGAATGCAGAAGTGAAAGGAAATATTGTTTATTTGTTGAGATGTGCAAACTGAATGTGAATAATAGGTGTTTCCCATTCTCTTGTCCAGAGGCGGATCTACGATCTACGATCATCGGGCAGTGGTCTTTACCATTGAAAGATGTTGCTTCTTAAAATGTTTCCTAGTAACTTCCAATTTTCTTGTTCTTGTTGGGCGCGGTGGCTCAATGGTAGGCCGCTTACTTTGGCGCGTGGGATTCTTATTGTTTCGATCCCCTTCCAAGTAAGTTTACGGTGGACAAGATCGTATGCGTAGCGTTTCTAAGGGTACTCCAGCTTCCTCCCACATTCCATTCCACCAATTCTTCTATTATCACGTTATCACGGACTAGCTTCAATCATTGAGCACGGGGGCTCAGTGGTACAACGCTTCCTCTGGTGCGTGGATTCCTTACTGTTTCGATCCCCTGCGTGATAAATTTGTGGTGGACAAGATAGTATCCGTGGGTTTTGTCAGGGCACTCCAACTTCCTCCTACATTTCATTTCACCAATTCTTCTATTATCATTGACTTGCTTCAATCATTGGGCGCAGTGGGTCAGTGGTAGAGCGCTTCCTCTGGTGGGCCAAGTAAGTTTGTGATGGACAAAATCGTATCCGTGCATTTTCTGAGGTTACTCCCGCTACTTCCTACTTATCATTCCACCAATTCCTCTACTATCATTGATTTGCTTCAATCATTGGGCGCAGTGGCTCAGTGGTAGAGCGCTTCGTGTGGTGTGCCAAGTAAGTTTGTGGTGTACAAGACGTAACGTGGGTTTACTCAGGGTAATCCCGTTCTTTCCCAATTTTCATTCCACCAATTTCTCTACCATCATTGAATTTGTTTAATCATTGGGCGCGGTGGCTCAGTGGTAGAGCACTTCCGCTGGTGGTCCAAGTAAATTTGTGGTGGACAAGATAGTATTCGTGGGTTTCTTCAGGATACTCTCGCTTTCTCCTACATTTCATTCCATCAATTCTTCTATTATCATTGACTTACTTTAATCATTGGACGCTGTTGCTCAGTGATAGAGCGCTTCCTGTGGTGTGCGAAGTAAGTTTGTAATGGACAAGATCCTATTCGTGGGTTTTGTCAGGGCACTCCCACTTTATCCCACATTTCATTCCACCAATTCTTATATTATCATTGACTTGCTTCAATCATTGAGCGCAGTGGATCAGTGGTAGAGCGCTTCCTCTGGTGGACCAATTAATTTTGTGATGGACAAGATTGTATCCGTGTATTTTCTGAGGTTACTCCCGCTTCTTCCCATTTTTCATTCCACCAATTCCTCTTTTATTATTGACCTACCTTAATTATTGGGCGCGGTAGCTCAGTGGTAGAGCGCTTCCTCTGGTGGGCCAATTATTTTTGTGATGGACAAAATTGTATTCGTGTATTTTCTGAGGTTATTACCGCTTCTTCCCATTTTTCATTCCACCAATTCCTCTATTATCACTGACCTACCTTAATCATTGGTCGCGGTAGCCCAGTGGTAGAGCGTTTCCTCTGGTGGGACAAATAACTTTGTGGTAGACAAGATCGTATACGTCTGGTTTTGTCAGGGTACTGCCGCTTCCTTCCACATTTCATTTCACCAATTTCTCCATTAGCATTGACTTGCTTTAATCATTGGGCAGGGTGGCTGAGTGGTAGAGCGCTTCCAGTGATGAGCCAAGTAAGTTTGTGTTGGACAAGATCGTATCCATGGTTTTTGTTAGGATACTCTCAACTTCCCCCTACATTTCGTTCCACCAATTCATCTATAATCATTGACTTACTTTAATGATCGGAGGCTGTGGCTCAGTGGTAGAGTGCTTTCTCTGGTGGGCCAAGTACATTTGTGGTTTTGTTCTCGGTGTAGTTTTACTTTACGGATACACAGATTATAAAATGTATACAAAAATATTGGAAAGTCTTTAATATGCTCATTTTATGTCCAGAACAGAACCCGACTTACCCTGCGGGCAGGCACGTAACCAGGATTTCGCAATAGGGAGGGAGATCCGTGATGAAACTGTGGTTATCATACCAGGGACTCAATCATTCTAAACTATTTTACTGATAACATATATTCGTTCGGGGAACGGACAAAATGGCAGAGGACGAAATGGTAGGCGGACGAAATGGCAGGATACAAAATGGCAGGCGGACGAAATGGCAGAGGACGAAATGGCAGGAGGACATAAAGGCAGAAAGTATAATTTGAATTCTCGGGTTTTAAACTAGTTTGTTTCTCACTTGGTGAATGATGAGTTCAACAAAGATTTTCGATTTATTCATTATGTTCCAAAATTCGAACTGCTAATAATATTTCAATTCTGAGAATTCTGATGTAAGAATTAAGAGAGTGCCACCAAGATTTCCGCCTTAAATTTGGAATGCTCATGAGGCAACTCTGCCTAACAATCCTCGCACAAATAACTTATGTGAGGGTTGAAATCATAAGTTTTTCCATTTGGTTGGACACAACCACCCAACGGTATGGAAACTCATACAAAGCCTCCAGATAGAAAATTCTACCATTTCCTAGTGCGAAAGGCGACAATACCCCGTCAAGAAAACTAAAAAGATTTATGTTGATCTGCAGCATAGATTGAAGAACCTATGTGTGAATTATGACACAAACAAAAGATCTCTGCAGAAATTCTTGCGGGAATTGATCACAACTTGAAATTAACGACAATGTAAGTAGCTAGTCATTCTTATGACTGCAAATTGTTTTTGTAGTCTATTTTACGATATATTTTATTATATAAAGTTTACGACAATGTAAATAATTACCCATTCTTTTCTTAAGACTGCAGATTGTTTTTATAGCATATTCTAGGATATGTGGTATAGGATGTTCACGACACTGTAAGTAACTAGTCATTCTTACGACTGTGTTTATAGTCTATATTACGATATACCTGTATTTTGTTATATAAAATTAACGCCAATGTAATTATTAGTCACTCGTACATGTGTAGAATGTTTTTATATTGTGTTCTAATATATGTGTTATAAGATGTTAAAGACTTGATATCAGGTCGGTAGCCAGCCCAAAAATGTAAGGGAGACCTTGCTAAAGTTAGGGGGGCCTGGTATGTAATTAGTCATTCTTACGACTGCAAAGTGTGTTTATAGGCTATATTACAATATATCCTATCCTAACTATATATAAAACTATATTAGCTGACATAAATTATTGAGCACTTCCTGTAGGACTACAATGATTAAATTTGGCATGATTGTAGGTTTCCGGAACTAACCCACAGGAAAATTGCCAAAAGTGAATATTTTTAATTTTTAGGGGGTCTAAAGAGAGGATGAAAAATTTCCCCATGTTATTTAAATAGGGCTGTTTTTGTACATATAATCTCATGGTTTAAGTACTTAATTTGGAATATAAACCTGAAATTCGGTATGTTTCTACGGTTTTGTTGGTACTACCTAAGTAAATCAGTAAAAATTTAAAACATCCAACGTTAGAGTGGTTTCATAGAGAACTGAAAAAATCTTCGCATGTTATTTATATGGGACGTCTTCTACACCCCCAAATTTTTGAGCACTTCTTGTAGGGTTACAGTGATTAAATTTGGCATGATTGTAGCTTTCCGGGACTAACCCTCAGAAAAATTACCAAAAGTGAATATTTTTAATTTTTTAGGTGTCTAAAGGGGGATGAAGAGACCCCTAGAGCCCTCAGCTAGCCACAGGCTAGTTTTGTTATATAAAATTAATGATGATGTAAGTAATTGGTTATTCTGACGACAGCAGTGTTCCTCATAGTATGTTCTACGATATCCGTTATTATTGAGAATTAAGAAAGATGTACGAAATTACTCATTCTTACAACTATAAGCCGATTTTATAATTTAAAGGATATGTCTCCTTTAAAAAACTAGGAAATTAACAAAAATACAATAAAAAACTTTGTCATATCTGTAACTGTAAAGGAATTTTATAGGTCTGTACTGATATATATTAATATTGAAGAACAAATAGTAACCATTCTTTCAGTTTTGTACTTACCTTGTTTTGTCTCAATCTATATTTCTTGTAGTTGGAATTGTTATAAGGTCAAGATATCAATTGGAAGATGGTTACAAAGAAATAAATTTAAGAAAAAAGTTAAGATTTGTTAAGTTTCAAGTTCAGGTTGGATAACTGATATTTACCCTCTTGTACGCTCTTGGTTCAATTTAGCTGTATTCATATGCTTTGGACTTTCGAGGCAGAAATTACTAAATCGAGAACCGTTACCTACTAACCAACACAATAGCTGAAACCTAAAAAATCGATGCCTAGGAGTTATAATTTTTGCCAAATTAACTTCCTGCCATTCTGTCCTTCTGCCATTTCGTCAGCTGCCATTTCGTCCGCTGCTCTTTTGTCCTCCTGCTATTCTGTCCGCTGCCATTATGTCCTTCTGCCTTTATTTCCTGCCATTTTGTCCCCTGTCATTTTGTCCTCCTGCCATTCTGTCCTAAATTCATTCGTTCGTTTAGCCAGGATTTCGTAATAAAGGGGGGAATGTGATATGAAATACTGTGGTTACACACCAGGAGATCAATCAATCTAAACTATTTTACTAGTAACATACCCATGTTGGTTTCTAGGGAAATAAAATGAGGATATGTTAGTGAGTATTTTAATAAAAAGCTATGAAGAAATCTTGAGTAAAAGAATATAAAAAGTATTGAAAAAGATATAGACTTCCAAGGTCATTCGAACTCGGTTCAACTTGTCTTCTTTCTTCTTTTTCTTATCTTCGTTTAACGCCATCAACGATAGCAACGAGATCTTTTTCTGTAGTAAAAACATTCTATAAAATGGATTAGTGTTCCCGCGAAATTCAAATGGCTCATATTATTGGTGATTCTGGACATTTCTTAAGTTCTACTTGAGAGTTTATCTTATTGAACCAGTTTATCGATCGTTATTTGTAGTCCATAGAATTTGCATGGGGATATTAAATAGATGGAATTCAAAATGTTTCGCTACAATAATGTCCATTACCTGCGTGCAGTTAGCCCCCCCTCATGCTAAATTTAAAATTATATTTATGTCAATCGTTTGATCATCGTTTGATCAGGTATGATCAACAATTTTTAACGTTTGATCAGCTTTACTAACGGAAATATAAGCGATATTTAGTAGGGGGGGCTAACTACACGCTAGCCCCCCCTTCACGTCAGATTCGAAATTTTTTGATGTCAATCGTTTGATCATCGTTTGATCAGGTTTGATCAACAATTTTCAACGTTTGATCAACTTTAATAACAGAGATATAAGGGTTCCAAAATGGGGGGCCAGCCCCCCCTTCACCTCCGATTCGACTTTTTCTTATGTCAATCGTTTGATCATCGTTTGATCAGGTATGATCAACAATTTTTAACGTTTGATCAGCTTTACTAACAGAAATATAAGCGATATTTAGTAGGGGGGCTAACTACACGCTAGCCCCCCCTCACGTCAGATTCGAAATTTTTTGATGTCAATCGTTTGATCATCGTTTGATCAGGTTTGATCAACAATTTTCAACGTTTGATGAACTTTAATAACAGAGATATAAGGGTTCCAAAATGGGGGGCCAGCCCTCCCTTCACCTCCGATTCGACTTTTTCTTATGTCAATCGTTTGAACATCGTTTGATCAGGTTTGATCAACAATTTTCAACGTTTGATCAACTTTAGTAACAGAGATATAAGGGTTCCAAAATGGGGGGCCACCCCCCCTTCACCTCCGATTCGACTTTTTCTTATGTCAATCGTTTGATCATCGTTTGATCAGGTATGATCAACAATTTTTAACGTTTGATCAACTTTAATAACAGAGATATAAGGGTTCCAAAATGGGGGCCAGCCCCCCCTTCACCTCCGATTCGACTTTTTCTTATGTCAATCGTTTGATCAGGTATGATCAACAATTTTTAACGTTTGATCAGCTTTACTAACAGAAATATAAGCGATATTTAGTAGGGGGGGCTAACTACACGCTAGCCCCCCTCACGTCAGATTCGAAATTTTTTGATGTCAATCGTTTGATCATCGTTTGATCAGGTTTGATCAACAATTTTCAACGTTTGATCAATTTTAATAACATAGATATAAGGGTTCCAAAATGAGGGGCCAGCCCCCCCTTCACCTCCGATTCGACTTTTTCTTATGTCAATCGTTTGATCATCGTTTGATCAGGTATGATCAACAATTTTTAACGTTTGATCAGCTTTAATAACAGAAATATAAGCAATATTTATTAGGGGGAAATCGGCAAATCACGTATTAAACATGTTCATAATTTTGTACACATTTTGTACATCTTTTAAAAACATTTGTACACCCATGTGTTTCCAGAAATTTGCGATCAAAATTCCGCACTCCAACTTGACGTTCGAGTGCGGAATCACCAGATTCGAGATTTAGGTAGCTAAAAATAATATGCGAATTTCGTACAATTTTGTACACCTTTAAAATAATTTTGTACACTTCTGTGTTTCGAGAAAATTACCGTCAGGGTTTCTAACTCAACGATCACGTTGGAGTACGGAGTGTTCATATGAAAGACTTAAGTAGACAAAAATAATCTACGAATTTTGTATACTTTTAAAAAAATTGTATACCCCTGTATTTCGAAGAAAATGTCCTTAAAGTTGTGGTTTCTGTGATAGTGTTCCAGATTCAATTACAATGTTAAAGCATTCATCGACTCACGCGGAATTATTGCATTCTACAAGTGTAAATTTGTATTTATTATTATTATTTTAATGAAGATAAAAGAAAAACGGTTCTACTGTAGATGTTTATATTTCTGACACACTGCTGATCTTTGTTTCATCCACCTGGGTCAAAGTGACTAGCATAAAAAAGGGTGTGAGGAACCCCCTGCTTGGGTGCCATGATAGTGAGAACGGCTTGCATTGTTTTTTATCTCTTCCAGGGGTGTAGCCACGGGGGGCTCCCAACGGGGCCAGCCCCCAAATGACTTCCTTCCCCCCCAAACGACAGCTTTAATGCTTATATATAAATAATAATTTTCTGTTTCTCTTCATTAGATTTCCTTCAAACTTGGCACTTATATATAAGACCGAAAATAAATCGACACGTATTTTTTGTTTCTTTCGGGAAATAGGTTGAAGGGGGCAAAGGGCCCCATTTCAAAAAAGGGTTCCCCTGATTAAAAGGACCACTTTAAAGAAACTAAACTCTGCCCATGCAAAGATGACTTCAAAGTAGGGAATACCGGTATTGTCGTTTTTGCGAGAAAAGGGTTATAGGGCCAATGCCCAATTCGAAATGACAAAGGACCCCGCACAATCCTTACGAAAATCGGATTTTCGTGGAACTGCTTGAAACCGTGATATGTTGTAGATATGATGTTTCTGAGAAAAAGTCTCAATGGACACAACCACAAATCACTGATCGTTTGACCACTGCAGGGCCATGTTTTTAAAAGCAGCCGAATATCCTGATATTGTGGATTTCGACCAAAATGACTGAAACTCTGATATGTTGTAAATGTTGTGATCCAGAGAAAATGTCTCAATAAGCACAGTCAGCAATAACTGACCGTTTGGCAACTACAGGACCACTTTTTTGAAAACAGCAGAAGGTAACGTTATTCTGGATTTCGGTGGAATTGCTTGAAACCTTGATATGCTGTAGATATTGTGATCCAGAGAAAAGTCTCAACGTGCGCACCCACCAAACAATCACGATGATGAGATCTTCAACATATCTTAGTCTTACTCAATCTTACTGAAATCCAGAACATCGTTGTACTCAGCTGTTTTCAAGAAAGTAGCCCTGTAGTGAACAAACGATTAGTGATTTGTGGTTGTGTCCATTGAGACTTTTTCTCAGGATGACAATATCTACAACATATCACGGTTTCTGTCATTTTGACCGAAATCCAGAACATCACTATTTTCGGCTCGGCTGCTTTCAAAAAAGTGTCCTCGTAGTGGTCAAACGGTCAGTGATTAGTGGTTGCGTCCATTAAAATCTTTTCTCAGGATCACAATATCTATAACATAACACAGTTTTAGTCATTTTCACCGAAATCCACAATATCAATATTTTCGGTTGCTTTCAAAACAGTGGTCTCGTAGGAGCCAAATGGTCAGTGAGTGGTAGTTGTGCCCGTGAAGACTTTTCCTCAGGGTCATAATATCTACAACATATCACGGTTACAAGCAATTCCACCTAAATTCAGAATACCGTTACCTTCTTTTTCCAAAAAGGCGACCCTGTAGCAACCAGTCAGTTATTGGTGGTTGTGCTTCTTGGCTTGTTGAGACTTTTTCTCAGGATCACAACATCTAGAACATATCACAGTTTCAGTCATTTCCATCGAAATCCACAATATCACTATCTTCGGCTGCTTTAAAAAAAGTGACCCTGAGTGGCCAAACGATCAATGATTGGTGGTTATGCCCATTAAGATTTTTCTCAGGATCACAGTATCCACAACACATCACGGCTTTAGTCACTTTACCAACATTCAGAATGTGGTTATATTCGGCTGTTTTCAAAAAAGTGGCCCTGTAGTGGCCAAACAGTCAGTGATTTGTGGTTGTGCCTATTGAGACGTTTTCTTAGGAATATAACATCTAGAACATATCACGGTTTCAAGCAATTCCACGGAAATCTAAATTCCTAAGGGTTGTGTCCTTTATCATTTCGAAGGGGGCCATTGCCCTCTATAACTCTATTCTCGCAAAAACGACAAAACACGTATTTCCTATTTTTAAGTCATCTTTCCATCGGCAGAGTTTCCTTTCTTTAATGTGGCCCTTTTAACCAAGGAGGCCCTTTTTGAAAAGAGGCCCTTTGGCCTCCTTAACTTATTTCCCGAAAGACACAAAAAAAGTGTCTATTTATTTTCGGTCTAGTATGTGCCAAGTTTGAAGAAAATCCGATGGCGAGAAAACCTTGTGAAGCTATCTCCTTTACACTCTCACTTTTTGGACTTGACGAGTTTTTGCCCCGAAGTCTTCAATTTACTGCGATTCATATTTGACAGTTTGAAGTCAAATGTTTTAACAAGGTACTTCAAATACTACCATTAAACAACGGTACTAAACTAATTAGTAACGATATTATATATTTTTATATGTAACTAATGTTTTTTAATTTTTTTTATCAGATGGAAAATTTAGTGGAAAATAACGTTTTTTTTTTCAGTTTTTCAGTTCGGATTTCATTCGCTCTTTTTAATGCTACTTGATGTGTAACAGGATATATAGCTGTTAATAAAATAATTATGTTTTTTAGTGACGAATAATAAATAAATATTTTTGTCAGGAAATCTTAAAGAAATTAAGTGCAATTCCAAAGATCAGTCTTATGTATAAAGGTAGCCAAGAATGTTCTGTCCCTTTTTGTGGAGGTATGTGATCCATTGGCCCTCACACCGTGAGTTGAATGCGAATGGAGATAAGGCGAAGGTCAGTTGTTGGTGTGGGTATATCCAACATACTACCTGGTTGTGACAGTTCAGTTATTCCGTGAACTTGTGTAAGGACAGAGGGAATATGGGACCTCCACAGAATCATAAGGGCGTGTATGCTGTACGAGTTCAAACTGGGGTCAAATGACGCTGCAGTGAAGTAGAAGATATGCCAGGTCTTTTGTGAGGGTGTCGTGAGTACGCGGATAGTGCAGTGGTAGTTTAACAAGTTTAAGGACGGTGACGAAACACTCGAAGACGCATCACATGCTGGAAGACCAACACATGTACAAAATGAAGATCTCCAAACAGCAATTTAGGCTAACAGTGCCAGACGTGTGAGGAACTGGGACTACAATTCTATATAATTGAAGAAATCATTCGGCAGCACCTCCATCAACTGTGGAAACACTACAAGTTGGGTCGATGGATCCCACATGATTAAACTCCGGGCCAGAAGGCAACGCGAACAGACACCTGTGTTTCTTTGTCGTCTCGTCTGAGGAAGGAGCCATTTCTGAACAGGGTGTTGACATGTGATGATAAGTGGGACCTGTACGAAACTCCACGGTGCCGCCATCATTAGTTAGCATCCATGAACCAGTTTCAAAACAGTCGAAAGAAGCACTGCACCAGAAGAAAGTTCTCGTGTGTGTTGGGTGGAGTGCTCGCTGCATCGTGCATCTTAAACTGCTACCAGTTGGTCAGAGCATCAATGCAACTGTGTACTGTCAGCAGTTGAGCCGTGTCCAAGGAAAACTCAAAGATGTGGAGCCAGCAGTTCTGAATCACAAGGGGGCCCTCCTGTTACAGGATAACGCTAAGCCCCACGTGGCAAGGATGACCCGGGACACCATTCTACGCTCTGAATGGGAAACACTATTGCATCGGCTATACTCCCCGGACATTGCACCGTACGATTATCACCTGTTGCATCCCTTGGACAGTCACCTTAGAGGATGCCAGTTCAAATCCCTAGTAGAGATACAAAATTCACTTGATATCTTCTTAGCATCACGCTCCACGAAGTTCTACCGCGATGGAATCCATGGTCTCCCAGAACGTTGGCAGAAGATCGTCGATGCTAATGGGGACTACCTTTAATCTTCCAGGTAGTCTTAGCCAGAGGTAATACATCGATGTTCGAAGGTGTTGGGTGAAAAAGCGATATAACTTTCTTGGTAACCTTTATAGATAGGTTGTGTGTCCAAGGGCTTAAATTCAAATAGTTATACACAAAGGTATAATGTTTGGTCCGGTTCAGTAGTTCTTGATGAAACATAATAAAAACTACCTGGAACATAATTTATGGAGAAAAAGGAATAATAATAATAATAATAATAATAATAATAATAATAATAATAATAATAAGCTAAATACCTGTGTTTTTACTTTTCCGGAAGGAAACAAAAATTTTCCGATTTTTCAGGTCTCAAAAAACACTAACTTCAACACGTTTTTTTTGTTTGTTTGTTTTATACATTGTAGCTGGCCCCTCTTCAAAAACGAAGGGCCCCTCCTACTTAAACCTGCTGGCTACACCCCTGATCTCTTCAAAAAAGTTACCTTACTTTTGCCTTCGAAAAATGTTAATCATATATACAGGTATTTTAAAAATAGCTTACACGGGAACCTGCGGCTGCTTTGTACGTCATGGCGGTCACTGGTGTCCTTATCAAAGAAAATGCCGTCGGACGAACACCGTTACAAATAAATAACAATTAAATATATTTTAGTTCTTCCCAAGTAAGCTAAACAATGTCCTAGGTAGAGGAGAAAGTAAAATTGATAGCGGTGGCGGCTCGTAAGTGAAAGATATGATGGTTTGCACTTGCCACACTTAACATAGTGTATAAATTATAATGCACTATATACCTATATATACTGGTAGAAGTACTCGGCTTAGCACGAGAAGAATAATGTTTATGTAAAATCTTTAAAAGTACAAAATGCATAAAAATATATACCTCTGAATAACGCCTTCGGCATTGCTTTTGTATTACAGTAGTGCAATCTGATATAAATTACATACATCAATATGAAAGTTAAGTTTTGAAATAAAATAGCAAAGATAATAACATGTATTTTTGTTAACATATAATTTCCAATGTTTGTAGAAACTTGCAAACATAATTATTAACAGATACTAAGAAAGGTGTAAGTTTCATCAAGGTGAGGGCACAGAAGGGGGGGGGGGGAGCAAGCGACGCCGAAATATTTGTCGCCTAAGGTCTCGAAATGTCTACGTCCTTGGACACACAAGTATCTAAACGTTTAAAGTTTGTTAGCAGTCCACACAAGGAAATTATACAGAAATAAGTAAGAAGTAAGCAAGAGTAGATGTACAGTCAGAAACAATATTAAGTATAGGTTGGACCTATTGTTTCTTATACCTCTACCTTTACTTATTATTGTTTCCGACTGTACACGAAAGATCACAATACGGTACTTACCGTAAATTGATGCATGAAGATGCTTCAGCTGTTATTTGATGTTGCTGATTCAGGAGTTTCTTCACTACTCCATGGTCCAAGAGAGTTAAAAAAAAACTTTTCATGTTAGTTTTACATACCTATCTTGACTCCCTTTTTCTCATTCTTGTGAAACAACGAACAACGCGCTATTTGAATCACTTGAAACGAAAAGAAGAGAATTTATACTCTCCAACTTTCTGCACTCATTTTCCTTCAGGGAAGAGATTTTTATTGGTCCATCATCTTAGCATACAGAATTACGATTTACTTTAATTTTCTGCATAGGTAGATACATTGGCAAAACTCCGGGGGGATGAGTCCCCTCCAATCTTAGAACTGAGGCCGACTGTTCCCCCAATAATTCGATTTGAAATGTGTTTTGGGGAAAATATGATTATTTGTGTCCGATTACCACAAAGGAAAGTGAGAAGAAATTTAAGTCCTCTCAGAATAGCCTCAAATCTGTCCCTGCAGGTCTCCCAATGTTGAAGACAATTAGCGATGCGCACGAGACGAGTCGAGACAGGAATTTCCTGACAAAATTCGAGTAAAGACACGGCTCTTCCAATAGAAAAATATACGTTTTTCGAGTCGAGACATCACTTTGACAGAACATTTTCGAGACGAGACAGCCACAAATCTTGTCTCGTACGCATCCCTAAAGACAATTCTAGTTTTCTGATACTCCACAGCATTGTTTTTCAACTTCAAAAACATTTTAAACATCTTAAAAAAATTGCTAACGGTCTTATCCGTCACTCCGCCCCTATGTTGAATACAGATTTGCGTCGCTGGGTAAATAACCGAATGTTTCCCCTGGTAGGTGGCAATTTATCACTGTTTCTTTCTCAAACTTATCTCACTTTTATAGCTCTGTTAGTAAAGTTGATCAAACGTTGAAAATTGTTGATCATACCTGATCAAACGATGATCAAACGATTGACATAAGAAAAAGTCGACTCGGATTTGAAGGGGGGGCTGGCCCCCATTTTGGAACCCTTATATCTCTGTTACTAAAGTTGATCAAACGTTGAAAATTGTTGATCAAACCTGATCAAACGATGATCAAACGATTGACATCAAAAAATTTCGAATCTGACGTGAAGGGGGGGCTAGCGTGTAGTTAGCCCCCCTACTAAATATCGCTTATATTTCTGTTAGTAAAGCTGATCAAACGTTAAAAATTGTTGATCATACCTGGTCAAACGATGATCAAACGATTGACATAAGAAAAAGTCGAATCGGAGGTGAAGGGGGGGCTGGCCCCCCATATTGGAACCCTTATATCTCTGTTACTAAAGTTGATCAAACGTTGAAAATTGTTGATCAAACCTGATCAAACGATGTTCAAACGATTGACATAAGAAAAAGTCGAATCGGAGGTGAAGGGGGGGCTCGCCCCCCATTTTGGAACCCTTATATCTCTGTTACTAATGTTGATCAAACGTTGAAAATTGTTGATCAAACCTGATCAAACGATGATCAAACGATTGACATCAAAAAATTTCGAATCTGACGTGAGGGGGGGCTAGCGTGTAGTTAGCCCCCCTACTAAATATCGCTTATATTTCTGTTAGTAAAGCTGATCAAACGTTAAAAATTGTTGATCATACCTGATCAAACGATGATCAAACGACTGACATAAGAAAAAGCCGAATCGGAGGTGAAGGGGGGGCTGGCCCCCCATTTTGGAACCCTTATATCTTTGTTACTAAAGTTGATCAAACGTTGAAAATTGTTGATCAAACCTGATCAAACGATGATCAAACGATTGACATAAGAAAAAGTCGAATCGGAGGTGAAAGGGGGGCTGGCCTCCCATTCTGGAACCCTTATATCTCTGTTACTAAAGTTGATCAAACGTTAAAAATTGTTGATCAAACCTGATCAAACGATGATCAAACGATTGACATAAGAAAAAGTCGAATCGGAGGTGAAGGGGGGGCTGGCCCCCCATTTTGGACCCCTTATATCTCTGTTACTAAAGTTGATCAAACGTTGAAAATTGTTGATCAAACCTGATCAAACGATGATCAAACGATTGACATAAAAAAATTTCGAATCTGACGTGAGGGGGGGCTAGCGTGTACTTAGCCCCCCTACTAAATATCGCCTATATTTCTATCAGGAAAGCTGATCAAAGTTTAAAAATTGTTGATCATACCTGATCAAACGATGATCAAACGATTGACATAAGAAAAAGTCGAATCGGAGGTGAAGGGGGGCTGGCCCCCATTTTGGAACCCTTATATCTCTGTTACTAAAGTTGATCAAACGTTGAAAATTGTTGATCAAACCTGAGCAGACGATGATCAAACGATTGACATCAAAAAATTTCGAATCTGACGTGAGGGGGGGCTAGCGTGTAGTTAGCCCCCCCTACCAAATATCGCTTATATTTTTGTTAGTAAAGCTGATCAAACGTTAAAAATTGTTGATCATACCTGATCAAACGATGATCAAACGATTGACATAAGAAAAAGTCGAATCGGATGTGAAGGGGGGGCTGGCCCTCCATTTTGGAACCGTTATATCTCTGTTACTAAAGTTGATCAAACGTTGAAAATTGTTGATCAAACCTGATCAAACGATGATCAAACGATTGACATAAGAAAACGTCGAATCAGAGGTGAAGGTGGGGCTGGCCCCCTTTTGGACCCCTTATATCTTTGTTAGTAAAGTTGATCAAACGTTGAAAATTGTTGATCGAACCTGACCAAACGATGATCAAACGATTGACATAAGAAAAAGTCGAATCGGAGGTGAAGGGGGGGCTGGCCCCCCATTTTGGACCCCTTATATCTCTGTTACTAAAGTTGATCAAACGTTGAAAATTGTTGATCAAACCTGATCAAACGATGTTCAAACGATTGACATAAGAAAAAGTCGAATCGGAGGTGAAGGGGGGGCTGGCCCCCCATTTTGGAACCCTTATATCTCTGTTACTAATGTTGATCAAACGTTGAAAATTGTTGATCAAACCTGATCAAACGATGATCAAACGATTGACATCAAAAAATTTCGAATCTGACGTGAGGGGGGGCTAGCGTGTAGTTAGCCCCCCCTACTAAATATCGCTTATATTTCTGTTAGTAAAGCTGATCAAACGTTAAAAATTGTTGATCATACCTGATCAAACGATGATCAAACGATTGACATAAGAAAAAGTCGAATCGGTGGTGAAAGGGGGGCTGGTCCCCATTTTGGAACCCTTATATCTTTGTTACTAAAGTTGATCAAACGTTGAAAATTGTTGATCAAACCTGATCAAACGATGATCAAACGATTGACATAAGAAAAAGTCGAATCGGAGGTGAAGGGGGGGCTGGCCCCCCATTTTGGAACCCTTATATCTCTGTGACTAAAGTTGATCAAACGTTGAAAATTGTTGATCAAACCTGATCAAACGATCTTCAAACGATTGACATAAGAAAAAATCGAATCGGAGGTGAAGGGAGGGCTGGGCCCCCATTTTGGAACCCTTATATCTCTGTTACTAATGTTGATCAAACGTTGAAAATTGTTGATCAAACCTGATCAAACGATGATCAAACGATTGACATCAAAAAATTTCGAATCTGACGTGAGGGGGGGCTAGCGTGTAGTTAGCCACCCTACTAAATATCGCTTATATTTCTGTTAGTAAAGCTGATCAAACGTTAAAAATTGTTGATCATACCTGACCAAACGATGATCAAACGATTGACATAAGAAAAAGTCGAATCGGAGGTGAAGGGGGGCTGGCCCCCCATTTTGGAACCCTTATATCTTTGTTACTAAAGTTGATCAAACGTTGAAAATTGTTGATCAAACCTGATCAAACGATGATCAAACGATTGACATAAGAAAAAGTCGAATCGGAGGTGAAGGGGGGGCTGGCCTCCCATTTTGGAACCCTTATATCTCTGTTAGTAAAGTTGATCAAACGTTGAAAATTGTTGATCATACCTGATCAAACGATGATCAAACGATTGACATAAGAAAAAGTCGAATCGGAGGTGAAGGGGGGGCTGGCCCCCCATTTTGGAACCCTTATATCTCTGTTACTAAAGTTGATCAAACGTTGAAAGTTGTTGATTAAACCTGATCAAACGATGATCAAACGATTGACATCAAAAAATTTCGAATCTGACGTGAGGGGGTGGCTAGCGTGTAGTTAGCCCCCCCTACTAAATATCGCCTATATTTCTATTAGTAATCTGATCAAACGTTAAAAATTGTTGATCATACCTGATCAAACGATGATCAAACGATTGACATAAGAAAAAGTCGAATCGGAGGTGAAGGGGGGCTGGCCCCTCATTTTGGAACCCTTATATCTCTGTTACTAAAGTTCATCAAACGTTGAAAATTGTTGATCAAACCTGAGCAGACGATGATCAAACGATTGACATCAAAAAATTTCGAATCTGACGTGAGGGGGGGCTAGCGTGTAGTTAGCCCCCCCTACCAAATATCGCTTATATTTCTGTTAGTAAAGCTGATCAAACGTTAAAAATTGTTGATCATACCTGATCAAACGATGATCAAACGATTGACATAAGAAAATGTCGAATCGGAGGTGAAGGGGGGGCTGGCCCTCCATTTTGGAACCCTTATATCTCTGTTACTAAAGTTGATCAAACGTTGAAAATTGTTGATCAAACCTGATCAAACGATGATCAAACGATTGACATAAGAAAACGTCGAATCGGAGGTGAAGGTGGGGCTGGCCCCCATTTTGGAACCCTTATATCTTTGTTAGTAAAGTTGATCAAACGTTGAAAATTGTTGATCAAACCTGATCAAACGATGATCAAACGATTGACATAAGAAAAAGTCGAATCGGAGGTGAAGGGGGGGCTGGCCTCCCATTTTGGAACCCTTATATCTCTGTTACTAAAGTTGATCAAACGTTGAAAATTGTTGATCAAACCTGATCAAACGATGTTCAAACGATTGACATAAGAAAAAGTCGAATCGGAGGTGAAGGGGGGGCTGGCCCCCCATTTTGGAACCCTTATATCTCTGTTACTAATGTTGATCAAACGTTGAAAATTGTTGATCAAACCTGATCAAACGATGATCAAACGATTGACATCAAAAAATTTCGAATCTGACGTGAGGGGGGGCTAGCGTGTAGTTAGCCCCCCCTACTAAATATCGCTTATATTTCTGTTAGTAAAGCTGATCAAACGTTAAAAATTGTTGATCATACCTGATCAAACGATGATCAAACGATTGACATAAGAAAAAGTCGAATCGGAGGTGAAGGGGGGGCTGGCCCCCATTTTGGAACCTTTATATCTTTGTTACTAAAGTTGATCAAACGTTGAAAATTGTTGATCAAACCTGATCAAACGATGATCAAACGATTGACATAAGAAAAAGTTGAATCGGAGGTGAAGGGGGGACTGGCCCCCATTTTGGAACCCTTATATCTCTGTTACTAAAGTTGATCAAACGTTGAAAATTGTTGATCAAACCTGACCAAACGATGATCAAACGATTGACATAAGAAAAAGTCGAATCGGAGGTGAAGGGGGGCTTGCCCCCCATTTTGGAACCCTTATATCACTGTTACTAATGTTGATCAAACGTTGAAAATTGTTGATCAAACCTGATCAAACGATGATCAAACGATTGACATCAAAAAATTTCGAATCTGACGTGAGGGGGGCTAGCGTGTAGTTAGCCCCCCTACTAAATGTCGCTTATATTTCTGTTAGTAAAGCTGATCAAACGTTAAAAATTGTTGATCATACCTGATCAAACGATAATCAAACGATTGACTTAAGAAAAAGTCGAATCGGAGGTGCAGGGGGGCTGGCCCCCCATTTTGGAACCCTTATATCTTTGTTACTAAAGTTGATCAAACGTTGAAAATTGTTGATCAAACCTGATCAAACGATGATCAAACGATTGACATAAGAAAAAGTCGAATCGGAGGTGAAGGGGGGCTGGCCTCCCATTTTGGAACCCTTATATCTCTGTTACTAAAGTTGATCAAACGTTGAAAATTGTTGATCAAACATGATCAAACGATGATCAAACGATTGACATAAGAAAAAGTCGAATCGGAGGTGAAGGGGGGGCTGGCCGCCCATTTTGGAACCCTTATATCTCTGTTACTAAAGTTGATCAAACGTTGAAAATTGTTGATCAAACCTGATCAAACGATGATCAAACGATTGACATCAAAAAGTTTCGAATCTGACGTGAGGGGGGGCTAGCGTGTAGTTAGCCCCCCCTACCAAATATCGCTTATATTTCTGTTATTAAAGCTGATCAAACGTTAAAAATTGTTGATCATACCTGATGAAACGATGATCAAACGATTGACATAAGAAAAAGTCGAATCGGAGGTGAAGGGGGGGCTGGCCCTCCATTTTGGAACCCTTATATCTCTGTTACTAAAGTTTATCAAACGTTGAAAATTGTTGATCAAACCTGATCAAACGATGATCAAACGATTGACATAAGAAAACGTCGAATCGGAGGTGAAGGTGGGGCTTGCCCCCATTTTGGAACCCTTATATCTTTGTTAGTAAAGTTGATCAGACGTTGAAAATTGTTGATCAAACCTGATCAAACGATTATCAAACGATTGACATAAGAAAAAGCCGAATCGGAGGTGAAGGGGGGGCTGGCCCCCCATTTTGGAACCCTTATATCTCTGTTACTAAAGTTGATCAAACGTTGAAAATTGTTGATCAAACCTGATCAAACGATGATCAAACGATTGACATAAGAAAAAGTCGAATCGGAGGTGAAGGGGGGGCTGGCCCCCCGTTTTGGAACCCTTATATCTCTGTTACTAAAGTTGATCAAACGTTGAAAATTGTTGATCAAACCTGATCAAACGATGATCAAACGATTGACATCAAAAAATTTCGAATCTGACGTGAGGGGGGGCTAGCGTGTAGTTAGCCCCCCCTACTAAATATCGCCTATATTTCTATTAGTAAAGCTGATCAAACGTTAAAAATTGTTGATCATACCTGATCAAACGATGATCAAACGATTGACATAAGAAAAAGTCGAATCGGAGGTGAAGGGGGGCTGGCCCCTCATTTTGGAACCCTTATATCTCTGTTATTAAAGTTCATCAAATCTTGAAAATTGTTGATCAAACCTGATCAGACGATGATCAAACGATTGACATCAAAAAATTTCGAATCTGACGTGAGGGGGGGCTAGCGTGTAGTTTGCCCCCCCTACCAAATATCGCTTATATTTCTGTTAGTAAAGCTGATCAAACGTTAAAAATTGTTGATCATACCTGATCAAACGATGATCAAACGATTGACATAAGAAAAAGTCGAATCGGAGGTGAAGGGGGGGCTGGCCCTCCATTTTGGAACCCTTATATCTCTGTTACTAAAGTTGATCAAACGTTGAAAATTGTTGATCAAACCTGATCAAACGATGATCAAACGATTGACATCAAAAAATTACGAATCTGACGTGAAGGGGGGGCTGGCGTGTAGTTAGCCCCCCCTACTAAATATCGCTTATATTTCTGTTAGTAAAGCTGATCAAACGTTAAAAATTGTTGATCATACCTGATCAAACGATGATCAAACGATTGACATAAAAATAATTTTAAATTTAGCATGAGGGGGGGGGCTAACTGCACGCAGGTTGTCCATTTTCAACTTGACCCCCCCGTTTCCTCTACACAAACTCATCACAAGAAAGAGTAACCAAGCTCTTGCTCCTTACAGTATCTTTATATGTTTGACGCTCATTCATCTTTTCCTCGTTTCTTTTTGTTTAATTCATCTTAAATATTTTTCATTTCTGGATCCGATGGGGGGGGGTACGGACACCCCGGACCCACTTCCTGGCCACGTGCCTGCTGCGGGGCTTCTAACCCGTTCCTACTACTACTACTAATACTAATACTAATACTATAGCTACCTAGAGTGATACTGCATGCTGTTCTCAATATAAAATGGGCAAATTAAAGACTTCTGCAATTTTTACCGTATATTTCACAATCTGTGGATCGCATAGTAAAACTGCAGCATTAAGATTACAGTAAACTTATAACAAAGAACAAATATAATGTAGATTTATGTGGACCAGTGGTGATTTCAGGAATTGGCCGGGGGGAACTTCTCCCGAGAACCATGAAATTCCCTCGGGACCATTTATCGTATGCTCAATGTGGATTCTCAGTGTTTTCGTTACTAATACATTTCATCCCCAGTATACTGAAATTCGACACCACTGGAAAATAAATAATAATAATAAAAATAATAAACCTTCTGGAATCCAATTGATGGGGAAAATTCATTCAACAGTTATACATATTTCATCGTGAAAATGTTATTCTAATGTATTTTACATCCTTTTCCTTCTTGGCGTTTGCATACAATTTCCAGTTAGCGTAGGTAAAGTTGAGGAGCGCTACCATTTATTATTTCCACTTATGATCTAACGTCTTCTGCGTTCTTAGTTTCTCACCTGTCCACCAGCTGCATACACATTTATAATACCCTTGCAAATTTATATGTTATAAATGCAGTGGCCAGTGGCCAACACAACCTGAGTTTCTATCTATTCCGATTCCAAGCAGGGCACAATTTGAGGGATCGCTCGTGGTTTTGTTCGAGAAAGCAGACACATTCGCGAAGGAAAGAAGAGTGTGGAAACTATCAGCTTTCTGTTTTCCGGTGCAATTTCTCAAAATACATTCGTCACACACTTACGTAATATGTGATTATTGAAACAGTATTAAAATGTATAGTTCATAATTGTACAATTATAATGCAAAACTAGCTTGTAGTTTCACCTAGTACAGATTGGTACGTATTTTTGTTCTGATTTGTTTATTACTCGAGCAGACGGTTCTACCAAATTTTGACACGTTCTTATATTTCCAGGGTAGGTTAGAGCTTTCTTTTAGCAGAGCATGCACTAAATGAAGAGCTCCATTACTACTTGCGGATTGACTTCAGGATTGTTCAGTATTGCATAAATAAAGTATGGGCGTACAGCATAAAATCTACTGCGTATAAAACACGAACCAACTTGTGCTACGTGGCCACGAAATACACGAGTATTATCTAACCGTGTTAGAGTAGGAGTGCAGTAGGGAGGCCTGAGCGATAGCGAGCGGTTGCGTTCATGGGGAGCAGGCGTGTCAACGACGGGGTATATGCATAAACGAGGAAAGTGGAAGAGCACAGTTACATATACAATAATTTCTTTATCACTAATATTTCATTTTAATATGCTGTGATACATGGTAATTACTTACATTCACACTTTCATTCCTTCATGAAGAAGATTTCACGTCGTATTTTAACTATTAATTTTCTATTTGGTAGTACCGTCTGCTCGAGTGAACCCTTAATTTCCTTACACGTATACCCACCATCGCAAATTCGCCTGTTCCCTACGGACGCACCTCGACTATAGCCTCCAACCTGACCTTGGCGTAAACCTTAATAGCTTCAAAAATAGCTTGTAATGAGGAGATTGCAAGGTCTGGTTTTGAGACGTTTGGCTTTCACTATATGCAGCTAAGTTTTTATGTGTCTTATACAATTGTACGTAGTTGGTTGATACTACTCGAGGAGTGAGTAGATATTAGGTTTTACGAAGAATAACTGGATAATAAGTCCTACGCTGTTTGCAAGGAATTTTGAGAAGAAAATACTGTATTTATAGACATAGGTTTTATACGCTCCTAAGGTTAACCTTTACTGGAAAATTGTTTAGAAAATACATTCTCAAAATTGCTATGAGCTGATTTTGTCAAAAAAAAAAAAAAAAAAAAAATGAAATGAAAATAAAAACGCACATTATATGTAGTTTATTTCTAGTGGGTTTTCTATTGTAAAGCTACAGCCTGGCAGGTTTTTTACCTACATACCTCCTTATTTCTTTTTGCGAGTTAACAGACTTTACCTCAACATTAAAAAAGAACTGTATTCCTAATCTACACCGTTTATTTTATTTTATTTTATTTATTTTATTTTTTGCTTTTGTATTTCAAGAACGAACTTTAGAACATTTATTTCATTTTATTGATACGACATATATTGTATCTAGGAAAAAAATAATGAAACCACGAGCAAAAGATTTCCCGAACACGAGAAATGTACGTATTGTATATTCATTAGGGGAAAAATTCAAAGACACTATTGGATGTAAACGGACTGACTTGGATCAAAGAAGTTTAAACCCCCAAATTCGGCCATTCAAGCTAAAACCAAGTTTATCCACCATTTGACCGAGACTTGACCATGAACTTTGTTGGTGCAACAGACATTTACACCGACCTTGGTTATGACCCTCGTTCAACAGTTAAACTTCGTTGGTGCACACGACCGAGAATCGATTTTACCAATTGACCGAAGTTTACTTAGACGAGGTTAACTGAACCTCGATTTTCAATGGTTCAACAAAAGTCCGGGAACCAAGTTTAAACTAAAATATTTAATGTTGAACGTGTTTAAGTGAACGTTCGTTTAAACTTCGTTGGTGCACACGGCTGTAAGGGGATCAAGAAATCACACACATTTCACAAAGAAATAGAGGAGAAGCTGTTTGCATACTAACGTCACCGCTTTCTCTTTCATTTGCTGTTCAGTGTAAGGGTCAGACTTCATTAACTGTAAGTTGCTTAGTTCTGTCACAGAAGTTGTGCATGTTAGACGGTCTACAACGATGCTGCGCGAAAATTTCAGTTAGTGTCATGAATTGAACAAAGAAGGATGTATATGAAGACTAGTAATATTATCTAAGTAATATTTTCCATCTCATGCTAAGCATATGAGCAAATGAAAATGTGAAAAATAAATAAATAAATATTTCCACCTCACAAGTTCACGATGTGTTTACAGACAGAGAATCCACAATAAGTTCCTCTCTTACCTTGTATTCAATATTACTAGCGATTAGCGTTCGATCTTTAGGTGTGAGAGTCCCGGGTTCGATTTCCATTGTTCAGAACTTACAAAGAGTTTTCTGAATTTGCTAAGCAAATGATCAAATTAGAAAGATATATCCCACACATATCTTCGAGTAAAATTACAAGATATAGAAAATATATAAAATAACAAATCACTGTTTTCAGATATGTTTCGGTTCTACGGTTATTCTTTACAATGGGGAGGGTTCTGCAAGCATTCTTTACAAGGGCAGGTTCCTAAAAGCACTCGGGGCCACAGGGAGGGCCCTGAGAATCCCCTTAACAATTAGTATTATAAGAAATATAACGAATGAAGTAAAAAAAAAGTCAAGGTTAGAGACCTGGGAACAATTCTGGCGGCACAGAGGGGTCCTGAAAACCACTTTATCAACGAGTATTATTATAAGTGATACGAATGAAAAAAGAAGACAAGGCTAGATTCCGGGGAACCATTCGTGGGCCACAGAAAGATCATGGGACAGGCACGTAGCCAAGGGGTGGGTCCGGGTGATCCGGACCCCCCCTTCGGAACCAGAAATGTAAAAAATTAAGGAAGGATGAAACGAGAAAAAGAAAAATCAGCATTAAAAATATAAAGCTACAGCAAGCGTATGGTTACTCTTTCTGATGAGGAGCTTTGTGTAAAGGAAACTGTGTGTGGGAGGATCAAGCTGAAAATGAATATTATTGTAACAGAGCATTCCAAATTGCATCTAGCTCCATGCTAATCCTATGGACAACAAATGATGATCGAGAAACCGGTTCGATCAGATAGACTCTAAGAAGAACTTAGAAACTCGGAATATATCTATTTCAATACTATTTTTATATTCTTTTACTCGGCATTCTTTATTCTTTTATTCGAGAGATAGTTCATTATTGAAATACTTACTAGCATATTCTCATTTTATTGTCTTAAGAAAACAATATACTTGTTGCCGCGAAAATAGTTTAGATTGATCGAGCCCCTGGTGTGTAACCAGAGTATTTCATGTAATTCACCCCCTCCCCCCCAGCATTACGAAATCCTGGCTAAACGAACCAATATATGTTTACAGTAAAATAGTTCAGAATGATCGAGCCCTGGCGTGATAACCGCAATATTTCGTTACGGACCCCCCTTATTACGAAATCCTGTCTACGTACCTGCCTGGGAGTGTTCTCTTCCTCTATATTGAGTCCACATTTTAATTTTATTACGTCACAATTTTAAGATTAACAAATCTTTGGGTGGCCACAGCGGGAAGGTCCTGAACTCTACAGAACCCTTCTGAAGCAAGGGACGATGCTCATGCCGGCCACAGGAACCACCAAAGATCATTATCCTACTCCTAATGTCATTCACACCTTTTAGAAAATAGTCACTTTTACCCATGTAGCAATTAACACTACATCACATTCTGTACCACGTTAACATGTCAAAACAATTAAAATTAACAAATTTTAAAAGAGGCGGCTTTCTCTTTGATGTATAGAACATTACATGACCCTATTGATTTCTTCCTTGACATCTTTGAAAATTATTTGATTGTGATGCAGTATGGCGTATATTTTATTTCAGATCTCACAATCGTCCTTACTGTAAGGAGTTAGAATAGATCATATTTTCCGGTATAGCTTTCATGAAAATTATTCGGTTTTTATTTAATATTATATATATATATACAAGGGCGGATCCAAGGGGGCTGTAGGGGCTATACACTGGTATACACTTGATAAAATGGATTTCAATCGTTTTTTACACTGGATAAATATCGGGTGGCCTATTTTAACCTTTCCACGGAGATATCTCGAAAACGGCTGAATATAAATGAACCCAACAAAAACTCAAATGTTAAATGCAATGGGACACATCAAATATTGTTGTCGCTGTGCCCCCAAGGGCCAACTTTAAAATTTTAAATGGAAACGTGTGTTGAGTGATACCTCGTTCAATAGATCTTCAAACACTTAACAGAGATGGGCAAAAGATTTTTTGTATCAGTCATTGTATTCAAAATGGTCACCAAGGCAAGGTGCCTGTATCAGATAAAACGTCCAGTACACTAATATGAAAACGGTTTTAGATAATGAACAAAACGAAAAGCGAAACAGGAAAATATCATGGAGAACGTGGATTGATGTTGTCGCGGTGCTGCCCAGGGCCACACTTCATGGGGACCTAGGGCCTTACACTAATATGAAAACGACTGGAGATAAATGAACAGAACGAAAAGGGAAACAGGACAGAGTAGAATAGAGGCTGGACAGAAGGTCGAGTCAGTGAAATTTGATCTTGTTTTCCTAGAATTCGATATCATTTCCTGGAATTGGGAGGCAAGTTTCGACAAGCCTTTAGTTGTTATGTTCATAGCCTTTTACGGCTACCACAGGACCCCGTGGGAAAAGGTTGGTTTGCTGTTGCTATGTTCATAGTCTTGGATGCCTTCATAGTCTTGGATGCTCTTGGACGGATCAGAGTCCTATCAGTTATCATGATCAAAGCTTCTCAATTGATTGATTGATTTTTGTCTTTTCGTTATGTATTGAATAACTAATGTTGTATAGCATTGATCTTTCCCCGCCCCGTTACTTCTGGGAAGTCGAAGAGCATAAGCGATTTAGCCCCCTTGGATGCTCATAGTCTTGGATGCTCATAATCTTGGACGGCTATCGGATCTTCATCAGAGTCCTTCAAGTTATCACAATCGAAGCTTTCCAATTGATTGATTGATTTTCATCTTTTCGTTATGTATTGAATAGCTATTTGCATAGCATAGGTTAGACCTTTATCCTCCAATCCTTTGATATTCAGTGATCGAAGCACTCCAATTTGATTGATCTTCGTCTTTCCCCGACCCGTTCCTCCTGGGAAACCGAAGAGCATACTTAATGTCTATAAATATTCAATGCTTTCTCATCGATAATCGAACCTGAACCCTAAATATGTTTTCATTTTGAAAGCTCTCTCATTGGAATCGAACGCAAGACCAGACTTTACGATTTAGAGTTGATTATTATTATTATTTGGGAGTGAAAGTGAAACAGATAACTAACCTTGATTGTAGCTTCGCTAACTTACGATATAAGTACTCTGTACAGAAAAATCCACTTTGGTAGGGAGGTGCGATCGAATTTGGTACTTCATGATTTTAAAGTTGAACTAGTCCTGGTATGAAAAAAAAGAATTTCACGTATAAGGCACTTAGTTTCACGACAGAACGAATTAACTTAATGTCTAAAAATATTCAATGCTTTCTCACCGAAAATCAAACCTGGATTCTATTATTATTATTATTATTATTATTATTATTATTATTATTATTATTATTATTATTATTATTATTATTATTTTGGAGGTGAAAGTGAAAGAGATAACTAACCTTGATTGTAGCTTCATTAACTTATGATATAAATGTTCTGTACACAAGAATCCACTTTGGTAGGGAACGGATCGAATTGTGTACTTCATGATTTTAGAGTAGAGCTAGTCCTTGCATGAAAAAAAAGATTTTCACATTTATAGCACTTCGTTTCACGACAGAAAGCAACGAATTAACTTAATGTCTTAAATTATTCAATGCTCAAACATCCACTTTGGTAGGGAGCTGGGATCGAATTTGGTACTTCATGATTTTAGAGTTGAACTAGTCCTTGTATGAAAAAAAGAATTTCACTTCGTTTCACGATATAAAGGAACGAATTAACTTAATGTCTAAAAATATTCAATGCTTTCTCACCGAGAGTCGAACCTGAACCCTAAATATGCTTTTGTTTTGAAAGTTCTCTCACCGGAATCGAACCCAAGACCAGTATTTCACGATTTAGAGTTTAATTAATCCTTGCAAAAAAAGAATTTCACGTATATGGCACTTCGTTTTCACGACAGAAAGGATCGAATTAACTTTTTGCCTTAAAATATGTAATGCTTTCTCATCGAGGATCGAACCAGGGCACGGGAATCAAACGCAAGACCTGTACTTCATGACCGTTGAGTTGAATTAATTCTCGCATGAAAAAAAAGAATTTCACGTACATAGCACTTCGTTTCACGAGAGAAAGGAACGGAATAGTTTAATGTCTTCAGATATTTAATGCTCTTTCACTAAGAATCGAACCAGAACCCTAAATATGCTTTTATTTTTGAAAGTTCTCTCATCGGAATCGAACGCGAGACCAGTACTTCCCGATTTAGAATTGAATTAATCCTCGAATGAAAAAAAATAATAAGAATTTCACGTATATAGCACTCCGTTTTCACGACAGAAAGGATCGAATTAACTTAACTCCTGAAAATATTTAATGCTTTCTTACCAAGAATTGAACCCGAACCCCCAAGGGTCACGGTTCTTCGTAAGTGTATGGGACATATATAAACATTTTCAATTGACTTTTACATCAGCGGAACCGATCTCCCCAAGCCTCCAGTTCTTTCTTCATTTAGTTATAAAGGTAGTTGAAAGAACAAATTATAAAATGTATTTATTCATAGCTCAGTTTGTAATATTTAAAAAAAACACAGAGACACATACATACATATGTGAATGTCTTTTTGCTAGTATCTCTTTCTCTCTCTGTTTGTTAGCACATTGAATTCCGTGTTAAAAGTGTTTAGTTTCAAGAGCAACAGATAAGATAACATTTCCAAATGTTTTCATGATTCGTATTGCAACTAGGCAACAGACTGATCTACAATCTTCCTAAACGAATGATAACAACTGCCGTGAGAAACGTTAGTAAACATAGGACGTTAAAGATAGAGTACTTTTAATTGTGTGTTAAATAATATTATGTGTCATAAAATTTTATAATATCGAGCACCTGGAACATCGAGCCACTTTACCTTTAACTAATGATAATAGAATAAAAAATGTGGAACGAGAGAAAAATAATTGAAATCTTTGAGTTTTACATCCCACGTTTATGCCTACGAGGATAATGAAGCAAGGGAGCCGAAAAGCTATCAAACAAAATGGGTTTTACGTCCCACGATTATGCCTACTAGGCTAATAGATGGAAGGTGATGATGAGAAATGAGTGAAATGATGAAGTGAAGAAAGTGGGAGGAAACGGGAGAAATCCGAAGGAATACGGTGTTTGTCCACCACAAAGCTCACTTGTCGGGAGCAGAACTTGAATACGGGTCCTCATGCATCACAGGTGAACGCTCTATCACTGAACCACCGAGGACTCCCCCCATAGGTCAAAGGACAGCACTCATACAATGATTTTATCCAACATAAAGTTCACTTTTCGGGGGGTCAGGATTTGAACACGGGGGGGCCTCATGCATCAGACATGAACGCTCTACCACTGAACCATCGAGGCCCCCTAGGTCAAAGCACAGCACTCATTCAATGATTTTATCCAACATAAAGTTCACTTTTTTTTGGAGGGGGCATGATTTGAACACGGGGGGCTTCATGCATCACAGGTGAACGTTCTATCATTGAGCATCCGTGGCCCCCTGGAACAAAAGATTAATTTATATTACTCATGCAATGATTGTTTGACATCCTCATGAACATTCGTCCCTATACGTGTGAAATATAAATGTAAATATATTTAAGTATATATCTTTCTGTCTGTCTGTATGTATGTGGTCTTGGGGGATCAGAGAAGTGAAAAGAAAAGATAAAAAAATAATATAAAATGTCCGAAATCAGTAAATATCATTTAAGGGGTTGAAGTGAAGGCCCTCGCAGGAGTTCCCAAGTAACATTTTCGTTGTCAAACGGTGTGCAAACCGTTGTCTATTTGTAGACATCGATGGCAAAGCCACTATCAAAATGTCAACGGCAAATTCGATAATCCAACAACCATCGATGCCAACAAGCGAAAACAAAACAGTGGCTCAACGTAGCACAATGTTGTCTAATGGTTGATTGGCCCACTGTACACAATCTACTGTTGGTCCAACGTTGCAATTTAAAATGTTTGATATCTTCCAATACCATACCCAACTTGATAAGGGATCCAACATAAACGTCACAATGGAACATAAAGGTTTTTTCTTTGATACGTCGTTAATAAAATAAAGAGTTTGTTTATGGTCTTTCTTCGTTCTTTTTGAGCTTCAGGTTTTTCTATGACTTCATTAAAATCTTAAATGCTACTCGTCAAGTTTTTCTGAATAGAAAGCATCGCTACTGCAAATATTTTCCGCTTTATTTTTTTTAAGATACAGAAACACCTCTCTCTTCCGATGCGTGACAGGTAAAATTAGCAATTTGAAATGCCTGTAACCTTTGTGAATCCCAAAGTAAAATCCGGGTAGGAACATTTTTGTCCACGAGCTTTCACGTCGAAAATGGTCTGAATGACCAATAATTTCAACAATATATTTATATTTTGAAGCTGTATGAAAGCTCCGTTTCGTAGAACTCATCTTCTTCTGTCTTCTTCTTTTCCTCATTATGTCTCTCCTATTATTTGGGAGAACGTTAGATTTAGCAACTTATCTTCTTCTTGGAGACATATTGCCAGAATGAAGAAACACAGTTTAAAACTACGAAGAGGACACTGCTAGCCACCATCCTTCGTAGAAAGGCCAAGTAATTTGGACACATCTTAGCGAAGAAATTGTCTTCTTCACACAGTCATAGAAGGAAAGATGGAAGTGAAGCGAGGAATAGGAAGACGAAGAACACAGCTGATCGTTGATTTGAAAGATAGGACAAGATATCAGGAGTTAAAAGAGGAAGTGGAAGATCGACAAACGTGGAAGAAACATTTCCAGTCCCAAATCTAAAAAAAAATCCTCATTAATTCCAGGACCTACCGAAAGGCAGAATACTTAATAATAATAATAATAATAATAATAATAATAATAATAATAATAATAATAATAATAATAATAGAGACATGATGCTCACATAAGTAATTTTAGAACATTGGTCAGATAATGTTTTTAACGTGAATCTCACTACGGACTTGCTCTATTCATAAGTGAGAAAATGTCTTCACAGTGATACGAACTACCGAACATGGAAATAATGTACGATTCATTTTTTAGTTTTTAGTTACTCTTATTGTCTTTTAGTTACTCCTATTTTTTAGTTTGTAAAATTCTGGTAAACCCTCTTCATGAAATTTTTGTTTCGAGTTATATAGGACTGAATTTATGTTAATTCCATGTGGAAACAAGTTGCTCATTCCTTATTGTCAGTTCAGAAAGAAGCAGAATACAGGGAGAGCTAATCTTTGATAGGTTTGATATCGCGGAATCTTTCTTTGAATTCATTTTTCCAAGGCTGAAGCTTCTTGGTATGCATCCTGTACAAAGCAAGTGCCTTGTACTTGTTCCATACTTAACACAAATTGGTAAATGTATCAAGCCTTCGTTTTGTAACAGTTTCTCCCAGAGCTGCAACTTGTGTGTTAACGTTTTATTTACGTAATGTTTGCAGTAATTATGTTTTTTCCTTAAAGTTTCAAATTAAAATGTGACAAATATTTCGTAATATCAACTGCCATGAAAGAAACATATTGTAACCACAAAGAATCTGTCAGTAAGTTTGTGCTTTGTTCTTTGATTTGAAGAAAATTGTTAATTTCATCTCTCAAGTTCTAGGAACTTTTCAGACCCGTGGAGCACAGGATACCCAGCACACTTGTCTGCGACAGGGAAACCTAGAATATTTATGCAAAATCTTTCAAGAAAACAGCAAATTGTCGCTGGATTGAGCCATATGAATTTGATTTAAGAACATTGTCTATGTGAACTATCTTTGAACGTATCACAGAGTGACCCAAAGTAGGTATACATACCAGCATAGATCAAGTATGATATTTTAATTTATTAAGATAATGAATTTCTATGCTTCGGTCTATTCCGAGTTTAGGCATAAGTGAAAAGGAATTAAGAGCAAATAATGAAGAAACTAAGTCAATATACTGTATGTATGGATTGCAATAAATAAATGAAAATTCCATGAGCTGATCAGTACGGGGCTGTATATCTACTTTTGGGCCATTATATATATACGAGTACTTCTTTGTTGTTTTCTGAAGGTGAACCGAGGGTCACAAACAAATGATTCAAGGGCCACATGCCACTCACAAGTTTGAAATACCTGTTCTACAGTTACGGGTTAATTCTGTTATCGAAAAAATGGCAGATCATTTGTATTTGAAGTTTCATTGCGTTATTTTCAAATCACAAGTGTATTCTCAATTTTGAACTTCAAAGGACCAATGCTTTTCAGACAACTGATGTAGATCTACCAAAATTTAGTTTTTATTAAGTAAGAATATTGTAAGAAGATATTAGTAGAATAAATTATTAACATTCCAGTTCATTTCAAAGGAGAAAGAAAAATAAATCCTCTATAAGTCAATGGACAAAAAAGAAGATGACACACAACACGCAACATTATCCAACATTTCTCAAAATGGATTAAATTTCCATTATATGAACTGAAGTTGAGGATTTTGAAGACTTTGAGGCTCAATATGAACCAATTATATACACTCTTGATGCCACAAAGAAATAACTATGTAGCGTACGTAAAATCGTAGGTTACATGCGTAAATCTTAGGGATAGGCGTGAGTCGAGTCAAATATAATTTTCTCGAGTTGAGCTTCGAGTCGAGTTACTGTTTTCAGGTCGAGTCGAGTTTCATAAATGGCTCGCTCCCTCAGCTCATTTTAAGTCGTTTTGGAATCATGGCCTTATTAGACTGGGAAAGGAAACCCATGACAAATATAAGCAATAATGTGAAATACTTTTAGTGCTTCTCACGACTTTTTTTTATTAAATCCGTGTAGATAGAGAGAAAGGCAGAAGGAAAACCAGGAAGACGACGACCAAGCATAGAATATCTAGATTTTTGATAACGTCACAGGTTGTAATTCCTCTCTCTAAAATAATCCATCCAATGGTTCCTTTGTTCCTATCTTCACTGTCTGACAAAATATGACACGAATCGAGAAACTTTTCGGTACGAAAAGAGATAAGTCGCAAATCGACAAGTACATTTTTCAAATTCGAAATGAAACAGAATCATCGGAGACTCATAGACAATACTAGTTCACTGAAGTTTTAGTCCTCAGACACTGTTTTAATGTTGCATGTGGCATATATAAAAGCTTTAAAATGATATAGTAATTGCACAAACACGGTGTATTTTCAAACTTAAGACAATACAGAAACATCCGAGATTTATGAGCAATACTAATTCACACACATCCGAGACTTATGAGCAATACTAGTTCGCCCAAGTTTTTGATGAGCAAGATGTCCACATTAGACAAAATTTACAGAAAAGTCGGAATATTAAGAAATGGTGGTGATCTGACCTAAAACACACCTTTTCATTACAGTAAACAAAGAGCAGGAATGAACATGAATTGTACCTCAAATGTTGTGTACGGGTTCGAGTTTAATCACAGTTCCCATGAAGTCAACTTTGTGGTGCACAAACATCGTGTGTGCGTGAGTAGCGTTTATGTTTCTATTCCAAAGAATTTTTTTCTTAACTTCTTATTCAAAGATTCACAAGATAGGTTATTTCCTATTTAAATGCTTCTTTCAACAATCCTACTCTATCTTTGTTTTTAAATCACGTTCACATTTTGTTTTATCTAATAACTACAGAGATATCAAAGTAGAAACAAATGTACAAATGAAGGGGGGTGAAAGATTTATTATGAAGATCTAAAGCTGAAACCTCAAAATACTATTACTAGGGTAACTAGTATTGCCAATGAAACGAGAGAAACTTCTCGATACAAAAAGAGGCAAGTCTCAATTCGATAAGTACATTTTCAAATTCGAGATGATACAAAAACATGGGTACGTTCAAAAAAGTTTGTGATAACTTGATACAAGATCCAATATATTTTGAATCAAAAAGTTTCTTGTACGTCTCATATCTGGACAACTACATAAATTATAGCCAGATCCAGATTGAAAAAAACATAATTACTGCAGACGTTACGTAAATAAAAGCGTTAGAACACAAATTGCAGCTCTGGGAGAAACTATTGCAAAACGAAGGTTTGATACATTTACCAATTTGTGTTAAGTATGGAACAAGTACAAGGCACTACTTTTCAAATAATATTCCAATCAATTTCTTCTCTTCTTTCTATCTGTCTCCAGGGAACAGGAGTTTGAACCTGGGACCCTCACGTACACGGTGTTTGTACACCACAAAGTTCACTTGGTGGGAACAGGATTTTGAACGCTCTGCCACTGACTGTTATTATTATATGTAGGAATTTAAAGCACATTGAATTCCGCCTTAAGAAGTGTTTAGTTTCAAGAGCAACATTATATTCAGAAAAAACGATATCGAAATTAGAAATTTGCACACGCAAGCCCGTTATCAGCGATGATTTTTGATTTATATTACCCCTGTTAGCAGTGACTTTGGGGAATTGCTAGAGTTAGGAGGATATAGATATTTTTTATCCGTAGTGTCATCACTTATCAAAACTTGTTGACCATTACGTGATGCAACTTTTTTTCCGCATTAAAGGTTCATCTGAAAATTTCAGATTTGTGAAATTTTTCGAAGTGTGAGTGGTCAGTTACAGTTACAGATTTGATTAACCGGATATAAGTCTAGGTACATCTTTAATAGTGTAATTGAAATTGTGGACCTGATGTCAACATGTGCATCATGTATTATATCAGAGAATACTACATTGCTAGATCTATCCGCTTTCTCAGATTTGTTCAAAAAACGTAACACAAGACTATTGTAATTCGTCATCTGAATTACCTTATCTTGCTTGTCTTAAAAAGCAATACATCTTCGTGGATAATCATTTAGCGTACATACAGCCAGGAAAAATATTCTTCAGTTGAGAAAATTTCTCTTCCTATTACAGTACCGACTTGACAAGTTATCAAATTATAACTATTCCAAAGATAACGTGAAAAAACAGATTAATTCATTTGTTGACGAGTTAATACGAAAAAGAAAATTTGTCAACTGTAGAATACTTTCTTTTTTCGTGTGTACAGGAAGATTATATGGCTATACGTAATAATGATGCTACTGTATCTCCAAAAAATATAGATCAAAACTTATTGGCCATTACGTGATGCAACCTTTTTTCGCTAGTGTAATTCAAATTGCGGACCTGATGTCGACATGAGCAGAGTTATATAAAAATGCATCATGTATTATATCACATAATATTATATTACTACTACTTCTGTATATAGGGTAGTTCAGTGTTTCTTTAGATATATGCTATCTTTTGTGAATACTCTATTAGCAAGACTGACCCCATACGCAGATGAAATTATTGGAGATTATCAATGCGGATTTAGACGGAATCGATCAACTATCGACCAAATATTTACCATTCGCCAAATACTCGAAAAAAGTGGGAATACAATACCCCGGTACATCAACTATTTATTGATTTTAGAAAGGCGTACGACTCGGTTAGGAGAGAAACATTATACAACGTTCTTACAGAACTTGGAATACCGAGAAAGCTAATTAGATTAATTAAGATATGTTTAAATGAATCCCAAAGTAAAGTCCGGGTAGGAAAATTTTTGTCCACGAGCTTTCACGTCGAAAATGGCCTGAAGCAAGGAGATGCGTTGTCGCCATTATTATTTAACTTCGTTCAGGAGTACGCTATAAGGAAAATCAAAGATAGCAACCAGGGCCTAGAGTTGAACGGTATTCACCAGGCTATGGCATATGCTGATGATGTAAATTTAATAGGTGATGATAGGAGGACAATAGAAAGAAATGCAGGGATCTTATTAAACGCTTGCAGGGACATGGGTTTAGAAGTAAATGCAGATAAAACTAAATACATGGAAGTGCGTCGAGACCGTAATACGGCAAATTATGGATGCGTTAAAATATTAAATAATACTTTTGATAAAGTGGATAGTTTCAAATATCTAGGATCAGTATTAACAGAGGAAAATCATATTCACGGAGAAATTAAATGTCGTCTAAAAGCAGGGAATTCGTGTTACTATTCGGTTCAAAATCTCTTGTCGTCGCGAATTCTGTCGAGGAATTTGAAGCTTAAAATATACAAAACGGTAATCATGCCTGTTGTTCTGTATGGTTGCGAAACATGGTCACTTACTCTGAGAGAAGAACATAGACTGAAAGTATTTGAGTACAAGATCCTGAGACGAATATTCGGACCCAAGAGGAATGGGAATGAGGAATGGCGGAAAGTTCATAACGAGGAGCTACATAACTTATATGGTTTACCCAACATTGTTAGGGTCGTGAAGTCTAGGAGGCTTAGGTGGGCGGGTCATGTAGCTAGAATGGAAGAAAGTAGAAACGCTTTCAAAGTCTTGGCTGGAAGACCAATCGGAAAACGACCATTAGGAAGACCTAGGCGCAGATGGGAGGACAATATTAAGATGCATCTCGCAGAGATTGGAATACAAAGTAGAAACTGGATGCAGTTAGCTAAGAATAGAAGTCAGTGGAGAGCTTTTGTGAAAGCGGCATTGAACCTCAGGGTTCCATAGGCCATAGAGTTAGTTAGTTAGTTAGCTAATATGCTATCTTTTGTTGTTCAGCATTACGTCAGAACATCACTTTAACACTTCTCACTTTTGTTGACGAATGTCTTGATTTAATATTTATCTTCACACGTATGTAGTTCTTTCTTTTTTTTTAAAAAAAAAGTAAACTTGCGATGTTTAAAGATGTTGATGATGAACATGTACAATAGATTTCAATCTTTTAATGAAGTCATTCGATTCATTTTTAATGTTAGACTTTCGTTTTGAAAGTAATTAATTTTCTAAGAAACGATTACATGTTACTCTTGTGCAGATCACATCTTTGCAAATACTATCTAATGTAACCCACTAAGATTTTGAATCAGGTCCAGCTGGGACAAAATTTTCTAAAAGGGAGCATGGAGATGCCAATTTTGGTTGCTAATCATGGGCCCATGTTCGCCAAATATTAGTAATTTTAAGCATTACCTCATTAGCCTTACTGTCTACTGTCTCCTTGGTATTATAACAATGGAAAGTACGCTGACAGTATTCGTAAATTTTTGTAAAAGAGTGATTAGTAATCAAAATTTAGTTTTTTAACGGTCATGATGGATCAATGGTTGAGTCCCAATGGTAGATTGGCAACAGCCAGTCCAAAATGTAGGGAGAGGGGGAGTAGAATTTAGGAGAGACCCAATTCAATCATATTTTAGTTCATTTGAAAGCCTACCGTGAAAATCTTAGGGGTGCTCGCTATCCCTGTGGATAAGGGCCTGGGTAGAGCGATTACTTCTGGTGTTTGGGGTTCCTGCCTCAATCCGAGTTCATGTTAATAGGGAATTGTGGTAAACAAAAAACTGAGCATTAGCTCTCCTGTTTACTTCTACTTTGTTCATTCCACCATTTCATTTATTATTATCAGCGATCCCACAAGACGTTAAACTAAAAAACAATCTTTGTTCCGGAGAGGAAAGGTTACTTCAGAGACCAAAGTTCCATTCTGAAATAAACATTGACTCCATCCTCTTTTCTATTCTCGTTACCTCTCATATTGTTTTTCTTCCTTTATTATTTATGAAAAAAGTATGATAGTCAATATTTGCAAATAAGTCAATATTATTATTTACCAAAATTCTATATTTCTCCGGAGGGTCTTTACATGATGTACAAACCTATTACATTTTAGGTTTGAGGAGTGTGGTGACTCAGTGGTAGAGGCTTTACAACCAGTACTTTGGGGGTCCCTGATTCGATTACAGTTCGAGTCGTGTGGACTTTCTGATGGACAAACACTGTGCTTTCGGGGTTTTCTCGGAGTTCTTCCGTTACCCGTTTATTTCATCATTTCATTCATTTCTCATCATTAACGTCTTCTTTAGCCTAACCGGAATAATCGTTTAACGTAAAACTAAAAATGTGACATGTATAAACATTTTCGAGAATAAAATTAGCACATAACAATCTTCTACAATCAACAACAGCGATATATTCTCTCACAAAAGTGCAAATGAAGTCATTCGACATTCCAAAGTATGTTAGTAATCATCCGTACACAAAGAAAATATCGTTAAATTCTCGTGACGCTTTTTATGGAGAACGTATAAATGCCATACGTTTGTACCATAAAGCACAAGAGTCTGAAGGAGGACATTGTCATTTGAAAGCTGTGTCTCTTTTGGTAGGCTTGCCCATTGTTTAATTTAGGTACATATCATAGAGGTGATCGAAATTACATATGTTAGTATAAAATCTTATGCGTAGTTTTCGAGAAAGTTAGAAGGAGATAATAAAGGATGTCCCGTAAAGAATGCAACTTTTGAAATGCCATCCACTTTTATTCTCCTGTTAACAGCACGTGCTTTCAAGTCGGGGTGCCATATTACATATCGATATCTTGATTGTGTTTGCACACTATCAAATAAATCAACCATAACTAAATCTATGAGTTTTTCTTTGCAAAATACGTTCATTTCCAATTTTAATCTTTCATCAGCAATGTTCATACAGCCGATCTTATCAAAAAACACACTTGGAAAACTGATGTTCATTTCGTTAATAATAATAATAATAATAATAATAATAATAATAATAATAATAATAATAATAATAATAATAATAATAATAATAATGTTTCATCTTATTTATACATGTCTTATACACTTACGATGAAGATATCAATTTAATAAATTGAAGATCGTTCATGTTACGTCCAGATAAATTAATCTAAATTCCTTTATATGTTAAATATACATTTCCACTTTGCAAATACGATACTAATGCATCAATATCAATAAAAACCAGCGACCAGGAAAAATATGTATTTTACACTAATATCGTCCGTTTTACAGGATAAGGAGCATATTTGTGGGACGTTAAACTGAAAGATTTCAACTCTCTCTCTCTTTTTTTTACGATGGGATATGATGTCTGAATGATTGTGAAAACTATCACTTAACTCAGTATGATGTTATTATTCCGTGGTAAATACGAAAATTCAAGGGTCCTTGATTCGACTCCACTTCGAACCGTATGGACTTTGTACTGGACAAACACTGTGCTCGTGTGTTTTCTCGTGGCTCTGCCGTTTTCTCCCAATTTCTTCTTCATTCTACCATGTTCAATGTTAAAATAATCATGTTTGGTGATCCCAGAGCACATACATTAGACAAACATACAAACAAACAGATAAACAGTTTTATTTTATTTATATTAAATAAGTGAAGGGATGACTGTTCGTACGTGAGGACACAAAACAATCACTACATTTGTACTGTGGTTTGAACGTCTGAATGATAAAGTGTACTACATTTGTACTGTGGTTTGAACGTCTGAATGATAAAATGTACTTATCTCTGGTGCTTAGGGTCCCTGGTTCGACCTCCAAGGAAGTAAATTTATTGTGAGCAATATCACACTCTCTTTTTTCGGGGCTCTCTCTTTTCACATTAATTCCAGCACTGTTCTTAAACATGTGTTCTTTTAGCGTAAGGAGCATATTTGTGGGACGTTATATTGAAATATTTCATCTCTCAAAGATTACGAAAAGTATCACTTAACACAGTATGATGTTCTTACTGGGTAGCAAATACGAAAACTCAATCTAGAGGTACGTCCAGAAAGTTTTTGATACCTTGATCCAACATCCAATATATTTTGAATCAATAATTTTTTTTCGTCTTATATCTGGACAACTACATAAAGTGTGGTCAGATTCAGAATATCACTTAACTCACTATGATGACCTTATTCCCTTAAAAAATACGAAAAGTCGATTTAGAAGGGGGGTCTTTCAAAAAAAATTTGTGGTCTCTGATTCAAGATTCAGTAATTACATTTCATTCAAAAATTATCTTGTACACCTTATGTTTGGAGAACAACATGTAGTGTACGATGTTGTTCATTATAAGTTTACTTGTTCAGACATCGAACTAGGGACTGCATGCAGTGGGTTGCCGAGCAATGCTCTACTATACTAAGTATTCATCTTAAAGAATAAGTCGTTGCTTTACCAGGGTGATTAAGGCAAATGAATGAATGAATAATTATTAGAATGAGAATGTGTGAGTAACCCATGAAAACTCACGGACACGATGTTGTTCATTATAAGCTTGCTTGTTCGGATGTCGAACTAGGGACTGCATGCACTTTGCTACAGTGCATGACAATTAGTAATAAAGAAAAACTTCTTTTAGTCTTTCCCGCTGGCCTGCATAACATCGTCATCCTCTGTGAACGAATACAGATTATTATAATCACACTTCTCAGAAACGAGATATCTTAGCCATAACATTGCATTCTCCTTCTTTCACACACACACACACACACACATCTACACATATACTTTCTCTCTCTCTTTCTTCATGCAATGTGATGAAACAAGGAATTAACATACAAACCTCTTCTTCGTAGTCTCGCATTGTATGCTTGTCTTTTTTCACACTACAATGCAATCTGAAGATTGACTTCCAGACTATGTAATGCAACGGGGAAGCCACATGAAAGAGCTATGTCTATCCGTCTAATTGACTGACTGAAATTTTGATGCTTTAGTGATTAGTGCGGGTGGCATACCAATAAAGGGAAAGGATTCTGATAACTTCCAGATAAAATCAGGGCATACATTTTGTACTTACATTTTCAAACGAGACAAGACAACAAACGATGTTTGAGAATGCTTCGAGAATCAACACTCAAAACAGTAAGATCACGAACTAGTTTCTTTGAAAACGATGCATCGTTCCAAAATAAATTCTGTCATCTATTTAATTCTTTTCAAATTGAAATGATAGAAATTATTTCTGGTTTTAACACTGAATATCATAGACGAAAATGGTAATATCGAGATCTGGTTTCTTTAAAAACAATTCATCTTTCCGAGAATAGCCTATGTCGTATCACCTCTCTTAAATGTTTTTCAAATTGCTAACGATAGAAAACATTTTTGATTTTAACGTCAATCGCCATAAAGTAAAATCGATAACAAGAATTCAGTTCTGCAAGAATATATTTAATCCGATCTGATCTTTATTTTTCCGCTGGTCTTTACCTATTATATTTTAGATTTGAGGACTGTGGAGGTTTAGGGGTAGATGATTTACATCCAGTATTTTGGGTCTCTGATTTGATTACAGTTCGTGTCGTGTGGACTTTCTGATAAATTCTAAATATCTAAGAGGGAATTCAATGTGCTAACAAACAGAGAGAGAAACAGATACTAGCAAACAGACATTCACATATATGTATGTATGTGTCTGTCTGTCTGTGTGTGTGTGTGTGTTTATTTTTTTTAATGTTACAAACTGAACTCATACGTACTGAGCTATGAATAAATACATTTTATAATTTGTTCTTTCAACTACCTTTATAACTAAATGAAGAAAGAACTGGAGGCCTGGGGAGATCGGTTCCGCTGATGTGCAAGTCAATTGAAAATGTTTACATATGTCCCATACACTTACGAAGAACCGCGACCCTTGGTGGTTCGGGTTCAATTCTTGGTAAGAAAGCATTAAATATTTTCAGGCATTAAGTTAATTCGGTCCTTTCTGTCGTGAAAACGGAGTGCTATATACGTGAAATTCTTATTATTTTTTTTTCATGCGAGGATTAATTCAACTCTAAATCGTGAAGCACTGGTCTCGCGTTCGATTCCGATGAGAGGACTTTCAAAATAAAAGCACATTTAGGTTCTGGTTCGATTCTTAGTGAAAGAGCATTAAATATTTCAAGACATTAAATTATTTCGTTCCTTTCTGTCGTAAAACGAAGTGCTATATACGTGAAATTCTTTTTTTTCGCAAGGATTAATTCAACTCAATCGTGAAGTACTGGTCTTGCGTTCGATTCCGGTGAGAGAACTTTCAAAATAAAAGAATATTTAGGTTCAGGTTCGACTCTCGGTGAGAAAGCATTGAATATTTTTAGACATTAAGTTAATTCTTTCCTTTCTATCGTAAAACGAAGTGAAATTCTTTTTTTCATACAAGGACTAGTTCAACTCTAAAATCATGAAGTACAAAATTCGATCCCAGCTCCCTACCAAAGTGGGAAGTACTGGTCTTGCGTTCGATTCCGGTGAGAGAACTTTTAAAATAAAAGCGTATTTAGGGTTCAGGTTCGACTCTCGGTGAGAAAGCATTGAATATTTTTAGACATTAATTTAATTCGTTCCTTTATATCGTGAAACGAAGTGAAATTCTTTTTTTCATACAAGGACTAGTTCAACTCTAAAATCATGAAGTACCAAATTCGATCCCAGCTCCCTACCAAAGTGGATGTTTGAGCATTGAATATTTTAAGACATTAAGTTAATTCGTTGCTTTCTGTCGTGAAACGAAGTGCTATAAATGTGAAAATCTTTTTTTTCATGCAAGAACTAGTTCCACTCTAAAATCATGAAGTACAAAATTCGATCCCAGTTCCCTACCAAAGTGGATTTTTTTGTACAGAACATTTATATCATAAGTTAATGAAGCTACAATCAAGGTTAGTTATCTCTTTCACTTTCACCTCCAAAATAATAATAATAATAATAATAATAATAATAATAATAATAATAATAATAATAATAATAATAATAATAATAATAATAGAATCCAGGTTTGATTCTCGGTGAGAAAGCATTGAATATTTTTAGACATTAAGTTAATTCGTTCTGTCGTGAAACTAAGTGCCATATACGTGAAATTCTTTTTTTTCATACCAGGACTAGTTCAACTTTAAAATCATGAAGTACCAAATTCCATCGCACCTCCCTACCAAAGTGGATTTTTCTGTACAGAGTCCTTATATCGTAAGTTAGCGAAGCTACAATCAAGGTTAGTTATCTGTTTCACTTTCACTCCCAAATAATAATAATAATCAACTCTAAATCGTAAAGTCTGGTCTTGCGTTCGATTCCAATGAGAGAGCTTTCAAAATGAAAACATATTTAGGGTTCAGGTTCGATTATCGATGAGAAAGCATTGAATATTTTAAGACATTAGGTATGCTCTTCGATTTCCCAGGAGGAACGGGTCGTGGAAAGACGAAGATCATTCAAGTTGGAGTGCTTCGATCGCTGAATATCAAAGGATTGGGCGATAAAGATCTAACCTATGCTATGCAAAATAGCTATTCAATACATAACGAAAAGACGAAAATCAATCTATTAATTGGAATGCTTCGATTGTGATAACTGAAAGGACTGTGATGAAGATCCGATAGCCGTCCAAGACTATGAGCATCCAAGGGGGCTAAATCGCTTATGCTCTTCGACTTCCCAGAAGGAACGGGGCGGAGAAAGACCAATGCTATACAAAATTAGCTATTCAATACATAAAGAAAAGACAAAAATCAATCAATCAATTGGGAAGCTTCGATCATGATAACTGATAGGACTCTGATCCGTCCAAGAGCATCCAGGACTATGAAGGCATCCAAGACTATGAGCATAGCAACAGCAAACCAACATTTTCCCACGGGGTCCTGTGGTAGCCGTAAAAGGCTATGAACATAACAACTAAAGGCTTGTCGAAACTTGCCTCCCAATTCCAGGAAATTATATCGAATTTTAGGAAAACAAGATCAAATTTCACTGACTCCACCATCTATCCAGCTTCTATTCTACCGACAGTATCATGGGGAACGTCGAATGATGATTTTGCGGTATTCCCGAGATCCAACTTTAAAATTTTAAGTGGAAAGATGGGTGAAGTTATACCTGGTACGATAGATTTCCAAACAGTAAACAGTGTTGTGGCAAAAAAATTTTCATATCTGTCACCGTTTCCGAAATGGTCGGCGAGAATAGTGCTTATATGAGATGAAACGTCCAGTACACCAATATGAAAACGGTTGCAGAGAAATGAACAGAATAAAACTCGTATAGGAAATCACAGGGAGTTGTTGTTCGGTTATTTATTTCAACCCTTTTGATATTATTCGTATTGGACGTTTTACCTTATACAGGCACCATATGCCTTGAATGCGATGACTGATATGAGAAATCTATATACTATATAATTTTATAACGATTCCCTGTATTTCTTACAATGTTAGCATGTATATAATCTGCAAAGATATGTATGTGGTAAATTTCATGAGAAAAGAGCAGTAAATAAGAACAATATTACGCAAAATCTTTCTTGTTCATTTTCCAATATTCTGTTTTACTCATTCTAAGTTACGTATTTATAATTCTTTTTATATGAAATTTACCACAAAATACATTTTCCAGTTATACACATAGTAACAGTGTTAACTTTATTACACAGGTGTGGCTGCAGTTTATCAATAGTTATGAATAGACGGAAGTACAAAGGGATTATAAAAAGTTCAATGTAATATCTGGAAATACTCAGTGGTTAGCCATACTCAGAAGGGTTTATTTAATTAGAGATCAGAACCAGCAATAAACAATGCGTTAAAGAATAAAAAAAGTTTCTATATCTATAAATATGTCAATGAACAACGAAGATTTCAATGTCATATATATTTCAGTGGCAAATTGTACAGCAGTAGTTCGTGATCAGGAGTTCACCGGTTGCACGTAGAAAAATGGCGGGTGGAAGGAGGGGTAAGAAGAAATATTGGTGTGGTGGTAGCACCTCCTCGTCCTCTGTAGGGCCGCCACTGTCAATTTTTCCCGATTGTAATTTTTTATATCAAGAGGATGGTCGTCATACATATTTCCCCCACAATTTTACTGCTGTTTAAAATGTGATTATTGTGATAAAGTTTCTAGTAGACGACATATCAACACTTAATTTAGATATCCGGTAGATTAAGTATTTACACTTGTACTTGTGTATAGCAAAGTAATAGATATTAGTGTAGAACAATTAACCTTCTCATGTCGACTATTAACGACTATATGAATAATTTTCATCAGATTGTTTTTTTTCAACCCTAGATTAAGCGCGTGGGTGACAGGTATCCGCCAGTGATTTTTGTCTCAAAATGGCAACACCCTGTGTTGGTGTTCGCAGTTTCGCCTGTCAGTAGCTGAATGTTAATTGTTATTGTTTGATGTGGCAGCAGTAGTACACTTCTGTTTCCCGTCTACAGTTCATAAGAAATAAACTATTTTTGCAGCAGCGTGTTTGGGTGACAATTGTCAACCGCGCGCCCATGTACGTAACAAGTAAAATGTCAAAACGCCGGAAGACAGAAGACAAAAGATAAAAATATTGTTCTGAAATGGCCTGAGAAGGAAGAGCAGGAGTCGGAAGTAGGTTCTGATGACAGTGATTATGAAATTGGTCAAATAAGTACAAGTGACACTCGATATTGAAACGTAACAAAATGGCCCATGGTGATATTTTTGATCTTCTAAATATATGTGCAATTAGCGCTCTTTACATTGTGAAATTCAATACCAGTTCAACTAAATTATCACGAAGGATTTTTTTGCACGATATCTTCTGGGAAATGATTAAATCTCAGTTACAACGGCGATGCTCTATTATCCAAGTTCCAGTTCCAATTTAGGAAGAGGTTCGGACTTTGATTCTTACTGGGTGTTGAGGAAGATTGAACGGTTGATCTTGAAAAGCCATCAGGTTCCTGAGGACGCTTGCATACCTATGGTAAAGAAAGAGAAAGAACTACAAAGAAGTGGTGATTAAAATGTAAGAGATCGATGTATGGAGAGCATCTCAAAGACTTTTGAGTAACATGTTTGCAATCAGTCTAGTAGCTATGAAAAAAAGGGTCCATTGTATTCAGTAGAACACTGTGTACAACCAAAACCATAACCTGTAATTAACATTGTATCAAACGAATCAAAGTATTGTCATTTAAAGATGAATTTACTTATTCTAGATATATTTTTGTGGGTGAAAACTGTCAACCATGCGCCTAATTGTGCAACACAAACGTACGCGCCTAACGCAGGGTTAATACATATATTGAACTGGAATCACGGCAAGCAAGGGCGTCTATTTCTCTGTAACTTTGGAGGTGAGTAATTCATATGTGTGTTTATTTGCAGACAAGGGTCTAAGAAGGCATTTATGAGGTTATTATTAGAAATTGAATTCAAGGTATGTAAAATATTGTTTATTCGTTAATATATATATATATATATATATATATATATATATATATATATATATATATATTCATAAAACACATGGGGCATTGGGGAGCCCAGGCCCCTCAGAATTGGCGCCCTTGACTTCGAGTCACGTTGAGTTTTTATACTAGAGACATCAAACAATTAACTGGGTTCTTTATGCAGTGTTGTTATTAAATTGCATTGAATCATGCATTAAGACTAATTTAAAACAAGTATAACGATTTCAATTGGTAATTGTTAACTTTAGGATTATTAACCAGTTGATGGGTTTCCCGATACTAATAAGAAATATTCATGAAACTGAAGGCCATCGTTTAAAAAAAAAATAATTGTGTAACACTAATTCATGCTGAGGCTCATTCAGTGTAATTTAATATTCTGCGTACAGTAACGTCACACACATACAAAAGGAAAATGTCGTTGACTACTATCTCGATTATCGTAATATTCTCTTTCCGTTTACGCAAACCGTTAGCGAAAATAGCGGTTGTCTTTCGAAAATTTTTTTATTGATACCGAAAAAGTTATACTGTAAAATTGAAGTTTAAATGGAGCATGATATTAATGAAAACATGTTTCTATTTTAGGCAACGTTACTGTTATCATAACTGTTTTGAAGTGTATCGAAAGTGTAGCGTTGCTATAACGCAAACCATTACTTAAACTCTCCATTGTCATTGCACATTATTCTATCGGGACCAAATAATTTATATCGTCCTGACACCCTGAGTCTGTGTGAGCCTTTCCCAGTGACCCTGTTGTAAATTTTTCTCTCTAGAGAATCTGCCAGTGGTTGTGCTAGTAAGTGCCCGGTGACTGGTGATGCTCCGTGAGGAAGGAGGTTAAGTGGGCCCGGTGATACACCTACACTATACTTACACATTCTGTTCCATTTACACGTACATACGTTCCCTTCTTTTGTACACTCTTTCTCTTTATACTTTATATTTTCATTTTATACTACCCCTTTCCTCTACTTTTTGCCCTTTTCACCTTGGCTTTTCGCCTTCTTTCTCTGTCTGAACTCCTTTCCCGATTTTTAATTTTTCCTGATTTTGACTTTTTTTCGACTTGTGTCCTTTTCCCAATTGTGTCATGTATTTTATTCTATTTTGCTTTTGATTCATAAATCCTCTGTTGAGGTACAAATTTGACCATTTTGTAGTTGTAGCACAAATGACTGTTGAACCGGTTCGCCGACCTCTTTTACCGGTAATGGCATAAGACAAGACAAGAAGGAAAAATTTCTCCCATGTTATAATCGTTCTAAATTTTATATATATTTTCATGCTCTGCATGGCTTTAAAATCCACAGAATTTGTCTATTCTGAAACTGAATGTCGTTCTCTGGAATGGTGAGTTAAAATCTTTTGTGGTACAGTTTATATTATCATACATACTATATGAAAATCAGGGTTAAGTTTAGAGTTGCCCTTCCGTTTTTTATAAAAAAAAAAAAAAAAAAAAAAAAAAAAAAAATAGGAAAATTTACAGGAAAGATGAGGTAAGAAATGATTTCGAGTTCTTATGTGATGTTTGTGTGTTCAAGTTTGGCAATAAAGTTATGCTTAATACTAGAAAAGATATGTGGAAGTTTGTACTATTTTTAAGACACTGAAGGTTCGATGATTCAGCGGCATGACCATTTTATGTCTACAACAGAAAGCACCGAACCCGTTTCTACTTCTACAACTACTACTACTGCTTATACAATGGATCTGTATAGTAAAACTGCATATTTTAATGTGTTTACTGCTTTTTTGTAGGTTGGAATCTGGAGGGGCTACTCTACACTTAAGCGAAAACTCCTATTGTCATCATTATGTCTGAACTTCAACGTGGTATTATCGAGATAAAGGTGTGGCGAAGATAAGAGAGCATTGAATGTGTGTGACACCTTGTCATAGGGGCCGTTAATATGCCTACAATTTAGTTTTAATATAAAAATCCTCCGGGATAACTTTACAGTGCCCGCTCCAGCTGGTATATTCTAAAACAAAAATTACACTATTAATTTTATGAAAATGGATCCAAACTTCTTTAATTTCAAGCTAAACCGTTCCTAACTAACTCCTACCTCCCCGCATCGTATTCTACTGGCAAGGGTCAAGAACCCAGGTCCCCCTTTCCATTTAGTTGTAATAGAAACCGAAAGCAACGTGAACTGCGGGGCTCCAACCCTCTTCACTCGCTGACGCTCGCTCACCAATACTATTTGAAATACATATTAAACTTTGGTACAGAAAGGAATCAACCTAGGTACTAACCTCTATAGGGAGGGCCTGTGTTCTAGAATCTTCCTTATTGTACTCTATCCTACTATACTATACAGTTTTAAAGCAGGCCTACTTCTCGATTCGCAGGTGTGGCGTGTATTGGAAAGTTTTCCTACTTCTCCATATCAGCCACAGATAAAACGAATTTTTCTTTGTTTGTAGGATCTATATCTGGGATACCAACATCTTTAACCGGTAGTGCTTTTAGAGAAAAAGAGAAGAAAATATGCTAACTTGAGTTAGTATAATTTCTAAATTCACAATGTGCCAACGTGAATTTGAGTATAAATGAAATAGAAGTTTTACACAAAAATTTTTTTATTTCATACAGTTTTTCTCATTGTCCATATTTTTCTCCGTGCCATATGTGAACATCCTACTTTACATTGATGAAACTCACAGGATCCACCAGAAATAGTTGTTGAGACAAATAAATACTCTTACGACTTGCGTTAATTATTGTTTCCAATAAAAAGAGTTTGAATGCAAAATAGGCAAGTGAATCTGAGCTAAGTGGCTACCAAGAAATATGAATGTTATGTACCTGAGTTAGATAGTGCGAATCTGGTAGAGCCGCTCCGCAGTTCGTTTGCACGTCCGTTGGACCTGGGTCTTCAAAAACACAGCATTTCCGTGTAAGCGAAAAAAGTGGTAAATCGCGACAAAGGCATTCCTATTTTTTAAGGCTGATATATATTTGATGGAGGCAGGATTTGTGTAGAATCATAAGAAGAGTTATAAATTCGCTAATTTATATTAATGCTATATTTGATTAGCTTCTAAACATTTGACCTCTTTCGTTTAATGACCTTTTTTGTATATTAAAACAATCAAGTTTCTAAACCTAGATACGGAAAAATTATGTATCATACAGCACATGTAGGTTTGGCGTTTCCTCTTTATTTTGTGTGTAATATTTTGTATTGATAGAATATGGCAATATGAAAAATGTCATTACGTATTGCATTAAGTTCACATAATATAATAGGTTATCGAGACATATATGCAAAAAGGATCACGTGAACTATACTTTACATATTTTATTAGGTTTATTTATAATAGTGTTTGAAAAAAAATCCTCATTTCCCCTCACTACATTGTAACGATTCATGATGTGAACCATTTATATAAATGGGAAAATATAAGCAAGTTTCTTTAGAGTGGTGGTGGTAGAATTGTTAGGATTGTAGAATTTTGCATAAATTTGTTTTCGTAAAATTAGCCCAGAAATTCTATATCTTCCTAAATTTCCTCCAGCGGGTCCAATCCTTTGTACAAATAATTTTCTTAAGTTCCAAAGAGATAGTTTGCTGCTCGTAGTTTTGTTGTACAGTATGATAAAATTGACTAACGAGGAAGATCCATAAACCGTGAGAGATGAATTTTGATAAAAATTACTGACAAGATTCAGTTCGAGATGCTAAGTAACGTAGTTATAGTCACTCGATGCGCAAATGCTTCGTTGAGCTGTTACACCAACGCCATCTTGAAATCTAATAGGCAATGTCCAAGAATACCCTTTTGGCACAAAAAGGAAAAATCTCTTGGTAGATCTGACTTCAACATTGTAAACCGGAATAGGACATCTATATGTGGGATTACTTCCAGTCATGATCGCCATCTTGAAAGGCGCCATATTGAATCGTGGTCAAATATGATAAATAGCAAGGGCGTCATGTGGGGTATCAAATAGCAATGAAATTTACTCCTGAATCCACTTCCGTAACTAAAGTTTACATATCTGTTTCTTTTCAGAGTTAAGAGCTCTCTCACCCACAGAAACATATAAAAAGTGTGCAAGTTAAATTTGTGTTATGAAACATAGTCGTGCGCTCACTTGCAGGGTTTTAACTAATGCAGTAGTAGTCACTTGATCTACAAGAGCCACTATACTAATCAGATCTCGAGCCTAGTGAGAGAAATCATTAATTAAATTGAAATGACTGTAGCGAAAAATGGAATATCAGCATTGTAACAAATTATACCTATTTCAAAGTGCGCTGTATATGAGTCTGTGTGTGTTGCGATTATGCATAGTATTTAAATGCTGTAATATAAGTTAGGTGCAATGGCACATATGAATTTACAAGGATATGTGTTGAAGTTATTAGATAATTAATACAAAAATTACCAGAAAAATTATATAAACTGGTGCACGTAAGCAAATATTAACCTACTAACCTTTTGCTCTTCAGTTGTGATGGTGGAGATCCATAAGGAAGTGATTAGCACAGCAACATGGAGCACTACAAACACTTAACAAAATCCACTTTCATCACAATCTTCATGATCAGATACACTATTTTCTACTTGCAACATAGTCTCCAGAACATCCGTAAATTATTGCCCTCGTATCCACATTTCTGCCATGCATATGCAAGCATGTCCTTTAGGACTGGCGCACAAAATGATGTTAGACAACAGAATTAATTTCTATTATGAAAATTCTGTTATATAACTTGTTCGGTGTACCACAAACAAAGAATTTATGTCAAAAATAATCCGAATTATCAGCTTATATTGCCGAAAAAAGTATACATCAAGAGGCTGAATAAATTTCGTGGTCTTTGGGGGTATAACTTCAGCACGAATGTTTTTCCCATGTAACAATTCTCGCACGTCTTCACCCGTCTGTCCACTCCAGGAATCAAGCAACGGCAAGGAATCCTGTTTCACGTAAGGAATAAACATCTTTTAGCCACTGTTTGACGTGTTCGCGAATGAGTTTATCTGATTTGCTCGCATCAATAACAATGTTGAAAAGTGTTTGTCTAGCTAAATGTTGTTTCACTTTGGGTCCGAACACGCATTTGGGCCCCTGGAAACACACACACACACACTTATATATATATATATATATATATATATATATATATATATATATATATATATATATATATATATATATATATTTATGTGTGTGTGTGTGTGTGTGTGTGTGTGTGTGTGTGTGCGCCTAGCCGTACTGGAGAAATGTGAATTTCGATAGTATATGCGTGGGACACTGATGCCAAAGACTGAACAACTGCTGTAGTATGTGTCTCACCGATTTTTGGCAGTGTTCTACCAGAGGTCATTTCTAACTCAAATTTACCTAGGTAGACTGATCAGTATTAAAGATGGATTCACTGCTGTACGGTATCTCATTTATTACTCATGTATTAATCACAAAATTTTGGGCATTATCAAGTAATTCACCTTCGTTTTCAACATCTTTCTTCGTTACAAATTGAGTAATCTTTCGTAAGCGAATCCTGTGCTCTTTTTTAAATTAGTTAATGAAACCATGAGAAGCACGGAATGGATAGTTCAATTTCCTCGCTGTCAGTAACATCCACGCTTTTAAATGATAATCATGAACTGTAAATGCGTAGTGCGATAAATGTTGAACGTCTTTAGTACTTCGTATTTAAGTAGTGATATGACATGAGAGCGAGGAGGTTTGTTATGGAATTTCAAAGCCTTATACACAAACGCTGTATTGCATTTTAATTTCTTCTCTGCAGCTGCAACTGTGTTACTTTCCATTCTTTTTCAATAATGCAACGTGCACCTGAATTTGTATTTGCTAACGACAGCTTCTGTTACACATACAGATTTAGTCCGGTTTAGAGATGACATCTCATGCTCGCTCGTAGAAGGCTCACTGTCACTAATTGATGGACTAGTTATCTGTTCCAAATCCATTTCGTTTGTCGAATCTTCATGCTCACTCTCTGTGTCAGTTTCTACATTTAATGTGTCACTAACTGTTAGAGAAACTTTATCATCATATTTTCTTGCTATCATTGCAAGCAATGTATCTCCAAATGTCTTATCTTCTACCCCATTATCACTCACGACACTATATTTTTCCACTACTGCTTGATTTAAAATGTTGACTACGTTTATCGGATTAATTGTACGAATTTTATGCACGGAACGAATGTTTCACTGATCCAACAAATGCGTTCGTACCTAACGTCACACGTCTTCTCGCACCAAAATTGCTGTACTACTACCGTTTGTCATTCGGAGACAGACACCAAACACCTCACTGCACACCCATGTTGCAATTGTCTGTAGGAAAACACTCTAAATTCTGCATGTTATGTCTTAAAACCCTAAACAATAGTCTAAAGTCAAGAGAACTAATAAGTGTACTTTGTTAGTTTTTAATAATACGGAGTACAATATTGGGGAAATTCACCACATTCCCATAGAGTATTTCGAACACAAAAAAGAGCCATATATATCATTGTGAGTGTCAAAGCACATGAATAAACAAGTCCCAAAATGAATTTCTTGAGTTGTCAAGTACGTGGTGTAAATAATAAATAAATCCTCGAAACACCTGCTACAATTAGTTATTTATCACAGTTTTGATATGAAAACTAGTTTTGCCCTTATTATAAGCGAGTGTTTTATCGTTAAAGGTGGAAAGATGCAGATATTTAATTATTTAATATTGAAGGAAAAAGCCAGAAAGAGGCTTGTTTAATGGATTGCAACTTGGTATTGTATCTTGTAATAATATTTACTGCCATCTATTCTTTGCAGGTGTGTATGCATTATCTTACCCCTAATAGCAGAATAGACACAAGAAAAGTTAATTCTAAATTTCCAGGTGTATATTATAAGAATAGGTTGTGAACTGATAATTTAAATCCCCTTCATTGTTCAATGCGTCAGCAATAAATCGATTCTATTTAAACAAACTGATAATAAATACAATAAAGTATTTTAACTTCGTAATATGCACGAAAAATTACACGTTGTCAAGTATGAGTATTGGAAAAGAACGCAATTTTCTGCAGCAATGAGGGTCTTTGCGTAAGGTTTCAAGGTTGGAGAATAAAACTTAACACAATATAATGGACCATGTAAAATTGCCTAAAATAGATTTTGATTCAGTTTAACGTCCCACACCTATGCCTGCTACGCTAAAGGAGACATGGACCTACTGATTATAGTGAATTTTCTAATATAAATCCGAACAATCCCTTTGGTATTCTCTGCTCGTTAGTACTATTAAATATGTGTTTCATCGACCACCAGTCTATTCCATCGCACTTTGAAATAGGTATAATTTGTTAAAGTGCTGCTATTCCATTTTCCACTACAGGCATTTCAATGTAATTAATGATTTCTCTCACTAGGCACAAGATCTGATAGATATAGTGGCTCCAGTAAATCAAGTGACTACTACTGCATTAGTTAAACCCTGGATTTGCTAGCACGACCATATTTCATAACAAATTTAACTCGCACAGGTTTTATATGTTTCTGTGGGTGAGAGAGCTCTTAACTCTGAAAAGAAAACAGATATATAAACTTTGGTTACGGAAATGGATTCAGCAGTAAATTCCAGTGCTACTTGATACCCCATATGACCCCCTTGCTATTTATCATATTTGACCGCGATTCAATATGGCGCCTTTCAAGATGGCGATCATGCACTGGAACTACTCCCACATATAGACGTCCTATTCCGGTTTAAAATGTTGAAGTCAGATCTACCAAGAGCTTTTTCCTTTTTGTGCCAAAAGGGTGTTCTTGGACATTGCCTATTGGATTTTAAGATCGCGTCGGTGTAACAGCTCAACGAAGCATTTGCGCATCGAGTGACTATTACTACGTTACTTAGCATCTTGAACTGAATATTGTCAGTAATTTTTATCAAAATTCAACTCTCACAGTTTATGGACCTTCCTCGTAAGAGCATTGAAATGTTTCAAGTGGCTCTGTATCAAAAAAATTATCTGCACTTTCGTTAAATTTCTCCTTGAAATTTAAGGATATGACATCTTCAGAGATGTTTTTTCGGCGTTTTTGTCGTAAGACAACGTGGAAGTCGCTATCGGGTCAAAATACCAAGAGAACAGTAAGAACTATTTGCGTATCGTGTACTATCCATTACATAAAAATGGGCCCCTGATTTCGCGGTGCTGCCCTGACGTTCACTCAAAACTTATTTTGCAATACTTAAGACACATGAGTTTTCTTTGAACTGTGTTGTAAAAAAAAAGAAAGAAAAGAGTCAATGAAATAGTACTTATTTTGTTGCACTCTTTTCATAGATTATTGTTTATAGGACTATATATTAGGTTGGAAACAATATTACGTTAAATAATTTTCTGACTACGATATGTAGATTGTAAGTTTGGAAAAGTTCAATTTTCATCACTTGATACTTTTGTGTATTAAAAATAAATCTCTGACGCTCTGATCTGTTTTACCATTGTATATAGAGAAACGTGGAAAACACATTCCAAAATTTGGAATTCTAGTGTTCCAAATATGAGAAAATTTTAACGAAAAAGAATTTACTTGGTAGAGCATTTACTAAAATAAAAAGAAAAGTGTTTATCCCAACATTCTGTGCAGTGAGTGGAGGGTCATGTGGCAGCCAGCCTTTGAATTAACCGTGATTATATACAGTAACTTTAATTGCGGCAAAGCTGCACTGACCATCTCGTGCTGTTTTGTCGCATTAAGGAAGCTCGCAGCTGGAGCCTACATCATATGAATGTAATAGGAGAAGAAAGTAAGATCTCATGACCTTTCACATCATCTTAATAGCAATAGCAATGGATGTACTATCTCAATGAAATATCGAAATGAAGCTATGCGTAGCACATCCAAAAATCTATTAATATAAATACTTCATTCGTTTTGGCCGCATGTTGACTTATCGCTGCTGCTATCTTTCTGGACATGTATTATTCATAATGGCTCCATTTGTACTTTAATATCTATCAGTGTCCACATTTTCGAGCTTACAAACACGTTAAAGGGAAAAAAGAAATGTAGTTTTGGCAATCACGTTTTCACCCAAGTTTTTCTGCAATCAATTCCCCGGCCGAATTTACCAGATCAACATGGGTGTTTTCTTTTCTTTCATGAATGAGAACAATATGGAATGTGTTGGTGACGAGGGCTGTTTATGGTATACTATAAATGAGGAAGTACTGATGATACTAGATACTAGATACGTTGGAAGATATGATATTTTCAACGTTTATCTACGGTTTGTATACGTCAAAAACGTACACACACGTATATTCACATCATATGTGTTGATAGCAATAAAACGGGAAAACGTGCATTGATATTTCCTTGATTATTTCTTGTGTTTTTATTCAAATAATATGCCTATTTGTTCTATGAGCGGCGGTATTACAAAAAAAGAGGCAAAATTTTGAATGATAATCGAAATGTACGACACTAAAGAGAAGTACTGGGATCTCTAGTTGCGAAGAGAAATTTCTTGTGAAGTATAACTTCAGTATTGCATATCAACTAAGGTTGTATCATGTAATAAAGTTTGTGCGTACATTTGTTTCTGTAGATGTGTATTTTCTACTGTGTGCAATAAGTTTAAAAACTGACAAAAAGAAACAAATTTTCGAGGACCACACCCAATCAAAACAAAATAGACGGTTCTTTTCTCCAGTTTTCAACAACTCGTACGTTTATTGTATATCTTGTTAATTTCTAAGAAATTAGTTTAAAGTCTCATGTAGATATGACATTTTAGAACTTTCTCTGAAACGCGAAGGACAGTAAAAGTTTTATTATCTGACGGGCTGAGAGTGGTAAATACGCGCCAGGAAAAATAAACACACTGCTGAACATGACCACACTTACTTACACGTGACGTTACGATCTTCTAGCCAAGATTGTATCACACGTTCACGCACCAGAAAAATGTGGCAATGTTCCACTCCATGTAAGCTGCGATAGCGATTGCGCAGAATAGAGAAAATCATATCAGATATGCCATTGTTTGACTTTAAAATAAACCTATCAGTTTGTTTGAAGAAAGACACTTTAAGATCCTTCTAAAAGTGTTTTTTTTATTTATTTTTTTTAAAGATTAGTAATACACCGCAGCAATTCAGAGATAATGATGTCTGAACTTTCAGTGAGTAACATTAAAATTACTAAGTATTGAGTAATGAAATTTTCAGCACTTAAAGTTAATAGATGGACCTACATATCGGGTACGGGAAATTATTTTACGAATTCTTTTCCGATATATAGTCTTATGAACATTAACCAACCAAAAGAATACAATAAAATAAGCACTTTCTCATTAATTCCTATTTTTCTTACTGCTCAGTACAAAGAGAAGTTTCATATTTTAAGTATTGAAATGACAACGTTTCAGCAATAACTAGCGAGGTACGACAATGCAGTATAAATTTCAAATGATCATCTGGTCAGCACCACGAAGTGTAGGGCGTATCTTTATGAAATTAGTAGTAGTAAGTAAATTACGGTATCGGAAATCTTGAGTAAAATACAAGATTGCTAACTTAGTGCAAGTATTAAGGAAAACATAAAATAAATTTTGATTTGGAACACGTCGCCATCTCCGAATGTTCCGACACTTGTTATATATACGTGTTTAACACTCACTATTAATATGAGCTGCTCCGTGGCTAAGCGGTTAGCGTACGCGCCTTTGGCGTGGGCGACCCGTTTTTAATTTTTGGCCTGAGCACATGTGGTTTTGATTCCACGTTAATCAGTGGGTCCGCGTCTCATTAAGCTTCAATGCTGAAAGAGACGTTAAACTCAAAGTCAACTCAACTTAGTATGTTAATATCATTCGAGTAATGAGCTGTAGCAGTTATGAGATCAGAAGACACTGACAGTGTATAAAATACTGTTGAAACTCTGGTAAGCTTAGTTGATTCCTATTGGAAAAATCCTTCGGGGCGATTTCATTGTTCCAGGAAGAGGCATTCACTATCGTAGAAGAAGTAACTTCTTTGACGGTTTAAAAGAATATTGTCTGAATGCAATTACATAAAGTACCGAAAAGCGCACACTACTCAAACCAGTATTCATAAAACATTGGGAAAATACTACACAGTTGATTTGTATGGTAGAAAAAATTGCTTTTTCCATCCAAATAAGAGAGATATTTGCTTAAATTTTAAGAAACCTTTTAATGTGAGTAGGCATTTGTTCTAGTAAAATAAAATTGGTTAAATACATCTCCTATAACACAGCTCTCTCACATTTATATCTCACTTTAATTTTCAAAAGAATTGGGACTTGTAGTTGGCATATATGCCAATAAGACTCTTCGGTGTTAATATCTTGTGATGTTGATTTTGATGTTTAAAAATAAAAAAACTGAATTCATTATCGAAAATAAAAATAACATATCGTTTTACGAAATGTTTCAGTTCAATAAAATATACCGTATACCTATGCTCTTAGTACTCTTTTCTTTCGCTAATTTAATGTAGTTGTACGCTAGACGATAATAAGATTGTTATATGCCCCATTACATCTCTATATTTAATAGCTCTCTAGATGCTCTTTAGATAAGCCTTACGCCTTCTGCGCGAAAGATTGGTTCACTTCTGGTAAGAACATTTGCTGTTAGGCTCCGACATTAGCCAATAGGTCGATGTTTCACATAACATTGCAACCAAAATTTACACTAAACACGAATACGCCTAATTATCCGATAAATACCATAAGTTGCTGTATCAAAAAAATCCATTTACAATTAAATTTTTTAAATGGAAAATACCAAAATATTAAAGGAAATCAGAGCACTCAAAAACGACGCAAAATAAATTTTAATAGAAATTGCTAGAGCTACATGTATTTGATTAAGGATGAGAGGCTGAAGACAACAAGTAGATCTGTCTTTAAGATGTTATAATACGTCTTGAAAATGTAAACCATTTCTAAGTAAAATTTGTATAGCATTGCTTTTCATATTTTATTTAAGAAATATAAGCTAGGTATGTACCGCAGTTTCCTGTCTTCAGGCAATACTGATCATACGCAGAGAATTCGTTAAATTAAGAAAAAGTGAGAAAAAAGGCAAAAATCGTACTTAAATAAAATGTATTTACTTATAACAAGAAAGATTATTTATATCTATAGCATAAACTATTTATTAAATATAGATAGTTTTTGTTAAATATAGTTTGTTATCAGGAAAATAGGTTAGTTTTCGATTTATCAAGAGAAAAAAAAAGAAAAAATGTGATAATAATAAGCTTTTCAGTAGTTCGTTATGGTTCTGTATTTTTGGTATTTAGATCTATCGTTATTTTGTTATTAGTAGCAAAATTTCAAAAATTTTAAAATACTTGTTCCAGTACCTTTTATATCCCTAGTCTGATACCAAACCATTCCACCCACTAACTCACTTTCACCTGAACTGGCATTTACTTTTGTGTTTCCCGAGCTTGGTGATAAATTTAGATAAAACGAATATTTTTCTTATTCCTTTCAGATTTGTTTTTTTTTCTTCAACATTGAATGCTGAAGGTTTTAAATCTCAAACTTGAACAATTTTTTATATTAACGAAACAGCTTCTCATTTTTTCTACATTGTAATAAAATTGAAATGGAAACAAAAAACGTTCGTATTAAAGTTGAAGTGAAAACAGAAAACGTGTTATTTGAAGAATGTAATTACGAACTTTGTACTAGTAGCTCTGACGATCACAAAGATCCTCTTGCAATAAATTTGGAATGTAAGGAACGAGAAAGTACAACGGAGGGAGAGAATTTCGCTCCAGACAGTGATGAGGATAAAACAATATCAGATTGGAAACTAACATCTAAAGCAATATGTTTGATCAAGCTTTTGTCAACAGTTGAAGTACCTGTAAATTCCAATAGTTTTCACAGTAACATCAAGCCAAATTCCTCCGATTTAACAGACAGCACAAAAGAATCAAGCAATCAGATATCTTCCAATATTGGATATAAGAATGATCACGAAGGGGACGTTCAAGAAAATGATAAGCAAGACGCAGGTAGCAATGCTCAGGCTGTCAGGTACGTTTAAATGTTTTATTTAATAAGAGTTAACACTTTGTATACTTATTGTTTTCAAATTGCAATACTTCGTTAACTATTCTTTTCTTCGTTTAGTTTTAACTGAGTAAATAGAATTGCAAACATTTGATAAAATAAATAAGAAAAAACAAAAAACAAACACATCCTAATGTTTAGCTTCTAAGTTCAGGTGAGCAATACTTGATCCATAACGAAATGTCATCAAGTTCTAACTTTAGGTTTTCTTGCTTCATTTTTTAATAATAACTAGTCACATCATAGTTCAATGAGAAACATTGGAAACGATGCTTTATAATCGTTTAAAGAGTTGACAGGCAAATACTTTTTTATAATTATATGTGCTGTGGCCTGTTTATTAAATAATTAAGTATTAATTTTTTGAATGATTGGCAATAAGCAGTTGATTAACTCAAAATATTTTCGTGTGGTGGTTTGAGTTGTATTTTGAGGAACATTTGTTTTTCTACTGTTACTGTGAATGAAGCGGACGTTTGAGTGATTAACCATAGGGATACCCACTTCAATTAACAACAAAATGTCAGCGTTCTCTGTGTTCTCTACCTTTCACCACGTCAAATTCAATTGAATCATGTTGCATGTAACTAAATAACACACAGAAGAAATGTCAAGATATGTATGTTCTTTCTCAGCAAATGTTGCTTAGACGTCGATGAGAGAAAGTGACGGTGGATTACAGTGGTTGCAAAGAGTGTTAAGCCATAGTAATACACGGAGGGTTAAAGTAGATGCAAGCTTAGTAGATCGTGGTGGGAAGTAGTGAATGTGACACGGATGAGGTTTCTATTGAATCATGACGTCTCGAATATATACGTCACTTAAATAATTCAGAGGCCTTTATGTATTTAAATTTACGTATTAACTTAAAAGTGTAGAGTAAGTGCTCGATAGATTTTTAAATAAATTGGGCACAAAATCGAATTAAAAATTAGCGTGAGTAGTAATATTTATTTTTAAATTTGTCATCGACATTTCAGGTACAGATGTCGATCTCTTTTTTTTGGGGGGGGGGGGTTTGGCTAATCTCGAGTGTTTGGTTTTTGTCATTTTATTGATGGCACTTCGGTGGATTTACTAGTAACTAATTCAAGGTGCAAAACATCCACACTGAACACATACTAACCTTATACGTTCCATCTGTGATGAATAATTATTGCTAAAAGGAGATAGTAGTAAAGTTTTCGCGGGAACGTATACTGTTAGTTATTAAGTAATCTGCCTTCTGGCTGGTCGTGGGGCTAGTGAGGTGTTACTTCGTTTTTAATTTATGTTTGGACCTGGAATGTTTCTTCCAGGTTTGTTGATCGTCAGCTTCCTCATTTAGATAGTCCCAATATCTTCTTCTATATTTTAAAATCATCGATTCGTTGCATTCTTTCTGCTCATTGCTGTCATTCCATCATTCCCTAATGGCGGTATGAAAAAGACAATTTCTTCGGAAGATGTGTTAAGTCCAATTGGTCTTTCACGAAAGATGCTGCCTAATTGTGCGAAATTAAGAATATGTTTTCAACACTCAATTAGTTATTTCATTCACAGCAGAAATTAAGTATAAAAAGTTTTACTTTCTGTGCAATCATAGATAAAAGTTCCCACATGGTCTTTAATGTCTATTTTGGGGAATGTCAATTCTACACTTTATTAGTGAAGAATTATGGGTTTTCAAATGTTTAGTTTCTTCAATATTAATTCTAACAATAAAAGGTTTTCCAACTAGCACTGGATGGGTATATGCATTTTAATCCATTAATCTAGCTCCTTTTTCATTCATTTCATTTTTTAGACCAATGCCAAATATTTTTAGTTAACTCCTCTATATTATTTATTATTATTATTATGATTATTATTATTATTATTATTATTATTATTATTATTATTATTATTATTATTACTAAAAGTACTAGTAGTGGTATTACATTGATATTTGTAATGATTCTGGCTTGGACTCGTTACCGTGTACTTACTGTACACGACTGTTACGTAACCAAAGTTTTTACATGCCATCAGAAAAATGTTTGACTTTTTTATGATGATACTTTCAGACCCGGAGGTAGCACCAAACCTCTCACGTAATAAGTATAAATATTCTTTCTTATTCAGCAGTAAGCGGAGAAACGAAAGTTAAAAAAAAAATCTGTTATTAATGGGACAGGATGCAAATACGTGGTGATCTTTGTCCCCATTTCTGCCAAAAAAAGTAAAAAAATGTTAGTTATATGCCTGAATTGTGGAATTATATGCGAAAATTGTTTGTATATAGAGTAACAGGTAATACAAGATAATTGGTAGCATCTTTAAGTAAGAGATGCACCGACTTCTCACTAATTTGATTAAAATTTATTTTTCAGAAATGTACGAATGTTTGAAATCAATGACTTGTTTACCTTTTCCCTTTGGCTTTACGTTTAGATTTGAACTATAGTTTCCCCGCACGCCAAATCGTGCTTCCTTGCATTACTATAGTCTTAATTTCGTGTAAATATCTTCCCGGAAAAACCATTCATTCAGTTCCAGCATTTGTTTCAGTTCATCTGGTATTCTCTAGATTTTTGTCCCATTCTCGTATTTCTCTTCCGACATCAGACAACAATTCAAGACTCATACTACCCACAGAGAAATAAAGTCAGCTAAGTTTTAGTGTAATACGACCTATTACTTTTCGGTGAATATGAATTCTACCAAAAAAGTGTGAAACGAATGCTAGAAGTTGGAATAGCACAAACCCATCTTTAATAAGGAGGGCAATTTCTATTTACGTAATAGGAGTGGTAACTAGTTAAGGTAGTCGTAGCTGTACACAATAAGTAGTGTACGTATCTGGTAAAAAAAAGAATCTTTATATTGATTTTCCTTTCAATTCGTGTTAAAAACTGTATTAATAAATTAGTGAAGTTAGTTTATTATCATAAGCACCTATGTCTATAATTGTCGAATAATTTCCTAATTAAGATTTTTCTTCTAATAATTTCACTTTTGTCTTTCGTTATCGATGAATTTACTATTTGTGTGTCTAAAAATAAACAAACTAGTTCAGCATTTCTGGTATACATGAAAAATATGTTTTAAAAATGCATAGATACCAATTGTACTGCGGTTTATTTTGTGCAAAGTGTACACCAAATTCCAAACAAGATAGATTCATTGATTTTTAACGGAGTACATTTCTCATATTCTTGTTTGCTAGTGCCATTTTCCGGAAAAAATCACTTTCAAATATCATCATGCACCATTTTTCCGTTATTTTATTTATAGTTTTAAGTAGCACTTTTGAAATGTTTTTTCCAAGAAAAAATCATGTAACTACGGACAAATTATCCTAGGATATCTTTGACTTATTTTCTAATGTCAGACTCTTTCTATTTCTCTGTCTTATTAACCCACATTTTTCCGAATTATTTTTTGTGGCGAATTTTCCTAATATATGTACGGAGTACTCTGTGATGAGCAATAATCACAAAATTCTTGAAATAAATGATCTGCATCCTACGTGTACACTTTTCGAAGAGTGGATCGAAAATGACACATCGCAAATATCGTTCTTAGTCACAGGTTTCGTTTTCGACCCATTGAGAACATGAGTTAAAGTTTTCAATACGTTGTCCTTCTGAATAAATTTGTTAGTCAGTATCAACTGGAATAAGTGTTTACATTAATTCTAATTTATTAATTTTAATTATTACATTTTCGTCAGACACATGTTGTTTCCATAGATCTACAATATTTGAACAGTTTATAGAGCATTGTTCTTTAATTTCTGATAAGAAACATTTGGATAATAACTATATGATTTAATATACGTGAAAATAGATTGTACACCATTTTGTATCTACACTAGCGCACCAATGATACATATTTATGCCTGAGTATGAAACGCATCGAAACATTTGTCACGCAGAAATAGTTTGCATTTAACATTGTTTCGTTTTTGCAAATCCTCAGGTCTTACTTAAAATTGAAACCATTACTGTATGACCTATGTTGTAGTACCTGACAATGGTATTTGAAGATTTTGAAGTAGCATCAACTTCAGGCCCAGGCTTTAAATTCCAAAATTTCCTCAAAAGTATCTTGCAAATGCTTATGCGTAGGGTCAATGTGTGTAGGGTCAATAGTTTATCCAGCCTTCCTTTCAAGTATACAACAATTTGCGGTAACAACGTTTAGCATCCAGACTATGACCGGGAAATACCACTTCATTTCACGACTGGAAGAGCGATAGAGCTGCAGGTTTGGTCCAGTTTGTCCGCTCCACACATGTTTGCATTATAGTCGGAAACCAGTGCTGACATTTGCACCAGGGTCCACTTACCAGACTAAGAAGAACGGCTTGATGTTGTCTTCAGTGGTTTGGCACCGCGGTAGAAATAATTGACTTCGTCCCGTCGTGGAAAATTTCTTGTGTGAATTGTAGCTGTTCCTAGGTGTGTATGTGGCCTTAGGCGTGTGATGGGTGGCTTTATTTAACACAGTGATAGACTTCGCTCACTGTCAGAGTCCGGAGCTTCCCACAGGAAATGGATTTTATGCCAAACTGGGTCGAATTTGGCCTTGGTTACTACGTGTATATGTCATAGCGTATGATCAGTATGTTGAAGAATTCATGATACTCAGACTCCATAGAATTTGGCCTTGGGTTTCCACGTGAAATTGATTTGTTGCTAAGGGGATATAGCATTTAATGACTTTAAGTATTGAGACACGTGATGTCTGTGTGTGTGTGTGTGTGTGCGTGAGGTCGTATGCCTGATGTAGTAGGATCACGTGACGAAAAGTAGTGATTGTGAGTACGATGATAATGTAAACGGAACGCAGAACGTACACGTATGCGTATGTGTATATCTTTCCGTTAGCAGCTGTTGTGAAGGAAGAAGAATCGAATTAAAGATGCTATCGTCAATGAATATATTAGGTAAGCTTACTACGCAATCATTGGATCCCTTTAAAATGATGCATGATTTAGAGATTTCCGTACCATTTCGTATTGTAAAGTTTGAGGTAATTACAGCGAATAATGGAAGGAAGCTATGTGTCACATTTCAAGGAGGACAAAAAAGTAAGTAATTTTACCAGGACGCTGTACTGGAATATTAGAAGAAGATAATGGTGCATTATTATCGTATTTGCAAAGTGGAAAGATATGTTTAACATGTAGAGGAATGAAGATTAATTTATCTGGACGTACCATGCACGATCTTGAATTTACTGAGATTGTATCTTGTTCGTAAATACATATGACGTAAACAAACAAGACCAAGCATGGTTTTTCCTTTTCTTCCTTGCCTTTCGTACGTGCACAGATATGCGCATGCATAGTGACATTATTCTGTGTGCATCAGCAACTGGAATGAAAGGTCTATGAGTACTTGTCTACCAACTATGGATACTAAGAACGAGTACTACTAAATGGTACTCTTCAATGGTACTTGATTAAGGTCTGAATTCAATAGAAAATAATCTAATTTGTATTGGATTGGATAGTGTCACATTTGAATCAGTGATTCATATCGGTTGATTAAAATTGGAAACGAAAGTATTTGTAAAACAAAATCTCATAGACTCAATAACGAGTGAATTATTGGACAGTGCACAAACACAGCCGTGGTGGGGGAAACTGATACACTACGTTCGCGTTGTATGGATTTCTGTTAAGAAAGGAGGAAATTATTTTCTCATTTATACTGAGCAGTGTAGTCATAAATTTATTGCATTTAATAATAAAGATATAGCGAAACTGAAATGCTTCATTTACAAATAAATTTGTGATTTGTGTTCGTTTAATGCACTTAAATTTGATATAAATTTTTATTACTTCAGTAATATGAAAAGAAAATCTTTTAATATTGTCCTTGTGTACTATGATTATTATTTATAATAGTGAATTCATATATTTGAATATTTTTCAATAAAAGAAAAATTTTCGTATTTGAATTTATTATTATAGAAATCTTTCTAAACTATAATAGAATATTTTTTTATTTTGAAGAAAACTTTAAAGATAACTAATGTTAAGTTTTAAAACAAAATTTTATTATGTTGTTACTACTACAAGTATAATATTGAATTCACATACTTCTTTTAAATTACAGAAAAGACTCATTCCGTATTTGATTTCAATATTATTAGTTATATGATTGTCATTGAATTGAAAAAAAGTTCTCGATTCTTTTTTTGAATAGTTTAAAATCCTTTAATTCAATGAATTCTTGAGAAGAGTACAAAATACCTTTTTGATATATGTAATTAATTATTTAATTGATCATAAAAAATAGTTATTACTAAATGAAAAAAGTAAAACAACTTTTTAAAAAACAAAAGATGACATGCTACTTATTGACTAATAGTATTTACAGAAGAGAGAAAAAAAATTATGGTAATCTATTTTGAATTTTTTTTAAAACTCAGTTCTTAAATATCATGCAGTTCTTGAAAAAAGAATTAATTTTCACTGTAGGTGTTCCTTCATTTTCTGTTTGAATCAGTCAGTGAGTATTATTATTTATATGTTGTAACTTCATTATTTTCTGAAAAGAAAATGATTATGTTGATCACGATGTTCTTATTAAATACGCCTAGAAGTCATACTTAGAAAATTTGTATATTGTCTCAAAAAGAACACTTCAGGATTCCAATTACCCCACAAATTAAAGCGCCATACTGGAAACGAAGGAAGTACTGATAAGTGTAAAGTGCATAGAACTATAATATGTTATTTCCATGTTGTGCCTCGAACATAGAGTATTGGATGACAGAGAATAATGCATGTAATATTCGTAAATACGTGATTCATGCAAAAATATTTTTTCTAATTGTATATTATCTTGCTCACTAATTTACATAAAAAATACTGAAACCTCTTGAAGGCGGACACCTCTGTATAGCGGACAATTTTTGATTCCCCGCTGCTGTCCGCTTTAGGGAGGTTTCACTGTATTAATGACGCTTACTTGTAACATATTCTCACGTTGACCAAATTTTTCAGAAATTGAATTTAACATAACTTAGATATACTCCTACGTACTAGATTATGTTTTACTTTTTATATCTAGGCGTATTCCTTCCTTTTCATAAAATTGTCGAATGTACTTCTCTTTTAGTTCATTTGTCTCATAACATGATGACCATTCACTAGCTTCCATTTTTGCTTTACATATTTATGTACTTTGGAAATAATCAACCACTTTTTGTATTCTCACTATATTGAACAACATCATAAGCCCAAATCTCATGAATATCCATTTGTATCATTTATCCAATGATTTCTTATATCTTCTGCTACCCACGTACGATGTAGAGCTCATTCTTCATCACTGTGATTACAAGTTCACTCATTTCATTCATCACAACATATATGACAAAGGGGAGACATTATTCTGTCATTTCATTTGTAAGGCAGTTACAATGAGTTTTTGGAGGAACACTTAACTGATCATTCTACCTCTTCAATGCTGGAAAATTTGGAATCTCCAAGCAAATAGACTGTCTGGTGACGAATTGCAACTTAATTACTTTTTCATACGAACAGGTACAGTCCGCAGCAAAAAAAAAAAAAAACCTTGCAAGATGAGCTTTAAGTTTATTGCCAAATTACGCATAACAGCGCAGCGAATCAACGAATCAACATAACGTCTAAGCAGCACGAATGACGCGAGGAGAAACCTGGGAATCCTCCCCTGCACGTTTATTTTGGAACAAGAGCCTTTTCCGTTTCACAATAAACTTACATGCTTAGGTTGCAGGTTTCTTGCTGCGGACTGTACAAACTATTAACGTTTGCATACTTTACTTTTTCTTCAGGCTTTTCTGTTTTATGATACAAATGTATGGCATTCACACGCTCTCCATAAAAAGCGTCACTAGGATTCAATGGTGTTTTCTTGGTATGGGTGGTTTATAACATATTTCTTCATTTCCTACCAACTGTTTTTTTTTAATCCACAACCCTATATTTCGTGAACTTCACATTCAAAATCCTTTAATTTTTAATCTTCTTTGCTGTTTCATATCGAAATTCCCTGGTGTCTGTAGCATTGTTATATATGTATTTGTCGATCATTATGTTAACAAAAAATGAAAACGTGTGTGAAATACACTTCATATTCCCACACGTGTCTTCTTTCTGTGTCGTCTGTCCATTCACCATCTATCTTGATTGATGCAATTCGCTTTTCTTTACTACGTGCAGCATTCGTGATCTGAATTTTTGTTGTTTATTCTTCCCTTTCAATCGACTGTAAATCTCTCCCGCGATACCCGTTCTTTGGTATCATACTAATAGTATTGCAAAGTACCCAAAATCCTCAGAATTATTTTGTAAATTTATTTTATTTATTGTAAAACAAGAAAGCGATATTCAAGTTGTTTAGGAAAACAAAAACTTATAGCGTAGGCATCACACCACAATTATAGGAAGTTTTGCTATACGGAAAAAACAAAGTAAGGCATTTTATAAGGAGACCTGTGCTAAGCTCTACGCCACAAACAGAAAGTATCTGAATCACGGAAAAGGATTCTGCTGGTTCAGTACGGGCACTGGACTGGGGATTTGGAATGTAGATCGCATAGTGAAAAGACATCGATTTGAGATTATCAAAGCTGAACTACCTGTCCACAAAAATGAATTTAGTAATTTTAATAACCATCCTGACATTTGACCGTAATAACTCCGCACATTAGAAGATTTGTATAAACAGCTCAGCTGAATACTTTTTATAATATAATGTACGAGGTAAATAAAAATTACCCATAATGTAGCTGTAACAATTCTTATATTGTTCATCCTTACACATGTCCTCGTTTATTTTATTGATATGCTGATGTAATTATGCTTTGAAGGTTTGATCCTATTTCGTCCATATATTTTCCTTTTGTTACGGATAGTACATAGGCGCTCCATCAGAAGTTTGTACTAAAGAGGAAGAACGAGTAATGATCCAGCTTTTGTGATCGGAATATGTATCAGGAGCCGTAATCCATGAAAGACTTTCGTCACAATTCGGAATGTATGTCTTCCCGGTAAATAGTATTTAGAGATGGATTGAAAAATTCAAAAATAGTCGCACAAATACGCTCAATGTTGACAACATTTGTGGCACTAGATGGTCGTCCGACTCTTTCCTCGTGCGTACCACCAAAGGGACCATTTTTGAACTTTTGAATCCTTTCCCAGAAACTGCGTTGCTTGAGGATACTGTTTCCTTAGTGTGCCGAAAGTTTCGGACGGATTGCGGCCTCTGATGCACCTTCAGACCGCAAAAACCGGATCACTGCTCATTGTTACTCTTTGGTGCAAATTTCTAATGATGCGCCAATGTTCTATCTGCAACAAAATACGGAATTAGGATAGAACGATGGCCACAAGTGGGTAGCAATTAGACAAACGAGCAGATGTTAGTATGCATAATGCAAGAAATTATATAGCTACATCGCGGATATTTTTTTTATTTATCCTCGTATTTATGTTTGTTACATTTCTTTTCATAAAAAGATTGGAGCCTTTTTTACACGCAGATTTAACTTTTAAAATAATAAACAATAAACGCTGACAATTTTTCAGGATGCAGACAACTGCCGGGAACATCGTTTGACATATCATGCAATAATAATGTTGTAAATTCGATATAAAATATTGTTTTCTTTCAATAACATGGCATCAGCTTATTACGAAGAGCCTATTTGGTTTGTCATAAGGACCAGATTGTGTCAATTGATCAACTCAAATATCACATTTCGTGCTAAATCGAGCCTAGAGATTTGAAATCCAAATCTGAGATGTTTCAAGCACGTAATCTCCGGGAAGGGTGCTCTGGATAATTAACAGAAGATGCATATATTTTATCATTTTTTTAATTATTCTGAAACAACCTACTTTTCACAACATTCTATCCAGTTTTACTCAACGTGCTATATGTCGGTTTTCAGTTCTTCATTATGTCCTTGCCGCAATCTTTTAATTACTTATCCCTGTATTATATTTGTGGAGCTGAGAAAGAAATTATGCCAAGTCACATTTTTGCCCGAAAGTGAGTTATAATATTTTTTCTTACATTACTAGTATGAGGGACACTAAGAAGCTTTTGAGCTGTGGACAACTGGAAAGCAGGAAGTGAAAAATTATTTCCTCAATAAACAATAGATTCAGTGCAAACATATTGTCTTGAAAATACTTTTTCACTTCTTCTGTGAAATTAATATTTGATGACTTATACTACTTTACTTTTTAGCCGCAGACATTTTGAGATGTGAGGGCCTCTTTCTTCATTGATTTTCCGTTGAATTTAATGTTGATGATTCGTTGATTTTTATTTGACTTATAATATGGAACACATTTATTTTTATGTGTTACAAATTAGGGAGTTTGCGTGATGATAGCATTGGAAATTTTGAAGGTCTCTAACAGTAAGAACCCAGGATTGACGAACTTTACGCATTTCCTCATTAACCTAGCATCGAATTCTACAATTATAATATCATGTATTTGTTATAATTTTGTGAAATATTAAAAAAAACATTTCTCAAGTAGTTTAATATCGGAACATTGTTTAGATATGTATCACAACTACACACGTAGATATATTTCAGTAGACGCGAATGTCGTAATATGGATTAAAATCTGATACCTCAAAACATTCTAAGGATAATAGAATCACTTGTAGGGATTGGCAAATATCCTGAAATGATACCTTTGTCTAAACATTTGGAATTGTAATAACCTTTTTATACAGGGTGTCCGAGAAGTCCTTCCCTGATTACAGATATTGATAACTCAGGCTAGAAATAAGATAGAAATATGAAACTGGTGTTGAATTGTTTACAAACTATAAAGGTTTTTGTCTGTGTTAAGTTTGTTTTGTTTTTCCAAGTCTGAATTTTATTTGTTTTAGTTGTGTATAGTAAGAAACCCAAGAAACCATATCCAACCAACCATGAGAAGTCACAGTGTGTCCTGTGTTACCATGAGACACGATCATCAACCACGGTGCAGAGACAGTTCCAGACAACATTTGGGAGGACTCCATCTGATGTCAAGATCATTAAAGGCTGGTATGAGAAGTTCAAGGACACAGGGTCGGTTGCTGACCTTCCGAGGTCTGGTCGACCAAGAACCTGAGCAGACACGGTGGAGGCTGTGCGGCAGTCTTTTCTGAGAAGTCCTAAGAAATCGGTGCGCAGGACCTCACGTGAATTACTGATGCCAAAAAGCTCTATGCATGACATTTTACACAAACGTTTATTGTTTCGTGCTTACAAAGTGCAACTCGTTCAGGCCTTGTTGCCCGACGACGGTACACGTCGATATGACTTTGCAGTCGAAATGCTATCACGTATTGAGGACGATAATGGTTATCTCAGACGAATTGCCTTTTCCGACGAAGCGACATTCTTTGTCAGTGGAGTAGTGAATCGCCATAATGTACGCATTTGGGGTTCAGAACCCCCCAGGGAGGTCAGGGAGTTCACCAGAGGCAGTCCAAAGGTGAATGTTTGGTGCGCGTTATTGCACGTTCGAATTATCGGGCCATTCTTCTTCGCTGAGGATACCAACACATCTGCAGTGTACCTGGATATTTTGCAGCTGTATGCTGTTCCTCAGCTGCTTCAGTATCGCCCCGATGTCGTTTTTCAGCAAGGCAGTGCACTACCTCATTGGGGTTTGGACGTCCGTGGCTATCTCGATAGGACATTTCCTGGGTGATGGATTGGTCGTGATGGACCAACAGCTTGGTCTCCACGCTCTCCTGACATAACCCCATTAGACTTCTTTTTATGGGGTTATGTCAAGGACGAGGTCTACCGAACACGTGTACCAGATCTTGAAACCCTGCAGCAACGAATAACCACAGTCGTTGCATCGATCCCTCCAGTGATGTTGGGTAATGTGTGGATGGAAATTGAATATGGCCTAGATGTGCTACGTGCTACCAAGGGTGCTCATGTGGAAGTGTACTGATGTGACCAAAACTTTTCTAGTTTGTAAACAATTCAACACCAGTTTCATATTTCTACCTTATTTCTAGCCGGAGTTATCAATTTCTGTAATCAGGGAAGGACTTCTCGGACACCCTGTATTTATTTTAAATCTAATTGTTTTTGTCGTTTTGCTAACAGTTTCTGGTAGTTGTAATAGTAAAGGATCTTGTGATCAGTATCTCGCCATTGCTGCTGTATTTTACATTTAAGACATTTCTTTGTTCTTTCATGTTATTTCTATGCATTTCCTTTTTAATTAATTTCTTACTTGTTCCATAAACACACTCTTTGCAGAAAAGCGAATACGGTTTTTGCGCGAAACCAGGCAATTTCTCATTCAAATGAGAAATCTGATACTAGCAAAACGTTTTATAAAGGATTAACTCTATCGCTTATGTCAAGATCACGTAAAAGTGAAAAACATCATACGTATCAAAAGAATGTAAAACGATTTAATAAAAGAGAACTAATGTTACTAAATAGTGGCGATAAACGTGAAGAGAGTGGAAACGGGTGTACTGCAAAATCAACTACGGAAACGCACACTCTTATACATACATGTGTTAAACCTTGTATGTGCCAAGAATATGGCGGTGGATTTTGTCGGAGTTCTACTTCGAAAGCACACATTTTAACACATACTGGTGAAATTTCCCACAAGTGCCAAGAATGTGGAAGGGGATCTACTCAAACTTCTCACTTAAGAAATATCTTTAAACATACTGGTGAAAAACCTCAAGAGTGCCAAGTGTGTTGTCAGGGATTTAGTGGGAAATCACTTGGGACAGCGAACATGTTAATACGTACAGGAGAAAAACCCTACAACTGCCAAGAATGTGGAAGAGGATTTACTCAAAGATGTCGCTTAAGAAAACACATCTTTAAACATACTGGTGAAAAATCCCACCAGTGCCAGGTGTGCAGCAAAAGGTTTACAAGAAAATCAGATGTGAGAGAACACATCTTAACACATTTTGGTATAAAACCTCACAAGTGCCAAGAATGTGGAAAGGGATTTACTCACAGCTCTAACTTAAGAAAACATATCTTTAAACATAACGGTGAAAAACCTCACCATTGCCAAGTGTGCAACAAGGGGTTTGCAAGTAAGTCAAATGTGAGAGCACACGTCTTAACACATACTGGCGAAAAACCTCACATGTGCCATGAATGTGGAAAAGGATTTACTCAAAGTTCTCACTTAAAAAATCACATCTTTACACATACTGGTGAAAAACCTCACATATGCCAAGAATGTGGGACGGGATTTACTCAAAGTTCTCACTTAAAAAATCACATCTTTACACATACTGGTGAAAAACCTCACATATGCCAAGAATGTGGGAGGGGATTTACTCGAAGTTCTCGCTTAAAAAATCACATCTTTACACATACTGGTAAAAAACCTCACATGTGCCAAGAATGTGGAAGGGGATTTACCCGAAGTTCTCACTTAAAAAATCATATCTTTACACATACTGGTGGAAGGCCTCACAAGTACTAGTTGTTCAAAAAAGAAAATTATTACGAGATATCAATTGCAAGCGCACATCCTTATACATACAATTGAAAATGTTCACATGTGTAGAGAATGTGGAAAAATGTTTAGTCATACTTGTACTGTGAAAAGGCACCTCTTAAAGCACAGAGGTGAGAAACTTCATAAATACCTACCGTGTGTAAAGGGATTTAGTCAAAAAGGTAATTGATAGCACACGTCATAATATACACAGGAGAGAAACTTCACAAGTGCGAAGAATTTAGAAAGGGGTTTAGTCGAAGCTCTCATTTGAAAACTCTCAACTGAACACATTACAGTAAGAAAATTCTTACATGCGAAGAATGTGGTAAAGAATTTTAGTCGGAAAGATAATTTAAAACACGTCAGAAAACACAGACCAAAAATCTCATACGCGCTAAGAGTATTTAAAGGGATTTAGCAAAACTGCATTTTCATGGCACTCATCATAAAATATATTGGAAAACTTTATATTCCTAAAAGTTTTCAATATAGTCAACATTCAAGAATCTGTACATGAATAAAAAATGTAAAGGTCTAATCTTTCATATCACAGACATGATCTCCGGGGAAGTAGTATTAGTAAAGTTGACAGTTTTCTCCGCTACTCTATTGGTAGACCGTTAAGCGCCTCCAAATACCGAAAAAATAACACTTGAGACTTCTGGCTTTTTAGATTACTTAATCCTGTTTGAAATTATTTCAGTTTTCCAAGGATATTATTTACCAATTAGTCAGATATTTCAAATTGCAACAACAAGGCTTTCAAAAATAATGAAATATAAGAGAAAGTATGCAATATAATTTAGAATAAAATAAACAGTAAAAAAGAAAACAATATAGAGTTCACAAAGAAACTCTGTATAATATTTATTACGAACCCTTACAATATGGGCTGCAGTAAATTTTTCAGTGTCAAATCCTAAGAAAACAAATTTCATGTAGTAAGATTTTGTTCTTGCTCCTGTCTATGTATTTCAATCCTTGATAACCTTTTCTGAAATAGTACACTGATGTACAGTCATGTCCATAATCATTGTCATGTACATTAGTCGTTCAGATAAATAGTAGATATTTGATAACTAATATTCATCAAATTTATATTCAGAAATGTTTATTTCGCAAAATAATTTTAAATTGAACTTAGAATTTTTTTCCTTTGAGATAAAATTGTAGTGTCTAGTTATAAACAAAGTAAAGAGAGCAATTCAATAATTAATTAGATGCTTTTATTTTAAAACGCAATCAGGTGAACGACAACATGGAGTTAGTACCCTTATACTTGAAATGTCGAAGAAAATGGGCAAAGGGTATGAGCATTTCTGTCATAAAGGAAGCCAGGGTTTGTATGAAAATACCCCGTAATGAATTCATGAATCCTGAAAATATGCACGAAACAATCCCGCTCTCTTGTCTATTATCCCATCAGACATTGATTTTGTTGGATATTTTAAACTTTTGGATCAATTGTCACACAGTAGCAAGCTAAGTGAATAGATGTCAGGAGACGCCTGGCTGGCAAGAGCCCAAGATCTCCCTCCGAATTCTGGTTATTGATGAGACCTATTGTGCTGATATTCACTTTCATATGTTCGGCACAATCTAACTTTCGTTTCAGGAAACCATTGCCATCAGTGACCATCCAACCTAGGCCCCTATACTCATTTTTTAAAGACTGTAAGCTTATCGCGAATTAATAAATGATTATTAAGAAGTAAGTGTGTATCTCTAGCATAGAAATTCGTCCCAAATGAGGAAAATGTAGGAATTCAATTTATTTGCTTTTTGCAAAGCACTTGCCAGTTAAAAGTCAATAGGAAACTATTATATGATCAATTTTATATACTGGAAACGAGTGAAAGGAAGTACTGAGCTTTATCAGGAAACTAATTAAAATATATAATAAAAGTAATAGCGGGAGAAAGATCAAGCTATTGACAAAATAACGGCTGGAAAAAGAAGAAGCGCTTACAAACAAAACTGAATTTGTTTGGGCATTAATGAGTCAGTCGCTACTATTGTGGCAGATTAAATTGAGCTTAAAAATGTTCTGACATACAAAATTCCCAATTCGACTCTTGATTACATGGATACTTTTTGTGTGTGTGTATCTCTGAACAAATAACATTTAACTAGAACATATTTTACTAATATGTTGAAAATTATAAAAGTGTTGATAATCAGACCCTGGTTTGTAAATAATAATTAGTCGTATGATATATCTAATTACTTTCATGTCTTCATTTTCTACATTTTATTTTTAATGATTTACCAATCAATATTTCAAAGGAACGGTTGAATCCATTTATTGATTTTTAGAATATATTTTACATGATTTCGGGTCTGTATTAGATTTCTAGAAGATATTGTTAACTGCTACTCAATGCTACATTTCTTTTGAATTTAGTGTACATTTTTTGAAATGATATGTAAAATTCTAGGATTGGTATTCAAAGTAACGGAGAAAAGATGGGTCTATTGTGGGTATATTGAAATGACCATTTATCCTCTGTATTTTAGTTTTAACTGTACCACATTTAGACCTTTAACCCATTCTCACTTGGGTATTCTTCCTCCAGGAGAATTAAACGTTCAACCAGATAGATGAACCTTCATCCTTTAGCAGAGTTAAACGTTCAGCTAATCAAATAAACCTTTATTCAGTATGAAAGAAAAGTATTTAAAAAAATGGTTTAGGTTACGTTCATCCATCCTGTGAATGTATCTGAACTGCATCCAACGTTTGGATTAACATTACGGATTTATTTTTTACACTGTTCTCTCTATCTTAGACCTTATTTCATATAATATTGTCCGCTTCTTATCATTCGTAAGATTTTCTAACTTGAATTTTGTAGAACTCCCTTTTCATCCGACATTTGGAATTCTTCCAGTAGTTTTTAATCCACTTTGCATAATGTCAGCGTTTCTAACCCAAACTTCAGACGAGACATTTTATGATACTGTTTTCTGATTTTTTATTCAAAGCCGCACGGAATATAACTTTACCGTCCCAATCCTCATTTCGCCATGCCTATTCTTTCGTTTGTTCAATGATCAGAGTTTGCAGTTCCTCTTCACTAATAATGCTCCCTAACAGTGGCGCACGCAAAATTTCATCGATTATTATTCAAGGACGACCAGAGAAGTTTCCCCAATGGAGTCTCGTAGCCTCTGGCTACCCCAAAGATAATCACTGGTTGTAATTACTAATAAGCTTACCTCAGATACTAGCTTCTTAAAATTTTCTCTCGAACTTTCCGTCTTATTTTCCCTTAAGATTCCACTACGAAAGCTGTGTCATCTGGGAATGTTCTAAATCTAATATTTATATCGTCTATCAAAATACCGTCTTCGTTAGTATCTCTTCTATATATAATTCTATACTGGCTGATAGATCGATCTAGCTAGAGACTTACACTGAAATTCGAAGTGGAAGGATGGACGGGAATAAGAACCGATTATTCTAACAAGCTGTCCACATATTGAAGCTTGTTAAGGTTAAATACCTAAAATTCAGTATTTGGACTTTTAAATTAAAATAATTGTACACGTGTTTCAGTGTATTTTTTAAAATATTTTCCCTAAGGGAACAAATAAGATCGCCACTCTTCAATAACCACCCCATAGAAGCTATTCGAAGTCACACAAGTATGAGCCCTTAGGACTGGAAACATCTCCAAGACGAAAATGGAAAAACATAAAATTTTACTCTTGAGTAATAGTGTTCGCTAGCATTCTGCTTTCCCTGAAGTTCAAAATTTTTCTCTCCTTAAATGCTAAGCTTAAAGAACTTTAACTATTTTTGTTTCATTATTAACAATCCATTAGATTTTATGCAGTGTTAAGTTCAAGGTTTGAAATCAATATTATACATACTATTGGAAAGTCTAAGGAATTTCCAAGAGAAATAAAAATGAAATTTTTCTGTTTAAATACCCACGAATATGCCGATAAGCGTAAGAGAGACGGGTGATCAAGGCAAGTGAATGATGATGGGAGAACTGGTGTTACATAATGTAGAGGGAAAAGGAAGTACTCGACAAAACCTATAGACACGATGTTCACCACAGCTTATTTCCCCGGAGATTGAACCAGGGACTCAACCCACCAATTTCACTCCTCTGTAACAGAGCCACCTTGCTCCACAAAGACAAATATGTCCATAAAATTTATGCTAACTAGTAATGTAGGAATGGGCCATGGCAAGCGCTGCAGGGTTTGAGGGATAGGAAATTTTCTCGATCCAACTTCCTTTTCTACTCTAGCTTCGGAGATTTACTCGTTGGGTCCAATGTGCCATTCATTTAGTAATATGTAACTCTCACTGAAATGTTATTTTGTTACTATAATTTAGTAATATTACTAACAGTTCCTGAAAAAATTGAAATTTTCTTGAATTGGTCCCTTGGGATCAATTCGGAATGGTAAAGCCATTTCTGTATTACTGCGATGTGTTGGTCTCGTGCACACAGGCATAGCCTTTGTCATTTTGTAAGTTTTATGAACATTGATTTCTATGTTTTTACGTGAAGTATTTGTAAAAACAATCAGTATTATCAGAGCCGCATAAAAATTATTTGGGAACACTTTTGTACTAATAGCGATTGTTTGAGGGTGAACAAGATAAATATTTCGCCTCAAAAAATGTTTCGGTCTCTTGTATTTCGAATATAATTGTAACGAAATTTACTTTTGTGTCAGCTTGATTTTGAGTTAGTTCATCAGAATGGAAACCAGAATTTTTTTCGACTCATGAAAATAGCTCTTAATTTCCCAAAATAGACCTTTCTGATGAACATGTGGTACATCAAATGAAAATCCAGATTATTCACGGCGTAGTGATAAATGGAGGGGTTTGCGAATCAATCGGACGTACGAGGGAGGATCAGAAAGTAAGGTTACAAGGCCAATATTTCTGGAGGTTCCTTTGTTATAGAACAAATCCCCATAAGCATTCCGCCAGCGGGCCGCCGTAGGCCCATCGACGTGCGAATGGCGGGCCGCTGGCGGACGCCACCGCCGGGCCGCCTGCTCGATTACACTAATTACGCCTTCGTCCCGCCGGCGGGGTATCCGCCATAATCCCGCTGCTCCCCCGCCTTTAGCCGATACCCAGCCACTGAATTTCCCCACCTATTTCCCCATGTGCAAGACGTAATCGGTTCTACCGCAAACCACGGAGGATTGCCCCCAAAAATTTCTCTTCATATCTCCTTTAATCAGCTACTCTCAATTTTGGAAACGTATTGACACTTAAGCGCTGAAACCTTTATACCAATACATGGTTAAAATACAAAGATTTAACACCATTTTTTTTCAAGAATTCCATTCCCATCCGGAGATGAGTGGGCTGTGAAGGCAATACCTTTCAAGCATATCAGAACTACTATCTCGTAATTGTCAGTGAGAATTGTAATTTTCTAGTTGATTGCAATGAGCAATGCTTTAAGCAGTATATTTGACATTTTGCCAAGTAATAAATAACGTAACATGTTCTGCTGTAACCGGTCACGGAAAGTTTTGTAACCCAATGAACTGTCTGATAATAGTTACATGAGTACAGTGCTGCCATCTGTTGCTCTTACATCCTAGATCAGCATACGTTACCAAGCTCTTCTGTTCATATGAGAACCAGAACAAATGACGTTCACCACGCGAAGGGTGAAGAATTGTGGGTAATACAAAACCAATCCGTGCCGCCACACACACGACCGTAAGCTGGGACAACCGCCACGGTCAGCGTATGGTCCGAAGGCTACATCCGTCGCAGCACCGCCTTTGCGGGTACCCTGACAAAACCGTCATCTGGCCGCCAGTGGTTGCAGCTACTCAACCGACTTGATGTTCCGCTCGAAATCCGCTTATATACCGCCATAGTAGCGATCGGCCCGACGATGTGCGGCGGACAATTGCTTATGGAGATGTGGATCTATGCGGACCAGTGGTGATTTCAGGAATTGGCCGGAGGAACTTCTCCCCGAAAAACATGAAATTCCCTCGGGAAAGAGATGGAGTGGGTCATGGGTCAATAGCATGTGACCCACTGCGACCCATGACCCACTGCGACCCACCGACTCAGTATGATCTACCGACCCTCTCTGCTCACTGCATTGTAGAGAGTATCTTCTGAAGACTGGTAAATTTGTCTCCGTTTTACTTTCAAGACCTTCATTTCCCTTTCTTTTCCACTTGTTTCTGTCTACATGCCTGAGGTGAGTATATCTAACCAAGTGAAAAAAGAACATCAGGCACTTTTGGATATTGATATTTTTAATAGTAATAATAGCAGTAGGACTTACACTACAATTTGGCTTTCGAGATCTGTAAGTTTTTAAAGCTAACTACTGGAAAAAATACATTTTTGAATCACTGTAATATATAAATTATTTATAAAAAATTGAATGTAACTATGTGTGCCTGGTCATCACGGTCAAATTGCAAAGTCAAATGAAATTATTTTTGGTATATAGTTAGGCCTTAATCCAAATTGGGATGTTATCTTGCTTTTATTATAATGCATAATAAGGAGGTAGCGAGGATCCGAATTTTTGCGAAAAAAAAAATGAGTATCTCGCAAGCCGTTGAACTTACGGAGCTGAAATTCAGTGTATTAACTCTTTATTGAAAATAAACGGAATGTGTCCTAGCATTTTTTAAAATTCTCCTGTATGTGTGTGGGGGAGGCACTTTCTATATATGGAAAATTGGTAATCAGTTGGTTTGTAAAAATGATCGAAAACGATCGATGTTATTTCAGAAAAAAAAAATCAAACAAAAAATACAGTGCTTGGCTTCATATATCCATTGCTTTCTACTATAATAATTGCTTAAGCTTATGTTTATTATATGGAGCGCTCACAGCACAGGGCAATCAACCCATAAAGTTGTGAGAAAAATAGGGTTAAAATTTGTACTGTTTGCTTAATTACACAGAAATTTGAAGTTTGGATTGTACGCATAATTGTATGGAAAATTTTACACTTTTTTCCCTTTACGTTGGTCTACTGACTTTGATTTGAAACTTTGAAATTTCATCCTTTTTTCCACTGAAAAGTATTGATAATTCAACAAGGAAATAATTATACTATGTTAATTTTATTGAAATTCATCGTAATTTGGCACATGGCAAACAGCAGTGTGGTAATTGAAGTTGAACAAGGAGGGAAATTCCCATTCATCTCTGAATACTTTCCAGAAATCTCGTTCCCTTTCGCTTTCTAGACGGGGAGGGAACTTGGTAATAGTATCAAACCTTCATGTGTAATTACAAAAATTAAATTTATAAACAAATAAGAAATCATCAGTTTATGAGACTTTAATTGATAATTTATTCACACGATTCCCTATCAAAGGCGTGGTAGATGACCCATGTTTCTGTTCTACATGGGTTGACATGACCAACTGACATGGTTGATATGGAGAAGAGAAATGATACTTCTTGCTGAGTATTTGAAAACTGACCGAAAAAATCGTTATCAGACTTGAGTCTTACAAGTAGATTGTCGATGAGAAGTTGCAGAAATCGGGTAGAAGTATTATCAATTTCCACGACAAAGTGCGAACGGGGATTACCCCTTAGGAATTGACAGATGACTGATATTAGAAATAGATTAAGTGCTCAAACATTGTCTAACTTGTTGCTCATCAATGTTAATGGCCCACCGCTAGACAAGCTAGAAATAGACGAGCTAGTTATTTCTTGGCTGATGGATGGACATCATTCCACTGTGGATGATTTACCAACAGGAAATAAGTCCGATTTCAGATTTGTTTTAAGGTGGAAAATTACGAGTTACGGAAAATGTATACTTGTATTACTAATGGCTTATTTGTGTTTTTCAACTTTGTACCTACTTTTTAGTAACTCTCTTCTTTGCTTTAGGTAAACTACTTTTGAACAAATATTCATAATAATTGCAATTATGCAAATTTCTAACTTAAATTTAACGTGGTGTTTTAGTGATTACACAAATTACAATTATGAGCATACTTTATGAAGATTCTCTCACATAGGGTACCAGAGCACCTTTATACCCTATGAATAACTGATTTTTCAACTCTTCTGTCAGAAAAATACTGTGAACTGAGAAACCATAAACTTTTCCATATTGTACAGAGGTATTTTTGTGCGAATATAAGTTTCTTGTGGAATGCGTTCAGAAATTAACACTTGCAAGAATACTCTCTTAGTACAAGTATATTTTAGGCACACACTAATTTCCCCCCACCTCGAACTGTATCAATTTCCTAACTGACAAACACTTTACCATTTTATATCGTAAAGGTCAGATCCACCGTTATTGTAACAGTGGTGCTCGAGGGATTGACTAGAAATTCAAGCTCCGATTAGTGACAATTCAGTCTTGTTTTATTACAAGTGTGAACTCTTTAGTTAGTTCAGAAGAGGCCGTGAATCGTGTTCAAAATTGATGACGATGGATTTTGGTGAGTCAGAGTAGGTCAAAGTGGATGAGAGTGGTACATGGTGGGCGGTGGATCAGTGGGTCAGAGTGGCTCATGGTGGGTGGTGGGTCAGAGTGGGTCACGGTGGGTAGTGGGTCAAGTTTTCATTGACCCACGCCAACTCTGCCTTGGGATCATACATCGTATGCTCAATGTGGATTCCCAGTATTTTCGTTATTAATACGTTTCATCCCCAGTATACTGAAATCGACACCACTAGAAAATTAATAATAACAATAATAATAATAATAATAATAATAATAATAAGCCTTCTGAAATCCACTGATGGGGAAAATTCATTCAACACTTATACATATTTCATCGTGAAAATGTTATTCTAATGTATTTTACATCCTTTTCCTTCTTGGCGTATGCCTACAATTTCCAGGTAGTATAGGTAAAGTTGATGAGCGCTACCATTTATTCTTTCCACTTATGATCTAACGTCTGCATTCTTTGTTTCTCATCTGTCAACCAGCTGCATACACATTTATAATATGCTTGCAAACTTACATGTTATAAATGCAATAATTGCGAAAACCACAGTATGTATTTATTCCGATTCCAAGCAGAGCACAATTTGACGAGGGATCGCTCGTGATTTTGTCCGGAGAAGGCAGACACATTCGCGATGGTGGTGTGTGCATAAGGAAAGAAAAGTGTGGAAACTATCAACTTCCTGTTTTCCGGTGCAATTTCTCAAAATACATTCGTCACACATGTCAGTAAAATGTGATTATAGAAACAGCATTAAAATTTATAGTTCATAATTATGCAATTATAATGCAAAACTAGCTTATAGTGATCACCTACTACAGATTGGTACGTATTTTTTGTTCTGATTTGTTTATTACTCAAGCAGACGGTTCAACCAAATTTTTACACGTTCTTACATTTCTAGGTTAGGTTAGGTTAGAGCTTTCTTTTAGCAGAGCATGCACTAAATGAATAGCTCCATTACTACTTGCGGATTGACTTCGGAATTGCTCAGTATTGCATAAATAAAGTGTGGACGTACAGCATAAAAAGTACTGAGTGTAAAACACGAACCAACTTGTGCTACATGGCCACGAAGTGCACGAGTGTTATCTAACCGAGTTAGAGTAGGAGTGCAGTAGGAAGGTCCGAGCGGTTGCGTGCATGGGGTGCAGGCGCTTCAACGACGGAGTATATGTATAAACGAGGAAAGGGGAAGAGCACAGTTACACATACAATAATTTCTTTATCACTAATACTTCATTTTAATATGCTGTGATAGATGATGATTACTTACATTCATACTTTCATTCCTTCATGAAAAAGGTTTCACGTCGTATTTTAACTATGAATTTTCTATTTGGTAGTACCGTCTGCTCGAGTGAACCCTTAATTTGCTTACACTTATACCCACCATCGCAAATTCGCCTGTTCCCTACGAACGCACCTCGACTATAGCCTCCAGATTAACCCTTTCCGGTACCCGGCTTTTTGGGCTATATTTTACTTTCACTCAAACAGCTACTACATCGTCACTATTTATCCTAGGATCATGGTTCATACCTCATTCTCTTCAGAATGGAGCTGGCTTTTACCACTTGCATGCTCATACCATATACCAGGAGCGGGAAAAATGTCAAAGTTAATTTCGGAGGGATTTTTTTTTGTTGCATTTTGGGCCTTTCTGGAGCGTCCCTGTGTGAACGTAGCCATCTAAAAAAATCTGATAAATAGTACTTGGTACGCTGAATATGTGTGCCAAATTTCAAGTTTTTATCTTGAATACTAAGGGTGGGAGAAATTTTATCAGAAATTCCCACCATGCCCCAATTTACCGTAAAACAACCATGATCTCAGGTAAAAAAATTCCTGAGACATCCCTAATTACCCTAGGGTCATGTTTCGCCCATCATTCTCTTCAGCTTAGAACTGCCTTTCAGGCGGTATGACTCACGTGTCTCTATCATGTATCTAAGGCGGGAAAATCCCGAAAAAATGGTTTTTTTGGGTCTAAATATAATTTTTTTCAACCTTTAGCCCCTCTGGACCCCCCTCTTTTAACGCAGAGATCTGAAAAAAATCTGATAAATACTACTCGGTGGGCTGAATGTTTATGCACAATTCCAATTTTCCAGGTGGAAAAGTAAGCCCACCAAGACAATGTCCCATAGTCCCGTATACAGAGAAAATGTTTTTAAACATTCTCTGTGACATCCCTAATTTACCCTAGGATCATGGTTTGCACATCATTCTCTTTAGAATAAAACTGCCTTTCAGGCGGTACCATTCACTTGTCTCCATCGTGTATCTAAGGCGAGAAAATCCCGTGAAAGGATTTTTTGGTAAAAATTTCCCTTTTTCAACGTTTAGCCCCTCTGTACCTCCTGTTTTAACAGAGAAGTACGGAAAAGTAATGTGGTAAATACTCCTCGGTGGACTGAATGTTTGTGTACAGTTTCAATCTTCTAGGTGCAAAAATAAGCCCGCAAAAAATAATACCGAAAATGTCCAAAATTCCCCTATACAGAAACTGGAGTTTGTTTCTTTTTTCTATATTTTTAAGTTATTCAGGGACCAGGGAAATCTGGAACTTTCGTAATTGAAAGTCAGGGAAAAGTCAGAGATCTTTTCTCGAAATTGTGTGGACACCCTGTTTATATTTCCAAATGAAATTATTAAATATATAAATTAGGGCGTCTCTTCAAAAAATATGTTGGGCAACTGCCCCCTAATCGCCGCCCATGTGCACGATATTTTATGTATAGAGATAAAAGGTAGAAATCTAGCATCCCACATGCCTTTGTTAAGGGTTAAGTTCCAAAGTTGGGCATTCGTTTACAGCATTTAAAAAAAAAAAAAAAAACTTACAGGAAGGATATGAATAATTTCATCGTTTATATGCTTGATAATATATAAGAGTCTCGAAAAATCTGTTTATTTGTTACATATAAGCGGTTATAATCATGGGATATACGGCGAGCGGAGGGGACTACTTGGCGCAAGGTAACTGAACAGTTGCATTGTGGGAAAGAAACGAGCAATTATGTTATCAACATGGCGAATGTACAAGGGCAATGAACTAACAGTTTTAACATTTATGAAGCAATACGTTGATAACGAGCAAAATCTTTTAAAGGTTTGTGAAAAGCACGAATTAATGAACCTAAAAACAAATTGCAGAAAGTGTGGAAAGGACATAACGGTAATAATATACATGAGAACCCCCTGATCTGAGTTTCTTCTGTATTCTATTACCACTTCTACATGAAATACCATAAATGTTCTACGTAGTATAATAGTAGGAAGTATCCATGTGCACAAGACATGCGATATGCGTAGAATTCTCCCCACACACATAGTCATAGATAAAGTACAAGCTACTAGACATGCAGATATAAAATAGAGGTACGTTCTTTTTTATTTTCGTATCAGTCGATAAGTAAATAAAAGTCGCTTTCTTACCCCCTTTGTAAGTTCGTACATACTCAATGAATAATCCCTAAAAGTATGAGCGTCCTGCTCCTTCGGGAACTGATGCAGCTTCATGTAGGCCTATACTATATCCAATTTCTCAATTACTTATACAGACAATAAAAATATTTTATGTCGTTATACTTACCGACTTTTCTTGTATGTTGCAGTAGCGGTTCGTAGTCTGTAGAAGCACCGGTTGCAATATCAAAGGTATGTAAATGCGCGCAAGTGTTTCCCTCCCCCAGCGTTCTTGAGTTTTATCCAAAAAATATTCAGGAAATATGAAGAGGAAAGTCTTTTTAAGCTATATTTGTATATTTATTGATTGAAGTGTATTCTCTAATATTGATGTAATATATAAGCTATTTTTTTTATTTGAAACAACCACTATAACTGTACGTTCATAAACTATTTGTATACCCAGGTCCAAAACTTCTACACTCGTGTTATTGAACAAGAGATAAATTGAATATATAGTATGTGCTGTAAGCCATGAATGAAGGCGTTAACCCAAAAGAAGAAAAAAGCAAGGAAATTGCATATATTCAAGCAAGCAGTTAAACAAAAATTATTTAATTAAATAAGCTATGCATTATTTGAAAATAAAAGGTCTTTCTTCGTTCTTTTCGAACTTCAAATTTTTATATGACTTCATTGAAATCTGAAATGCTGCTCGCCAGGTTTTTCTGAATAAAAAGCATCGCTACCGCAAATATTTTCCGCTTTATTTTCTTTAGGGTACAGAAATACGTCTCTCCGACAATACGCATTTTGTTAGTATTTCTTTGTATGAATATAAGGGACAAAAAGTCCATTTTCAGTAACCACGTATTTTTGTCTGCTGTTCTACTATAAAGAAGCATGAAATCTAAGATGTTTTCCTTCGAAAATAATAATTAAAAAAAATAGTTTAATATTCCAACAAATTGGGCTAAAGAAGACAGATGATTATTGAAAGTGAATGATTTGAGATTAATTTTTCATGTTTTCTGCGAAATCGAACACGGGATCATGTGCATGAAAGACACAGAGCTAGGAATGAGACCAGTGATAGGACTTATTCCCCTTCGAGACATGATTTACTAAATATTAATATTTGGAATTTTTGTTAGTTTTCAATCGATGGAAATTAACCGTGAATTCGAAATCACTGAATTTGATGCTGAAAATATCATGAATATAGGAATTTCTCTATTGGGAAAGGTAGGTATATATTTGGTCTAGGAATTAATTCGTGCGGTTGGTACGCACACATTGAAGCTGTAGTACAAACACAAAATACATAAATACCTTAACCTTTCGGTAGTCGCGTCTGTCTATGTAACACGGGCAGTCGCGCGTTGTACTTTTTACAACACTTAACAGTAAAGATGTAATTGACTTATATTCACATTGTGATCCCATTGTCACATTCAAAATAGTAAAAATAAATAAAAATACAAACGACACATGCAATAAATTCGGTCAGTTACAATTCAGTCAGTTCAGTCAGTTAGTGACTTACAACAAAAACAACAACACTGTTGTACTTTTTACAACAGCGCGACTGCCGAAAGGTTAAGAAAAAGATTGTCCATCGCTAGCCACCACTTTCGCCCATCTGTCAGGCAATGTACGGATTCCGTGGCGAAATAAGTCCTAATCCTTGGAAGCGATCCATTCAGAGACCCATGTTTCGATATCTTCTGAAGAAGTAAACCGCTGTCCAACCAAATCGTTGTTCATGCAATCGAACAAGTAGTAGTCCGAAGGAATAACGTCTGGTGAATACGGCGGGTGGGGTAAAACTTCCCATCCGACATTTTCTAAATAGGTTTTGACTGGTTTTGCGACATGTGGGCGAGCGTTATCATGTTGAACAATAAGTTTATCATGTCTGTTCTCCCATTGTGGTCGTGTTCTGGCCAGAGCTTGCTTCAAACGCATTAATTGTCGTCGATAACGTTCTCCATTCATAATTTCACCCCGTTGCAGTAGCTCATAGTACGCCACACCTTTCATATCCCACCATATGCACAGCATAATCTTTGCACAGTGAATATCTCGTTTTGGTTGTGATGGACCTGGTTCACCTGGTTTCACCCAGGCCTTTTTTCATTTAGGGTTCTCGTAATGTATCCACTTCTCATCACCCGTAATAATTCGATGCAGAAACCCCTTTGTGCTCTGTCGTTCAAGCAGCAATTCGCAAATGGTTTTTCGTCTTTCAACGTCTCTGTTTTTCAATTCATGTGGAACCCAATGTGACATCTTTTGAATAATTCCCATGGCTTTCAAGCGTTTGGAGACTGTTGTTTGATCAACGCCTAATGCTGCTGCAAGTTGTTCCTGCGTTTGACACGAATCCTGCTCGAGCAATGCTGTCAATTCTTCGTCTTGAAATTTTTTTGGCTGTCCAGCTCGCTCTTGGTCTGCCAAGCCGAAATCACCACTTCTAAACCGTGCAAACCACTTCTGACACGTTCGCTCAGCTAGAGCATGGTCACCATACACTTCCACCAAAATACGATGACTTTCAGTCGCACTTTTCTGCATGTTAAAGTAATGCAGCATGACACCCCGCAAAAACACTTTATCAGGCACAAATTGCGCCATGTTCACTTAACTACAAAGTGGTGTTGTTGACGCTTTAATCCACTGCCCTATACTACGAACGATACGCGATGACAGGGGTTTGCAACACATGTGTGGATACACGGAACTGTGCGACGCTCCGTTCGTTGCGCCATCTCTTGTCCACCCGCACGAATTAATTCCTAGACCAAATATCTCAAAGTAGAAAAAAGAACGAACTGCGATTGCAAGGACTAGATATTTCTGCTATTATCAATGTTCATTTGATTTGATTTGGTTTACCATTCATTCTGTACATCATATTATATGTATATTTGACTATTGTGTCTTCTTTATTTCAGTTCTTAACTGTAACGATGTTTTAAGTTGGAGAAATTTTGTGAAAACAAAATCAAGCAACCTCTTAAACACAAAAATAATATGTATACTTCTGTGCATAGTAAGATTATTATTCTTTCAGTGTCACAAAATGTTTCCTATATTGCAAATTGCTTGCGGCCCCTGGTTCGATCCCAGGTCGCGTCTAGTGGGCTTCGTGTTGGACGAACACCGTATATGTGTGTTTCCTCCCATTTTTTTCATTCCAACATTTCATTTATTCCCATCATCTTCTTTAGTATATGGCCATAAAAAGTATTGATGAGAAATTAATTACAAATTACTTAACTGGGTGGAGTGGGAAGAAATATCATAAATACAGTATTAAGTCCCGTTGACTACATTTATACATACTTCCTGGTGTTCCATGTTGGAATCTCTTGATTTCATGGCTGGTAATATGACAATACCCCCCCCCAGAAAAAGGAAAATATCTTGCTTTGAGAGAACCGATAGGGACAGATCTTGGGGCAGTAAACATTCTTAAAAACTGCACCGATACGAGCACAAAATTAAAATACAGAATTATTTTATATTTTGATAATTTCTCTGTTTTAATCATAATGAATATTTAGGACCACAACTACCCAACTTGGGAAGGGCAAAACTCTTCCAATATTAAGAAAGAAAGAAACAATACTACCACCAGACACGTATTTGTTCTTTGCGAGTTTGTTTTGTGAATAACTTCTTTCTTCCAAGCGTCTGTATGTTACCCTATCAATTGAGTCAAGCGCTGCCAAGCGGAGGAATTCGTAACTATTACAGAAGCTGACGATGCACCAGTTGCGCAACGAGCTGCAACTGCGAACAGGTACCACATGTTAAGAGATAGGCGCTCGCCGCTACATGCTCAACGTTACTGCTTCCAGTGGCAACTCTCGCTGCAACTGGAAATGTAAATCTCTCTCTTTCTTTGTTTTTTTTAATTTATTTTTTTTAGAAATGGATCAATACTGTCTTGCGCCCAAGAGCAAAGGTTTATTCTTTACTGATACACTACTTTAATACATAAAAATATAATATCTAATACCTAATACCTTTTTAATACCTAATATCTTTAGTATTAAAAAAATATCCGGTTGCACAACTATGCAACATATAGTACCAGCCGCCACTGGTATGTTGTCATTTCATTTCATTCCAGCCTCCAATTGGACACCTTCTTCATAGGCACGACCGTTTAGATCCAGTTGCTTTCTTCCTATTGATGTATTGCAACTCAAATTCAACATAGCGTGCAAGGAATGCTGGTACCTTTGATAAACAAATGACGGTTGATGTTGCGATGCTAATTTGCAATCTCACATAAATGCCTATTCGATGTCACACAGGATATCATAAATTTCAAATTTTTAACAAATATATTTCTTTGATGCTGCTATAATTAGTATAATGATTGGTAATAATGCTCCTACGATACTCTCGTGAGAGAATTTATTCAACATTCGATAAAATATTCTTGAAATAATTCTAAAATATTGCATGAAAATATTTCATTTAAGTTACAGGACAAGTTACAAACACATTTCCATACAAAATTAATAGGCGTTCTAAAAATACTTCTTATATTACGAATGAATTTATTTTTAAAATATTCGAAACATTTTAAAAATTATATTTCATATGTTTTCTTGTAACAATAGAAAAAATTGTAAATGACATGTTGGAAAACATTTTATTCTGTTCATAGGCCTATTCTGTTTTCTTTATCATGTATGAAAAACATTTTTTGTGTTACTTCGAAAACATTTCCTTTCTCAACTAGGGCTAAAAGTGCGGGGGGACACCGGCCCCACCTCGAAAAAATATATACGGCGTCTCCCCAGTTCCAAAAAACAAATTACAATGGGCAAAGATAGGCAGGGGGAACGGCGTGATGTCATCCGCTACCTACCGTCAGGGGCGTCATTTCAGGCTTCGCTTGACAGGGGCAAGATCACCACCGACATAAGACTTTTACGTTTTGTTCTAGTATATTAGTAGACAATTTATTAAAGCATATGTATTTCTCAAACTTTTGGGAGAGGCAATTGCCCCCTCCTGCCCCCTAAATGACGCCCCTGCCTACCTTTCCCTCACCTTTTCAGTTCCACTTTTACCCCTGCTCTCAACATTGAAAACATATTACATTACATTCAACACAATATTTCTATTACAATTTGTGAAAATGTTCCTTACACTATTTTCCTACTAACGTTCTAAAAATGCACATCCTGTTCAGTGGCGTATTTACGATTTTGTTTCGTGGAGGGAATCTTTGCTAACTTTATTCCTGAAAATATGAAAATTGTGCAGGATATTTCATTTACTTTAATATAGTAAAACTAATTTCGCGGGGTTAAGCCCGGAAAGCTTATTTAACGCCACTGCTTCCTGTACTTCATTAAATGTTCTCCAAACACATTGTAAAAAATATTTCCGGCAAATATTTGGGATACTTCTCAGATATAACAAGGAATATTTTTTCTCCAGTGACGGAAGAGTATATTCTGAAAACAATGTAAAAATGTTTCTATAATAGACCTATATCAGAAAATGTTGTTTTAAAGTTTTATGATCAAAATTCGATAAAATATTTTGAAAATAATACTAAAATATGATACGAATATATTTAAGTTACAGAAGAAAATTACCAAAATACTTTTGTAAAAATTAAGTAAACATTTCTAAAAAATATTTCTTATATTACGAAATAATTTATTTTTAAAATATTCTAAATGTTTTTAAAAATATATATTTAATATGTTTTCTCCTAAAAATAGAAAATATTACAAATAACGTATTAGAAAACATTTTTTAAATATGTGGAATACATTTCGTTTCATTGTTTTCCGTATCATATATGGAAAACATTTTTAGTATCATTTCACAAATATTTCCCTTCTCAACAGTAAAAACATGTTAAATTAGATCCAAAACAATATTTCTAATATATTTTGTGAATATTTTCCTGGTTTTAGTTTCCGGCAAGCATTCTCAAAATGTACTCCTGGTAATTTCTAAAATGTTTTACAAACATTTTTGGGAAAATATTTTCGGGAAATATTCGGAATACTTTGGGGAAACCAGCATGGAAATCTTCAGAGAAGGAAAACCTTTTGGAAACCAAGGAAAATATTTTCTTTTGGTTGAGGAAATATTCCTTGCTGTGTGGGACGAAAAAGGCCAGCAAAGTGTTTTTCATAGCAATCTCCAAGCAGATTGGAGAAATTAAGTTAATTCCTATATTAAAACAGTTTTTTTCTCGGTTAATTAGAGTCTTTCTGTGATATAGACTAACGCGTGCTGCTATCTTTTTCTACCTAGAAGTACATTGGATATTTTATCAAAGATTTATGTCGAAGAAGGCCAGCCACGAATTTTCCACAGATAATCTCAGACCAGATTTGGAGAAATTGAGTTAATTCCTACATTATGAGAGATTTTTCCATGTAATTATCGTGCTTTGACAATATGACTAGATGGGTTCTTTTTAGGAACACATTGGATATCTTATCAAAGATTAATATCGAAAAGCGCCAACCACGAATTTCCAACAGCAATCTCCAACTAAATTTGGAGAAATTAAGTTAATCCCTACATTAAGTGAGGTATTTCCATGTAATTAACGTCTTTTTGAGAAATTGACTAACGCGTAATGCTATATATTTTCTATTTAGAAACACATTGCATATTTTATCCACGATTTATATTGAGAAATGTCTGCGACATCTTTTCCAAAGCAATCTAAATGCAGATTTGGAACAATTAATTTATTTACTATTCTAAGAAAGGTCTTTCCTGTAATTAGCGTCTTTCTGCGAAGTTGACTAGCGCGTGATGATATCTTTTGTGTTCAGAAACACATTGGATATTTTATCAACGATTTATGTCGAAAAAGGCCAGCCACGTGTTTTCCATAGCGATCTCCAACCAGATTTGCAGAAATTAAGTTAATTGCTATATTAACCTTCCGATGGTAGCAAATTGAACACGGTAGATAGGTAACATGGGGCTATACATAACCCCATCGTTAGATCCGTACAAAAAGTCTCTACATTTTTAATATTCCCACTTGAAATTTAAAAAAAATAACTTTTATGTATGTACTAAGATACGATTTTAACGTCTATATAAATATAATTTTAATACAAGCACAGTTTTAAAATACACTTTGATAATGAAGTGCAGCATCACTCCCTGCATTGTTTTTTTTTCGGTATCACGTAAGTCATTGCACACAGTTGAAGCAAATCTCTTCTTTACTCACTACATGTAGGTAAGGGACATTTGCAGTATGCTGTTTTTACTTCTTTCTCTGTTGTACGATAGCAGATTATTCATGTTGTTTGCATGTACAATTTCTGCCGAGGTTTATTATCATCGATGTTCTTCTCGATACTTATATTTACTCTGATATTGGCAGTAAGCACGAAGAATGTTCACAATATTACGAACAGCCTTTCTTCAACTTCTTTTAGGCACAGTGGACCAAACATGCTTTGTTTTTTACTATATTTCCTGATTATTCCTCGATTTCCCTATCTGAATCTTCTGCCTCTATTGTAAACTCTGACTCCGATTGCACTTCAATATCATCAAATTCCTCACTAGAAATTATATCAGCACTAACGTCAATCCCTTCGTCTAACACAGAGAAAAACAATGTCCTTAAAATGTGGATCAGATGCCTTGACACTAGTCATTATACAAGAGAAATATTAATATTCCGCCACAAAGTTTCACTATCACGAATGATAACAGGGGTGACCCACCACACCAACAACTCTATTAATCGGGTGACAAATCGAATTCCACCTTAAAATCTTCAACATTAACTGCGCTTTCCCTTTTCCCAGGAATACACAAACCTGCTGAAACCTGATTGCAGTGGTGCCAAGTACATACAGAAAAATCATTCTCGGTGGGGTTACGTATAATCCCTGTTACCATTGGAAGGTTAAAAACAATTTTCCGTGTAATTAGCGTGTTTCTGAGAAATTTACTAACCCGTGATGCCATCTATTCTTTATAGAAACACACTGGATATTTTATCAACGATTCATATCAAGGAAGGCCAGCCACGAATTTTCCACAGCGATCTCCAAGCACATTTGCAGAAATTGAGTTAATTCCTACATTATGAAAGGTTCCAATTAAAATTAGCGTTTTCCTGACAATTTGACTAGAAGGCGATGTTATTGTTTCTATTTAGAAACACACTGGATATTTTATCAATGATTTATATGGGAAAGGTCCAGCCAGGAATTTTCCACAGCGATCTTCAACCATATTTGAAGAAATTAGGTCAATTCCTATATTAAGAGAAATTTTCCGTGGAATTACCGTCTTCCTCAGAAATTGGCGAACGCGTGATGGTATCTTTTCTATTTAGAAACACATTGTATATATATTATAAACGATTTATATTGAGAATGGCCTGCGACCACTTTTTCAGTGATCTAAAACTAGATTTGGAACAATTAAGTTATATCGCATACAAAAAGAGGTGTTTCCGTGTAATTAGCGTCTCTCTCAGAAATTGACTCGCGCGTGATGACATCCTTTGTATTCAGAAACGTATTCGACATTTCTTCAAAAATTTTTATCGAAAATATCAACCCACGGATTTTCCACATCGAACTCCAACAAGGTATGGAGAAATTAAGTTAATTTTTATAACAAGAGAAGTTTCTCCGTTCAATTGGCGTGTTTCTTAAAAAAAAAATGACTAACGCTTGATGCTATCGTTTCTACCTTGAAGCACATTGGACATTTTATTAACGATTTACGCCGAGAAAGGCAAACCAGTAATTTTCCACAGCGATCTTCAACAATATGTTTAGAAATTAAGTTAATTCCTATATTAAGAGAGGTTTATCGTGGAGTTACTATTTTTCTGAAAAATAAACTAAAGCATGATGCTAACTATTCTATTTAGAAACACATTGGATATTTTATCAATAATTTATGTCTTAAAAGGCCACTCATGAAATTTTCACATCGATCTCTAACGAAATTTGGAGAATTTTAAATAATTCCTATTTAAGAGATGTTTTCCGTGCAATTAGCGTCCATCGGAAATATTGACTAACCCGTGATGCTATCTTTTGTATTTAGAAACTCACTGGGTATTTTATCCAGGATTTATATTGAGAAATGTCTGCGACCACTTTTTCGAAGAGATTTAAAGCCAGACTTTTAACAACGAAGTTATTTCCTATACTAAGAGAAGTCTTTCCTATGATTAACTTCTTTCTGACCGCGAACCAACCCCGTAAGCGCGCCAACCAACTCCGTAAGGAATTTTATTTTATTTTACTTTTATTGTTACATTGTTTATTTTATTGTTATGTTGTTTACAATTCTACAAATCTTTTACTTCCATGTTATACAATAGCATGCACGTATTGCATTACTGTTAACATGTAGAATTTCAGATAAGACTGGATGTCGGACTCTCAATCTTCTGAATAGGCCTAATTCTCAGGATAAAAAATATTCTGTATGGGCTCTTTCGTCACAAAAATGTAGGAATAGCTATTACTTTTTCTTTCTACGTGAAAAAATAGGTAATAAAACTGCGTTTCTCGGTAATTCAGGTAAACAAATCTTAGTTTCTCTTAGCTACTTTGTGAACAGCAGGAAATAAACTGAGTTTCTTGATACTTCAGTTATTTTAATTACATTTCGAAATAATATGAAGAATTAACCTACACCAAATCCTATTAAAATTAATGTGTTTGATAATCTTGTAGCTTTCAATGTCATGACAGCCAAGCTAGAATCAAAGAAAGAAGTTTTCATATTTCATAATGCTGATTCTTTTAAGTGTTGTGACTAAAAGTAATTTCAAACTTTAAATAGCCTAATTCATTGCAATATATATAATAGAATTTCGAAAGATTAAGTCTATTACTAATAAATCCAATTTTTGCTATATTTAAATAGTATGCCAACTAGCCCCACAATATCAGCCAACCAGTCCCTTACTAGGGGTCGGTTGACATACTCCATTTTAAAAGAAAAAAAATATTTCTGGAAAACCGTGCGGTCTCAAATCTTGGTCCGGTCACTCTTTTTCCCTCAGTCGCACCAGGTGAACACCGGATGGTTACTAAAGCTTTGATGACTGCCACATTCCTCAATTTCTTTCCCACGGAGCAGGCCATACATACTACTTTGCCTTATATAAATGAATAATTTTGATAACGCTTCATTGGAAAGAATACAAGAAATCGAGAAAGTAGGAATAAATCACGAAAGGCTCAAGAAAACTAGCAACATGGCAGAACAGTTCAGTAGAAGGCTGAAATGTACTTTAGGCATGAGCGAATGATCCACAACCTGAAAATTATCAGTCCAAATGCCATAAAGGTACTGTAGTTTGCACTAGAGATGCAAGGGCTCGGAAAAACCCGTTTTTTTTTTTTTTTTTTTTGAAAAACTGGCTTTTCTACTTCGCTTTCTTGCTTGGAAAATTTTGGGCTTTTTTCAACATTTTGCTTTAAATTGATACAGCAGACTTTGTTTCGTTTCTCTGCATCACAAAACGTTTAATTAGTGGTTAATGCAGATAATAGTATACAACCTCGAAAATAAACAATGAATTTCGAAAAGATTTTTTAAAATTCTTAACATATTTACATTATGAATTTCAAAGAATTATCGAATATACATAATAATGTTTTAACCTCTTATATACAAAAGTAAGTATTTTTTTTTAAAAAAAATAAGATACACAAATAACTATCAAAATTGAATGTAGTACTTTTATTTCAAAATACCACACACCCTCTTTTTAAAACAGAATAAAGTAAAACGTGAGAGAAATGCATTTATATGATACTCTTGAAGGCTGCACATTAGGGTGTATCGAAAAAACGTCTTTTTTTCGAAATCTTCATACCCTTAGTTGCCACTTTTGGCCAAGTGTGGTTAATAACACACAGAAAAAAATTCAAATTGATACCCCAACTTTTTAAGATGACGGCATCGGCTTGAAGTTTTTTAAAAAATGATCAAATCGTAATTTTTTTAAGACACTAAATGAAATATTATAACTCTACATTATGTTCCAGTTTCGTAGTAATTATTGTTCTCTAGGTACTGCTAATATAATGTAAAAAGATTTCAAGACTCTACTTTAATTTTTTAAGTTGCCAGCACTCCTCTGAACTGTGGGGGGAAAAGTCAATGATCTTGTGTATTAACGGATATTTGTAAATATATATATATATATATATATATATATATATATATATATATATATATATATATTAACATGTTAGTAATTTTTCTGTAAAGGATCAGATACGATGGAGTCCAAAATCAATAAAATGGAATGTATTAAAGTTTTCATACCTTTGCGAAACGTATAATATTTTAAAAGTTGCAGAAAACTTGCTGAGATACAACATTGTAGTTCCTGCAACACTTAGTTCATTTCCAAGTAAATTTATTACATTGGAAATAACTCAGAGCTCACCACGATGAGGTGGCTGCAGTTCGAGTTCCACCCTCCCTCTCACTCCTGGACTTATCTTTCCTTTTGTACTTGCAAATTATATTACTGGTTCTCAAATAATGTCTAATATTTACGTTCAGTTACTCAATTTTAATTTGCATTCTGATTTCTTTGTGAACTGTGGTATCCACTCCCGAGATTTTGAAGTTGCCAAAATAAGTCCACGGTGAGCGTCTGCACCCCGCACAGAGCTAACCTCTTCTGTTACTAATTTTATCATGCATTCTACTGATTGAGTGGCAAGGGAATTTTTTTACTTATTCACTTGCAACTGTGGCAATTCTTATGTTATGTTGCAGCTCATCTTTGCTTAGGTGTTGTGTTAGTAGTGGCTCCGTCAAGACACACTCAGACCGGTTTACCATATCAATGTGGGTTTTCGAGTCTAATTTGACTTCAAGAACTTAGAATACTCTCACACTGACAGATAAGGACAATGTTCTTGTTTTCAAAATTTTTCTCCGACCGAGCCTTCTTATGTTCACATCTGTCTTCGATATCATTGCCCGAAGTAAATTCTCGGAATAACTAAAGCAGGCATTTAGTATTTATTATCACTGGATCTATGATTGATTTAGTGTTTAAATCCATAGATCTAGAAAATAACATAAATTTTCATAAATGTTTAGCTCCTCGTGTGCACGATGGCTCACTTTTAATACAGAACCGTACAGAAGCATAAATATTCAATATGTAGGAAACCATAATCTTGAGCTCTTTTGATGGATTTTTCATTCCGATGTAAAAGGGCAAAATTCCACTAGGAGATGACACCCACCTCGCCTGATGTAGATTTCCGGATCCTGGCATTTTGGGCTATTTTTAGACTTTTAGTCAAGCAGCTACTGCATCGTCACTATTTATCCTAGAATCATGGTTCATACCTCATTCTCTTCAGAATAGAGCAGGCTTTCAAATGGTATTACTTCCATGCCCATACCGTATACCAGGAGAGGGAAAATTGATGTCAAAGGGAAAAATTTGATGGGGAAATTTTTTTGTCCAACTTTGGGCCCCACAGTCCCCCCCTTCCTGTGTGAACATAGAGACCTCCAAAAAATCTCATGAATAGTACTTGGTAAACTAAATGTGTCTACCAAATTTCAAGTTTCTATCTTGAATAGTAAGTGCGGGAGAAATTTTATCAGGAATTCCCACCATGCCCAAAACTACCGCAAAACACCATGATCTCAGGGAAAAAATTTCCTGAGACATCTCTAATTATCCTAGGGTCATGTTTCGCCCATCATTCTCTTCAGAACAGAACTGCCTTTCAGACGGTATGACTCACGTGTCTGTATCATGTGTGTAAAGGGGGGAAATCCCGAAGAACGGGATTTTTTGGGTCTAAAAATCCCTTTTCTTAACTTTTGCCCCTCTGGACCCCCTGTTTTTACGCAGAAATCGGAAAAAAACTTCTCTCAAATACTACTCGGTGGACTGAATGTTTGTGCAAAATTTCAATCTTCTACGTGAAAAAATAGGCCAGCCAGAAAAAATTTCCCTACCATGCCCCACTTTTACCCTATACAGAAGTATATTTGGATAAAAATTCACTGACACGGCCCTAATTACCCTAAAATAATAATTCGACCGTCGATCTCTTCAGAATGGAACTGCCTTTCAGACGGTATGACTCACGTGTCCCCATCATGTATGTGAGGCGGGAAAATGACGAAAACGGGATTTTTGAGGTAAAAGTATCCCTTTTTTAACCCTTTGTCCCTCTGGTCCCCCCCCCTGTTTTAGCACTGACATCGGAACAAAAAATCTGGTAAATACTACTCGGTGGACTGAATGTTTGTGCAAAATTTCAATCTTCTACGTTCACAAATAAGCCCGCCAGAAGAAATTTCCCTACCATGCCCCACTTTTACCCTATACAGAAGTATATTTGGATAAAAATTCACTGATACGGCCCTAATTACCCTAGAATAATAATTCGACCGTCGGTCTATTCAGAATGGAACTGCCTTTCAGACGGTATGACTCACGTGTCCCCATCGTGTATGTGAGGCGGGAAAATGACGAAAAACGGGATTTTTGGGGTAAAAATATCCCTTTTTTAACCCTTTGCCCCTCTTGTTTCCCCTTATGTTTTAACACTGACATCGGAACAAAAAATCTGGTAAATACTACACGGTGGACTGAATGTTTGTGCAAAATTTCAATCTTCTACGTTCAAAAATAAGTCCGCCAAAAAATAATGAACATAAGGCTTAAAAAGAGAAAAAATACATTTTAAGATTATGACGTCATCACCTCCTATGTCTGGACGCAGGACGGTCTAAAACCATATGTAATGTCTTCTACAATGTCTCTGGACTTGAAAAACAAAAACAAAAAAAAAAACCGGACGAAAAAGCTCAAATAGAAGAAAAATAACGCAATGTACCATGAAAAATGCGTATGGTACAAATTGTACCAAGGATCCAGAAAGGGTTAAGTGCTCCCTTTTGCACAGCATCAAGTCATGCAATTAATACAAAGCATACTCACATTAAGCAAAGTCCCTCCATGTCTATCAGTTTGAGATGCGCCACTGAGCTAGGCGACTCGAAGACCAAAGGTGAACGGTGCTTCCAAAGTGATTAAAGATCGTCAAAAGATTCATAGTTGAATGGAGAACGATGCTGACTGTTCAAAACCTGCCAGTATTTATACTAGTCTGAAGATCTATTTTAGAGTATCGAAAACACATTCTACACTTGTCTTTTTTGGCTTAAAGGAAATAGTGTTTTTTGTTTCTTTAAAATAATAACCTTGGAATTGTTCTATGTAACTATTTTGACTTATACTTGAAATAGCATCTTGCATATTGTTCCTTATCTTACGAACTGTTCCTTTCACAACAAGGTCAAACAAGTTGTTTTTCGTTCTTGGTTTTAGTTTTGAAAAATTATATTCAGATTAGAAATATCACGATATTCACGTAATTACAAGAATTCTTAATAAAAAAACTTCTTTTTCATCATTCATGTCCAGTGGAATGTGATAACATTTAGGAAAGCAAAGAAATAATGTGTACTTTCGTTTTCAGATACGTTTAGTGCTCCTATATTCTTACAAACATTTTGAAAGAAATATGGACAGTTTTTCACAAGTTTTATTTCTTTCACTGTGTTGCCATCTAGGAATAGCATTTTTTTTACACACGAAAGACTTAAGATTCAGCTAAATTATTTACTTATAAAACAAAGAAAGAAAATCATGTATGGTACTTCTCATACCAAACTATTTGAGGTGCGTCAATTAAAAAAAGAGTCTCTTCTTGATTTGTTTTTCAATAAATTGACTCGCATTTTAAAATGTCCTATTTTTTGTATCTATTAATTACACTTCTTCCACATGCTACCTGAGTTACGGGCAAAGTCAATAGAAATTCGTATGCTAGTAGCAAACCTGGATATGTATTACTGTACAAATTATACAACTCTGCAAAATTAGAAAAGAACACTGGACATTTTTGCAGCAAATTTTCCATTTGCCTTCCTGGTGAAGAAATGTATTTTCTTTTAATTCTGAATCACATGCGCCGTCAGCATAATCAGTCGTTTCTTCTCGGTTGTGCTCGTCATTAAAACTGACTTTCAAGAATTCCCTTTTCGTTGAAAAGTCCAAGAGAAGACTTTTATAGAATCTTTGGAAATTTCTTTACTGATTTTTATCAGAAGGTAAGTTTATTGAAAGCCGTATCTGGAAGTTCTTTTACTTGGTTGAAGTTTCTAGGGTCCAAACAAGCCATAAAGTGTCTTGCTTTTTGAATCTTAAAAAAATACTCGAAGTTACCATATCCAATATTGCGTTGAATGCTTCGCTGCAGTACCTGCGTATTGGATAAAAAGTAGCTTCAAATTCATAGGAAAACATTTTCCACCTCCGAAGGCGAGTTGTTGATAGGTCAGTAGAAACAGAGCATCACTTTCTAATTCTTCAAATTCGTTATTGGCCCATTCTGCAAATCTTATCGCTGCATTTTTATCAGATTCGAAACCATCCCTCTGCTCTTTCAATTAGGACAGAGTAGTCTGCACAATTCGATATGACTATAATATACCAGCATCCTGTGTTTGGAGATAGCTTGACAGAGGGGTCGTCACTTGAAATATTCTCAGGAACACTTGTGCTGAATTCGTTTGAACTTGAGAAGATCTTTCATATATCCTTTCGCTTTACCCCTAGCTTCAGATTTGATATTTTTTGTGGAAGCAATTTTGTTTATTGTTATGGTCAACTGCAGTGTCAAAGTTCGAGAAATGACCAAACTTTTTCTCCAAAGCAATGTTCTCCGCCATCTTGTTTCCGCAATAACTGTAAGATGCCTTTTTTCACATTTGATCTTCCAAATGTCCATTTATAGATAATACGCACGCATAAATATATACACAAAGGCATTCAGGAGAACAAATAATGACATGGAATCAATGCAAGCTTTCGTCAGATCATATATGACAAGATTGAGTATATGAGCGTAGCACGTATTTGACGTATAACTTGTCAAAGGTTTAGAAATATCCGAATGCTGTCCTTGAATGCTATTTACGCCATCGGTTGAATTTCGAATACACTTGTTAATATCAAGGTTCAACTTCTGCAGAATTTCCAGCAGTAAATCGCATAATGCTGGCCTATAGTAGATATGCATTTTACAACTGCAACATTTCTTTCTTCAACAACATACTGTAAAACAACAGAGCACTGGCCTGTTGAGTAGTATCTAATAGAACAGAAAACATTCCATTTTTAGAGACTTCTTTCGAAAAATCTCTTCTGACAAGTGTGTTCGTAGCATCCAAAACAGAATTCACCATGTTTTTTTGAAAGTTGTGTGACTATCATTCTGCTTAGTTCCTTGTACATGCCTCAGTTCACTTTTTTGGATGACCTTATGTAAATAACTTTTAAGCGTAAGGTTTGCTTAATAACAAAATAAATAAAAAAAAGCTTCCATGATACGTAGCTGTATTTTCCGGTCTATTGCGTTTATATAGTAATGATTGTTAAGATTTAGAATATTGAATTGTTCTCGGGAACCACGTATTGAAAAGAAAAGTATCTCTGCCTGTCATATATTGAATTATACGAAAGGTAAAATTAAATGAAAAGATTAACGTCCCTTTTTTCTACAAATATGCAGGCTTTATTTACATAAAACTGCAGATAAAAGATATAAAATGAAACAACTTTCTTCCTTTACGCAGGAAACCAATGTGACAAAATTGAAACTCTAAATTGACAGTATTTAATATATAAAATTAAAAATACAACTTACTAACTCTATGGCCTATGGAACCCGGAGGTTGAATGCCGCGTTCACAAAAGCTCTCCACTGACTTCTATCCTTAGCCAACTGGATCCAATTTCTACTCTATATTCCTATTTCTGCGAGATCCATCTTAATATTGTCCTCCCATCTGCGCATAGATATTCCTAATGGTTGTTTTCCGATTGGTTTTCCAATCAACACTTTGAAAACGTTTCTACTTTCGTCCATCATAGCTACACGACCTGCCCACCTAAGCCTTCTAGACTTGATGACCCTAACAATGGTTGGTAAACTGTATAGATTATGAAATTCCGCGTTATTAAGTTTTCGCATTCCCCATTGCCGTTCCTCTTGGGTCCGAATATTTGTCTCAGGATCTTGTTCTCAAATACTTTCAGTCTAAGTTCTTCTCTCAGAATAAGAACCATGTTTCAAAGCAATTCGCAACAACAAACATGGTCTTTTTATATATTTTAAGCTTCAAATTCCTTAACAGAAATCGCGACAACAAGAGATTTTGAACTGAATAGTAACACCAACTCCCTGCTTTAATCGACATTAATTTCTTCATGAATATGAATTTCGTCTCTTAATATTAATCCTAGATATTGAAAGTATCCACTTTATCAAAAGTATTATTTAATATTTTAACGCATCCATCCATAATTTTCCGTATTACGTTCCCGACGCACTTCTATGTATTTAGTTTTCTCTGTAACTACTAAACCCATGTACCTGTAAGCGTTGAATAAGATTTCTAATACAACTTACTGGGAAATGAAAAACGGTTTACCACCCATGTCTGATCGCTTAATTTGAATTAGGAATCTGATTGAATTCTGGGTGATTTCTGGTCTTTCCCATTATTTTTATATTTGACGATTTACATCATTCTCATCCTGAAGTCCTCTATAATAGTGTTGTTTTTTTCTTACTTTTTTTTAGCGGCTTTCACCACTACGTTATTGCATGAGAATCTCATTAGCTAATGTCAAATTAATACTGTTTGTCTAAAATTCTATTTTTTGTTCTATCTAGAATAGTGTTGTAAAATTTCCGAAAATTTGGAACCTTTTGATAAAAAAAACCGTCGTTTCCGGTTTCTTTGCGGAAAATTGGAAAAATTGGGAAAATAAAAATATTTCTTATGTTAATTTTACTAGTAATGGGGCCGTTTTTTATCGAATGCGTGAAAAAGATAAGTTGAGAAACTTTAACACTGTGAATATTTAAAAAAAGAAACATTCGAAAATAAAACTGTTGTAATTATTTCCGAAAATTAATTGTCTGCACTCGTTTTCTTTATGTGCTTTTTAGTCATTTATTTGTCGTTGTGCATTAATTACAGAATTTTTACAGTTGCATACAAATCTTCCACCTTGATGTGTTCCTATATTGCTCTTGATGGAACTGGGTTCGTAATGTCTTCGTTGATCTGGTGAAAGTTTGTTAATTTTAACCAAATTACTTCTTAAAAGAAAAAGCAGTAGGCTAATTTCACTAAAAATCAAGCACTAAAACATACAATGACTATTTAATATTCTAATACAGATTGATTTACAAAATTTTGTTTGTAAATAAATACAGTGAAACCACCCTAAACGGACACCTCTACAATACGGACAGATTTTTTTTGTCCCTGCAAAAATATATGATTTCGTACGGAACTAAACCCTTCCTTTTACGGACACTCAGGTATAGTCCTCTTTCCCCCGAAACGTTTCAATAATCTCTTCATAACGGACGGGAATTTTTCTCGGCTCTGCGGTATATTACAGTAGAGAGAAAAATCTTTTAACATAAGTTCATCTATTTGATCTGGTGAACCACCAAACAGAATAACTTCAAGCTGAACTTAAATTTCTTCTTTTTTTCTGGCCGTAATAAACTGCTTTCTGGTAGAAATCCTAGAGATCCTTCAATAAGTAAAAACACTCATGCAGGGTCAGCGGTATGGCCAAGAGTTCTATGCGAATGATCTTCCCTTCTCTCAGAAATTTAGTTCCTCCCTCCCACACACATGCTTCTTCCGCAACCGTACTGAGGATTCTGAGAGGGCCCTTGCTAATGAGTTTTATTACCCGTGTAGAGGAAAAAGCAGTAAACAAAAGAGTTTAGCCGGTTTCAGTATACAAATATATTAACACACCCCTCAGCAATAATATTATTTAGCAGAAATGAATTCCTCCTTCATCCCTCCGAATAATTCAAATACGTACTAAATAGAGTATTTTCATATTGAAGTTTACCTATTTACGCTCATACATAATGTATTTACTCTATATTACTGCATACAATTACCGTTATGGGAAATTTCTGTAACCTCTCTGTAACGGACACCTCTCAGTAATGGAAAAATATTTATGTCCCAATGGTGTCCGTTGTTCAGAGGTTTCACTGTACCTGTTTTCTAGTGCGACAAACTATCTTTAGGATGAAAGTGACTATATTTTGAAACTTAACAACCCCTGAAACACCAGACCGATCTCGCTAAAATTTCAACATAGATGAGGTTCGGGCCTGGAATGTTTTTTATCATTTCACTTTGAAGGTGCCACTTGAAGGAAGGACGGGGGGTATATATTGAAAATAGCCGATATTAGTGTCGAATCCATAGCTTTCGGGGTCGCTGAGATGAACAGTGGTACTTCCAATGTCGTTTAAATCCAAATTCAGCGCCGTAACTTCAGGGAGGGGCAGTGCCCTGCCGTGCCGTGGAAAATCAACGCCCGGACAAATAACTTGGCAAGTGGCCGGTGAGAGTATATGACAGTGTCCCAGTATACACGAGTGAGGTCAACAGACCAGCAGCTAAGCGCCCGCCATGGTTGGAAAAGCGTAAGAAGTTTCAAAAATAAACCCTGCTTTTCTTGATTTTGAGCATTTTATTATTTTTTCTTTCCATTTTATATATGTGTACACGTATTTTAATAACATGAGTAAGATTATAGCATTTCCTAAAGCAGGAAGATAATTTAAGTACATACTAGTAATATCCAAGCAATTTTTCCTCTGTCTTTTATTCCTTCTTACCTTTTTCTTTTTCTCCCGAATTTGCGCGCCCGGGTCGGCGCCCCACGGCACGACACTGGTGAGGGAGAAGGGGCTGATATAAAAATGATCGAAAGTGACCGATATTAGTGTCGAATCCATAGTTTTCGGTGTCGCTGAGATGAACAGTGACACTTGCAATGCCGTTTAAATAAAATTCAGTCCCCATTAATATTCCTGAAGGGGGAGTGTGAAATGTAAAAGTAATTGAAAATTTCTAATACTAATGTCGAATTCATAGTTTTTGAGGTCCCTAAGTTCATTGGTGACAGTTTTTACCCTTTATGTCCAAAATGAAACTTATTTTCGCCTTGCGAAGAATGGGTGTTTTGATAGTCTTTAATAATAAGGAACGGAAGTTTCACATGTTTAATTCTTTAATATATATTTCCCTACTCAAATTTACGCACTTGTATGTGTAAATAAGATCATCTCTCTTTTTTAGTTGTTCGTAAAATATACAAATAATAAAGAGGGATTTTTAACAGATATCATAAAACTAAAAAGTAAAATTAAAATCTATTGCTATAAGCATTTTTCCTGCTAGCGAAATATATTGTATATATGTTGTGGACATGTTACAGCAAATTAGATTGGCATCAGGCGAAGAAATAAGTTTTAAATAATATTTTCTGGTTTTCGCCAATATTTCCGAACCAAAGACTTTTCTAATGGATTTAAAATTTCTGGAAATTTTAGACAGCACAAGAAAGATACGAGTATGTACCTCCATAAAATATATATTAGATTTTAACATAACGGTGTTATCTAAAATGATTCTGGCCCCGTTATTTTAACACTTCCCTACCATAAAGCGGGAACTTCATAAGATTGCTTTAGATATTTAAATGCGTCTATATTAATATATCTAACTAGGATTATATTTTAGTATCCTAATTTCCTGCTTTTAATAGAAGAAACATAAGTACCCAATGATCTCAACTGTAAACTAGGAAATATAAAATAGTTTTTAGTTTAAAAGCATAATGTAGTAAAATATTCGAAAATTTCAATTTTTCCCAAGTTTTCCGTTTTTAAGCTCGGGAAAAACGGTAAAAACTAATTTTTTACTCCACATTTCCGTTTTTTTTCCAGGTCTTCACAACACTAATCTAGAACTCCATTACCTAATTATTGAAGTAGTTTTATACAATTGTAATTCCAGAAAGAACATACAAAAATAATATTATTTGAATAATCTTTACGTTGGAATAGAAGATAAATCTTCTTCATATGTTTTATACAGTATAATGATTTGTTTAAACTCAGTTCTTAAAATTTCATTACAATAGACTGCTTCATTTCCTTCTCTGTAAGTGAGCCCTCTTTTATCAGTGACTTCCTGCACTTCAATAATTCGATGCATTACCAGTCTGTTCTCCTCAACCTGATAAAGCCGTTGTTTTGTCTGTCCAACAGAAAGTAGTTTCCTAACACTATGTTCTCTTTCGTTAGATACGTAAGCATCCACGCTTGTCTGATGTATTTTGGAACACTCGTGTTGTCTTAGTTGCTTATAAGAATATCTAATGTTATGTTCGTCACGCACAGAACCTTTAAGGATTTTGTTTGTTCAATCTGCAGAGTAAGCTGTACGAACGCTGCAAAAAAGCAATTTTGAGCAGAATAATATGACAGCCAAGCCCTATTGGTGCCATCTTCTCGTTTATAGACAAACTCAGGATTAAAGAGTATGTTTTATTCTGGTTGATGGAATGGAATTCAAAACTTGTCGATAACGTTTTTCTGCGTACATATGAGAGAGTTCGTTGCTCTGTCCCTTGCTGCATCACACTTTTCAATGTTTTCACTGACTCAGAGTGGGCATCACTAGAACTGGAGATTTTCTGTTCATCCTTTTCTTTGACGGCAGCAATTATAGCTGACGTTGAAAGCGGACTAATATCAAGGTTCACAGAAGTAGAATTCTCTTGTTTATTTTCCACTCTGAAGTGACATTCGTAGCACATGAGATAGGGTCGCTAACTTCAATACTGTGTCCAGTCTGTTGACAGTTAGTAGTTGATAGTCTTGCAGGTTTGGAGGCGCTAAATAGGTATATGATGTTTTCTGCAGGGATCAGCATCAGCTTTTAATGACTTTCCTTTCTTTCCACACCACCGCATCGATTTTCACGATTTAAAGTTTGGTTCATTCAGTCCAAAATTTTCTTTTATATCTTTGATCTTGGGAGGTATTCGTTGAGAGGGCGTGGAAAGAAAGCCGGTGGCCCTATCCACCCCTGATTGATAAAGTTGCTAACTATTAATGTTATTATTAATATATTTTTATTATTGGAACTTAGTTTCGACATTATTATACAGAGCGTTCGAAGTAAAAGGAAACCTGATAACGTTGACAGACAGTTCGTAATGTGCCTATTAACAAAAGATCATAGTTCACCATTTTGGCATCGATGATATCGACTCCTCAAGACAGCAACAAGTAACAAGAAATGTACAGTTAATCTAGGCATAGTAAGGTAGTGTATATAAAAACTCTTTAGGTGTGTAGAATGCATTGTTATAATGTGTACTATTTTACCATCGAGGGAAAAAAAACTACCTCTCAATGCTAAAAGATTTACCCATCTGAAAGATGTAAATAAATGCTTGTTTGTGATTGTCTAAAATTAAAAAAAAATGTAAAAAAAATGCTTTTCCCTGATTAGTGGAATGTCTGTTCACGATATCCAAATGGAACTTATATATATATATATATATATATATATATATATATATATATATATATATATATATATATATATATATATATATTGTTTTATTTGACGTGTTTCTTTTCTTAACAGATTTCCAATAACTATTTGGCAAGTTACTCAGAGCTGAAATATAAGATTCTTCTTTCTTCGTTAGTAGCACTTTGAATCATGTCCCCATAAAACAACTTGCTGATTACATCCCTGAATGAATATAGACTGGTTCCTACATACATTGTGTGTTGTATATCATCTTAGTAGTATAGATATATACGCTGATTTTCTTATTTTTATTTTGTATTTTTATTTTTTGCTTATATATATCGATTCTATAACAATACACTCCAAATGGCTCTAGGACATTTTGGTGTAGAACGTTTCGATGTGAGGACGTTTGGCTGTAAGGGATGTTTTGGTGTAAAAATGTTTAAGAGTATTAATTATACGCTAGTAATGAACAAAAAGTGAGGACTAGTTCACGTAGAAAAGGGAAAATAAAGTTTGATTTTTTTCTAAAGAAAAGAAAAGTACTTTGAATTTTGTGATCTTACACTCGAAGTGACGTAGTGTAGTTACCGTGCCATAGTTTGAACAGGTTAAAATGTTATTAAGGCAATTACAGAATTATATTGGAAGCCTTGAATATTCTTTATATCTATCCCTTACACCTATATAATGATGACGGTTATAAAAACCATAATGACCTGCATCGATTGCTAATAAAGATGCTTTCTATAACTACCAATAGCCCATCTATCGCTTTTCAATAAAATGCAATTGTACTTCTGCATCTCTTCCCCTACAAAGGACGTAAACCTCTTCGAGTAGTAGTGCGCAGAAAAATTGTATTTTCAACTTGCACTTCCCGTTCCGACTGAACACAAAAGCAGCAGCTGAACGCTACGCACCCTAGTTAACAGCTGAGATTGGACATAGCACATATTCTAATCCTATCTAACATAGCAGGGGTGTATTTTTCTCTTTTACGACAGTAATAATTTATGGGTCAAAGTCCTATTTGGCAAAGAGTGACAGATTTGGGACACTCAAATTCATGATCAACGTATATGACATTGATACTATTTTGCTGGTGTTGAATTCAAAATCTCAAAAATCGTGACCGGAAGTGCGGTTTTATGGGTCAAGGTGACCGCGCAGCGACTCGTTAGTTTCAGATTTATGATCAGCGTATATCACATCGATATTAGTTTGGTGATGTCGAATTCGAAATCGCAAAAAAAGCGACCAGAAGTGCGGCTTATGGGTAAAAATAACCTCGTAGCGACTGTGCGGTTTCAGATTCGTAATCAGCTCACTAAGTTTCATAAAAGAAATTATTATTTCTAAAATTAGGGGTCAAAATCCTATTTGGCGGCGAGTGACAGAGCTGCTCACAATGGTTCTACAGGATATAATCAGAGATCTCTAACTGCTGACCCACTCCTGCGATTCGTATGTCCTATACTTTAGATTTAATATACTTGATTTTCTATATAAACAAATTTGCCATAGTTTTGTTGGTGAAGAGGGAACAAATGTAACGAGCGTTTTGTGACTACATGCAATTATAAATCAGACCTTTAGATGGCAGTAAAACACGTTCAGAAAAGAAGGATTCTGCTAAAAGATGACATTGCTTCATTGCTCCACTTATTATTTTTTTCATTCAGAGATCTTTCGCTCAACCAACAGCGCATGTAATAATAAATCAAACCTGAAAATGGCAGTAAAATACATTCAGAAAAGAATAATTGATAGTTCTGCTAATAGATGGTATTGTTTCATTGCTTCACTTTTTACATATTTTTCATTCAGAGATTTTTCGCTCTGCCAACAGCGCATGTAATTATAAATCAGACCAACAGATCGCAGTAAAATATATTCTGGAAAATGATTAATTTGCTTGTTGATAGATGGCATTGCTTCGTTGCTCCAATTATTAAATATATTTTTATTAAGAGATGTTTCGTCTTTACAATTGTAGCTCAATTGGTAAAGGCAGCAATCATCTGCCAATAACGTAGCTTCATCGATAACGTAGGTTCAAACCCTGCTCGGAGCCGTAATAATTTATACCTTCGGCCGGGTTATAAAGGATTACTTCTTAATAGACTGTTGAACAGAAAACTCTATCTCCCAATTGGGTGAGGTAGACCTCCAATGCCGCGCCATGGCAAGGGGTTTCAGAGCATAGTTGCAACTCGCCTCCAAGCAATCATCTCCCAGTTATCAGAGATAGCATTTCTCAGAGAGGAGTTTTGAAAAAATTTAAAATAATTTATTATTATAAGTTATTACAAAAAAAGATATTTTATTATAGTATAGTTAGAAACTCTATTTACTCTAGGCATCTGGCAACACTGTCTGAGGCTTTCTCAGTGACTGTTGTAGGAGTTCGACAGCGTCTGTGCTAGTGCGTACATCATAGCTAGTAGTGCTCCAAGAGGAAGGAGTTAAGTGGGTCGTGATACACCTACCCTACACTTTCTGTTCCATTTATACGTACATACATTCCCTTCTTTTTATACTCTTTCTCTTTTCATTTTACACTTCCCACTTTCCTCTACTTTTTTTGCCCTGTTCACCTTGGTTTTTCGCCCTCTTTCCCTGTCTGAACTCCTTTCCCGACTTTGACTTTTTCCTGATTTTGACTTTTTTTTGCCGACTTGTGTCCATTCTTTCCGATTGTGTCCTGTATATTATTCTATTTTGTTTTTCAATCATAAATCCTCTGTTTGAGGTACACGTTTGACCAATTAACACAAGTAGCACATTTGACTAGAAAGCTGGTGCACCCACCTATTTGACTGATAATAGTCTTAGGAAGAGAAGACTGTGTTGTAAATTTCTCCCACGTTATAATCGTTCTAAATTTTATATATATATTCATGCTCTGCATGGCCTTAAAATCCACAGAATTTGTCTATGCTGAAACTGAATGTCGTTCTCTGGTATGGTGAGTTAAAATCTTTTGTGCTACAGTTTATGTGGCCTATGTTTAGCAGAAGGGGTCCAGCCCTTTTCTTTAAAAAATGTTACTATTTCGGTAATTTCTGTTCACATTCGGTTAGTTTGGGGTAGAGTTTAAGTTAGATTAGGCTAGTTTAGGTTACGTTAGGTTAGTTGAGTTTGTTATATTAGTGTAGGAGTCCCGGCAAGGTTCTAGATTATTGGTGCCCCTTCCCATTGAGCAGTAATAAAGACAGAAAACAACATGCCCTGCGGGGCTCTAACCCGCATTCACTTTCTAACGCTCGCTCGGCAATACTGTGAAAATTAAATGTATAAACTTTAGTACAGAAGGAAATCAACCCAGCTACTAATCTACACGGGGGACCAGTAATCTAGAACCTTCCTAGGAGTCTCGCATAATTTTCCAAAAATTGTAGAATTTCGCTTATTTCTACTAATATTACGTTAGTTTAGGTTAGCTTAAGTTAGTTCATGTTAGGTTAGGTTAGATTTGGTTACATTATGTTATGTGTGAGTGCTGGCATCACTCATTTCTCCTGTAAATTTTGTATTTTTTACATGCTTCTGGACCGTCCCTAATAGCATTCAATATCCTCAGGATGTCCAATGGGATGTCCCGATGGGATATTTGCGATGCCCATGCGACATCCCACGATATCAGCAGGACGTCCTGTAGCTGTTGATCAGACGGCCGAATGTCCGCTTCATGGATATCCCATGGACGTCCCGCGAGACGTCCGTGTGATGTCTGCGAGACGTGATTTGTACATCGCGATGGGACGTCCGGTGGATATCACATGGATATCTCAAATCGCCTAGCTGGACGGAGAAGGGAGGGACCACCCTTTGCCCTTCCTTATATTACTAAACGAAGATATAAATGTCCTTTATGATGCTTGAATACCCTGCTTCCGAGAGACGGAATTTCCATTGTCAAGAGTGCTAGTTGAATGTCCATCCAACTATGACTCCTAATATGAAGTCCGTCACTCGGAAGCAGGACATTTCCCGCACCATAATGGAAATTTAATTAGATCTTCATTTAGTAATAAAAGGAAAGACAAAGGGTGCAAACAATGAACTTTCTGTAATACTTATGTAATTAATTTCGACGTAGCATTCTAGTGGACGTACTAATTTAGAACAGAGAAAAAAGTTTCTAAGAAAACTGGCTTAACCATACCAGCTTCGTGGAAATGTGGTGTTATTATATAATATACCAAAAGATAAAAAAAAAAAAAAAAATAGTTGCGGGTTCAAAATATATGTCGTGATAAACCACGAAAGCAGCTCTGCAACCATACGCCCAATGCATTTCCATGGCTGAGCGAGAATAGTAAACGGTTTTTTAAATTTTAGTTTAGTGTCGACAGGATTTTAGTTTGCGAACTATCAGTCACCGGCACCGAATCCTATCAGCTGCGCAACAAAGTTACAGATAATTAATGAAGAGAAACGGAACAATCAACTATCAGAAGATTTTATATATATATTGTACAGTATGTAATTCTTATTAATTGAAAAATTGATTGAAATTTTGTTTTCAATTTCATAATTTACATTGAGGCTAAAAACCAAGTACAGTAGATTTTCTTTCTTTATTTCAATAAATGCTAAAACTTAGCTAAATTACTGAGTACAATAATTGCTTCCACATAGTATTATTTACATATGCAAATAATGACACAAACACAAAATATGACATACATCACAAAAGGTTTCTTTAGCATAAAAATAAATGCAACATGAATCCAAGAGACTGGTTCTCAACCTTTTCAATTCAACACCTCGATTACCAAAGTTGTTGAAAAAATGCAAAATTCTGAGTGAATTTCAAAACTTACAAAAAAGCAGTTACAGTACCACTACGCACTGAATCTCATAAAAAGTCTAGTAATTCAAGTTTAATCCATGTAAATCCTACACTTCCATTAAAAATAAAAAAGAGGATATGTAACCTCATAAAAGGGTTATACCAATGTCTTTGCCTTGGGCGACGAATGTTAAAAAAAAAAAAATGATTCAACATAATCTGTTTGTGACTAAGTTGTAAGAAGGAGAAGACGACCGACTTTAATTTAGAATAAATAACTTGGGTATTATTATCACTCAAACACATTTCTTGAAAAACTGTTGTCTTTTGTTCCTACAATAAAAAAAAAATTACCGTTAAATGCAGATTTCACAGATCGTTAAATCTGCATGACAGAACATCAAAACAATGCGTTTTTAGTTTTATTTTACACTTTTTCTTGCATAACTAATCATTGTTAGTGTTGTTCTTCTGCCTGAGAGCCCGCTCTTTAGCATGACGAAGCCACTTTTTTATTACATCTGATATCTCTGCATCTGTTGATGCCTTGCAATGCTTGTGATACCGCACAGTGCCTGCAACAATAAAAACAAACTATTAAGTAAATGATTATGTACAATATAAAACATGTTCAGAAAAAAGGGTCACAAACTTTCAGGGTAGATCAAAAGAAAAGTTCTTTTAGTAAAGAAACGCGTCGTTTCGGAATTAAAAGCTGCCGAAAACGTGGGAAACTGAACTTCAGAAACTATTTAACGTTATGGTACTAATTAGTGTTGTGTAAAGCGTACACTTGAAGTCATACTTACATTAGTTAGAAAATGCGTGTTTCAAATCTGTACAATGCGTTCGGACGGGATTACTCCGAAAGGCGACACAGAATTTTTTTAAGGAATTCCTTACGCACGCATTAGAGTTTTGGAATATATATATTTCCAAATCGAGCAGGTATGACTGAGTGCGAAAGCTTAAACCGCACTCTGTACGGAATGAAGAATGTGGGAGGAAACGGGAGAACCCCGGGAAAGCCCACGCACACGGTGTTTGTCCACCACAAAGTTCACTTGGCGGGGGCTGGGATCGAACCCGGGACCCTAAGCACCAGAGGTGAACGCTCTACCACTGAGCCACCGCGGCCGCACTCTGTACGTTGAATAGTTTATGAAATTCGATTTCCCACATTGTCGGCAGCTCATACTCCGAAACGAAGCGCAAAAGACATGTTTAGTACGGCTTTTTCCTTCTTTTGATGCAATCTTTCTGCCCTGAAACTTTGTGACCCTTTTTCCTGAGCATCTTTGTACTTAGTACAAATTTAATAATTGTCTACAATAAGAATGAGGATTTAACACAATCGTCGATCTTGTAGTATTTGAGATTTTTGAACTTCCTTTTTAACATTAACTCTCGTTATCCAGGTTATTTCCAAGAGATACGGACGTAGTCATCAGATGAAACTTTTAAGAAACAATACCATTGAGCACTTTTCCTGTTTTTTTTTTTCAAGGTATTGTTAAGTATGTATCCTACTCCCATAAACGGAGTTCTGGAAATAGGAATATTGCTGCTGTCCATGAAGTGCACGTAAACATAGATATATGACATATAAAGCATGGATATAAAACATTGATACATTATTAACTTTCGGGAATAATCCTCCCTTCTGTTGAATAAAGTAGGAGAGTCACACGGATTTAAAAAGTCATAATAACTAAGTGGACTAAGGCGTAAAAACACTGAACTGCACTACTTTGTCACTGTTCAGTGTTTTCTTTACATTTGTTTGTTGCCTTCTTAAGCGTAAATAACAGTGACAATATTTTTTTGACATCAAAAAAGTTGTTTAGTTCAGCTAGTTTCCTTAATTATTTTAATCCACTTGATTTTCCGACTTTATTCAACAGAAGAAGGAAAATTGGCTAATTTTAATTTTATACAATGGAAATTGGCTATCCATTTTTCCTACTTTTTGACTACTTTTCTAGAAATACAAGGAACCTAATATATGTTTTCCTTAAAGAAATCTATATTTGAAGTAAAGCATAAATGTCTAGTAGCATTAGCATTTCTAAAGTATAGCATAGCACAAATGTCTCCAGTGGATAAGCTCGTCTTGTAATCAAGGGGTCCCGGGCTCAATTCCAGGTTGGGAACCCTCGTTCAACTGTAGTTCCTGTCCTTAAGACGTCAACATCCCATGGAACGCAATGGGAAATCACCATATGGATTCACCTTACCCACAAACCTTTGGATCAGACCTGTCCTCGGGCAGAACACCACATCATCATCATCAGTAGCATAGAATATCATTTCACATTCCTAGAATTACCCTGAGGAAGAAAATATTTTGACTAATTGTGCGTATGTTACCCCACCCACTACAAATAAAAAGGAATATACCGTATGGAGGGACCTTTGTCATAGAATTGTTGATAACTGGTTGAAAATAAAGGTTACTATTGATATTTCGTGCGTTAGAAACATTTTTACTGTAAAAGCATATTAAGTATTAAAAAAACTATAAATGGCAATTTACAAATGAATTGAATTTAAGATCTAATTTTATATATTACTGGAACTAACCTTCGTGTTCTTGGACAGCAGTAGTCTCATCTGAAGTGACTGGGCTCCGCTTAGGGGTTTTTGCCATTCCAGCATCATCCACATTGGTGCTCGTTACGACCTTTTTAGAAAAGAGATTCGGTACCGGTGGCAAAGTCTTCTTCATTGTAGAAACACTTTGCTTAATCGCTTCACTAAGGGCAATATCTTCGTCCGAAGATGATGATTGCTGTTATTTAGCTCGTATGCGACGTTTCTTTTTCTGTATCTCAAAAGATTCTTCATTACCAGTATCAACTTCGGTCTGGTCTCTCCCGAGTTCTAATTTCTTCATCACACGCTCGTAAGAATCTAGAATGAATACTGAAACAAATTAGAAGGTACTAATATCACTTCTAATCATGTTCGTCAGTAAAATTATATAGAATGTCAGAATTGCTTCGAGTTGAACAAAAGCGAATGCAAGACCATTTTGAACTGACTCAATGTGTTTTCACCTGTTGGGCTTTATTCCAAGTGTCACTTAGACCACTTGGGACTTCGCTCCAGCAACTCACTGATTTCTGCTATAGAATCGAAAAATAGTGCTTCTTATAGAGGTTTCAATTTTTTTCCATGTAATGCTTTCAAGTTGACCCCAGAGCCATAACGACGGGAAGGCAGGGAGCACCTTTACAGAATTAAAACCCACCTTTTATTTTATCCATTTTTACCTTCAGTTGCACTTTTTACCCATTAGGTCTACTGCGCCCGACTTTTGCCTCTAGAGGCACTTTGTTGCGGCCCACGAGAATTTTGCTTACGAAACTGAAATCTGTTATCGTCAAAATTCTGGTTTCGTACATGTTTCCCTCAGATCCATTTTTTCATCCATTTTTAACATGCACTTTGTATACATATGTGTATACAGAAAAGGAGACATTTATTTCTGGCAAATCTTTATATAAAGTTTCATAGTAGCAAAAATATTGATTGGTTCAGTAGTTTTCGCGCCAAATCATCACAAAAACGAGTGTAGATGGCAATCGTAGGAGCTACTACCGCTTCAGCTCAACAACGAGTCAGAAGCTTTTTTTTTTTTTTTAATGACCACTATGTAACCATCGCTATGATTATTTTTTAAAAAATTACGTTTGGTAACATTCAACGCCTCATTATTATGAAAATTCAAAGAACCCTGAGGCACTGTGAATGAAAACCGTAACCTTCAAACAACCAAAAATTGAAATATCCACATTCCTGGACGTTGAACACAAGTGCATCATACTTTTAATCATGAACTCCAGGCGAGACAAACAAAAGTTGAAACCAATCGGTATTACGTTCTTGATTTTTTTAGAAAATAAGTTTCGTATACGATGTCACAAATATCCAATGATCAGTATATCACTGATACCGTTGAATAAGTAAAGCAATAAATAGATTTAAACAATGTTAATAGAAACTATCTGCCACTTAGGACACCAAATCGTAAGTAAAATATTCTTTGTCTCTACTTTCTGTAATTTGCGTTGGTGTTACCTTACTTCATTATAAGGGGCCGTATTTTTTCTAAGTAAAATGTTATAATAAAATTTTAGTAGTTTCCCCCATAGCCTCATGGTCAGAGCGTTCGCTCTAAGTGAGTAAAATAAAGTATTACATCTGTATGGATAAACTTTGTTAACAGGTTATTACATGAGTGTTTTTCAATGTAAGAATGCAAAAATGCAAGAATGTCATAGCGAGGAATTGATCCACAAGTGGTAGTTTTTTGACAGCAAATATATCATCTTGGAATTTAGTATTACTCTCACCAAGCACGCTCAATTATTGCAAACACAACTTAGTTTACAGTCTCATTTTTATTATGATTACCAAGGATCTTCCATTCACCAAAATTAAACTATACTAATTTTACAGTTTTTCTGTAATATCTTCAAAAGAGATAAAGAAATTGAAGAGTGTGAACCCAGTGCGCTAGACAATATTATTTTGCATTTTTACGAATCACCTAGCACCTAGCTTTTTACGAATCATCTAGCCGTCCCTTTGCAGCTTATAAGTGTATCTCACAAATACATGCCGCATCTATTAATAACTACACAGCAAAGCGAGATAGATGAGTCGTGATAACGGTATGACATGCACAATAATATTGTCTATTGCACTACATTTCCATTTTTCAAGTTACTTTTTATTGATTTTGAGGATATTACAGAAATACTGTAAAATTAGTATAGTTTAATTTTGCTGTATGAAAGACTCTTAATATCTACAATAATATTAAAAAATCATACTTTTTGTTTGTGACAGATATTATTGTAAAATTGTACGTTTGACATTTTTTTCTTTTCAGTTTCAATAAATTCAAATTAAAAAAAATCCATATAAAAAATCGAAGTCTTTATATAATTAAGAAAGTGGTGAAGAAAATATTAAAACACTCACATGATTGACCAATAATTTCATAAACCCTATGGATACTCCAGTCTTCCTTTGGTTCTAATTTCTCCTCTACTGCCTTATAGTATTTTGTAAAACTGCTGTAGTTCGGCCAATAGCATTTTCTTTTCCCATCTAGTAACCAATTAACCGGCACTAGTTGTATCCCGTCGGAGAATTCAACAACATAATACTGTGCCTCTGGAATCTTTTCTTCAGACATTTTGCACTGACGGTATGGAATTCTATAACAGGTAAAAACGAATAACACAGATGTATAAAGAGTTTAAGCATGCAAAAATATAATTTTTCCCCCCATAACTGTACAGGCTAAACGTATCAGCAACTTTTGTTTATCAGTTCAGTTTATTTCTCGCAGAAAACTGTTAACGAATCAATTGAAACCATTTCAGCTCTAATTTCAAGGACGAAATTCAAACACTGACGTAAAAACAGACCTCAAAATGGACCGGGGGGGATCACGGTGGCTCAGTGGTAGTGCTCGGGCTCCCAGGTTTGATCCGAGGCATTGCCATGTGAGCTTGTGGTGGCCAACACCGTGCTCGTGGGTTTTCTCCCGTTTCCTCCCACTTCCTCATTCCACCATTTTTTCTTCATCATTCTCCTTCATCGTCCCCTTTAGCCCTATCGCTGGCACAATCGTGGGACGTTAAATTACCCCTTTTCCTTTCTTTCAAAATGGCCCGGAGCGGACCGGACGGCGTTCCGGTTCGTGAAAGGCGGGAACCATTCCGTTCCGTCTCGTGAGAAGATTCAATGAACCATACAAAAACTCATACAAATTGAAGCACACTTCAGAAAGTATCTAGCGTTCCGTTTCGTGAAACTTTTCATTTCGAGCCCTGCGTAAAAAGGAATTATTGGTCCATAGAGTGAAACGTTATATTGGGTTATTCTGGTCAATGGAACAGAACAATGCTATCGAAAATAGCAATATATGGAAAATTTAACACGAAACCTATCACACATGCATGAATAGTAAGTACACAAATTGTAAACAAATATTTTGACTTTCGAAATCTTTTTTTTTTTTAAAAAAAAAAAAACTACAATCGGTTCAGCAGCTCCTTAAAGTAATATAGACATATTAAGATTACATAAAATAAATTTCTCTGATCACTGGATGACATCATATAGTGTAGCGATTATGACGACACCGCATTCGATGCTGTCTCGTATTATTGGCCTGTCCCGATACTTTTGCCTAACCCTGAATTCATTACCCCTGCTGCTTCCTGATCATGAGTGGACGCCGAAAGTGGGATGTTCCGGCTGAGGTTTGAAACCAGGACCACGCTAACATGAAACCAAAACTACAATCCCTACACTACGGAACACTTCTAAAGAAATATGCAGCAAAATAAATATTATAAAATATTACCTTACGCTTTTTACATTTGCATTACAGTGCTGCAAATAGAAATGCCTATTTTCGATATTTAATCACTGAAAATTGCCAATAATTATTCACAAGTGACTGTCAATGACAGTGTCTGGCCACGTAAAAAAACACTGCTATTTTTAAACCCAGCTAGTGTGGCCAGTACCACCCCACCGCACGACAGTGTTAAGCTGTTCTAACATTTTCAATGCTCTTGTAGCATCAGTTCCAGAGCAAATACATTTGTCCGGCTAAATTCCATTTCCAGAACAATGTGCGGCGGGGAGGGGAGGAAGGGGCACTCCGAGAGGGTTTCTTGTTACTGCACGACAACGCACGCCTTCATACAGCCAAACGGAACGGAACACATCCCCGGGGGTTTAAATAGTAAATTCTCTATCACCCTCCGTATAGCCCGGACGTAGAAGTTTCGGATTCCCCCTGAAGAAAACCTCCATTTCCATACACTGAAAGAGGCACCACAGGCTACACTGATCTATTAGGGAACCTTGAGTAACATTACTTTGAACAGGGCATGGATGATGTGGTGCCACGTTGAAATCCTGGTAGTATCGTAGAATGCATCGAGTGAACTCATTTTCACCTTACACCGTGTTTTTGTAGTGTTTTTTTTTATTTTTTTATTTTTTCAAATCCTAGATAGTTGATGATGTTCTTTCCGTTTACAACAGGCTGAGGCAGCTTTCAGCTTTAGGAAAAGGGGTTTATTTGCTTTTTGAATAATGTTCACATTCTTCCTTTTAATTTAACTGTCTACACTAATTCCTCGATTGTTCACACTTCGCTAGGAAACTGTATGTATGCGAATGATTTTGTGCTCCAAACCGTGTGCTATCATATTACAATTTTGTCAATAGTTAAAATACTGCGAAAATATTACCTTTTTGAAAGCTTTTTTTAAACGTAGACCCTTTATTGCACACTTTCGCAGGTTTTCCACAACAACAACAACAACAACAACAACAAAAAAGTGTAATCAGTTTTGGAAATTTGTCCATTATTTTTAGCCCCCCCCCTTCCTTTTCAAATTCAGAAATTCCGCAGTTCAGTTTGCTGTACTGCCACGCGCTTACCACTACTAAATGGGGACAAAATTATCTTTCCAAGGGTGGAGAAGTCATTGCTGTTTCTTTTAACGGTTCTAGTTATGGTCGATTTCTTGTACTTTCATAGGATTAAATTTGGATACACGACGCCATCTTTAAATGTGAATAGCCTTGCTCAGCTAGCATTGTTTTAATAAATAATTTGGGATTGTTCATTGAACACATGACCCCTTCACATATGTTTGTGTGAACGACATTGCTCATGGTCACTTGACACATGTTCCGACCAGTGACAGTTCCAGATTAGAACTGCAAGGAGCGGGCTACACAAGCCGCACCTCGTGTTGCAGATCATTGGCATACCCAAAAGAGATATAGTACACATGAAGCTGCATCAGTTCCCAAAAGAGCAGGACTCTCATTCTTTTAGGGATTATTCATTGAGTATGTACGAACTTACAAAGGGGGTGACAAAGCGACTTTTTTTTACTTATCGACTGATACGAAAATAAAAAAAAAGAACGTAGCTATTCTTTATATCTGCATGTGTAGTGCCCTTGTATTTTAACTATGACTATGTGTGTGTTTGGGGGGGGGGATTTAACGCATATCGCATGTCTTGTGCACATGGATACTTCTTACTACTGCACTACGTAAAAAATTTATGGTATTTCATGTAGAAGTGGTAATAAAACACAGAAGAAACGCAGATCAGGGGGTTCTCATGTATACTATTACCCCCAAAACAACCTTTATTTCCACCACAGGCTATGCTGTTTGGGGGATGATGCAGATATCTAGCCTTTATTAACGTTTTTATAGTATTTTTAAGTACAAGGGCCAAATAGCAGGATTTTAGAATGCGAAAGCTAGTGACTGATGCAATATTAATTTTATATTCTTAAGTACACGGACTAAAATGTTACTAAATATAACTCTCCGTGTTCACATTATCAGATAGCCCTACCAAATATAGTCCAGTGTCCAGGTGAAATATGTTTTAAGTAATTTTCAGTGAAGTCAATAGAGGAGATTTATAAGTATTTATGGTCAATGTGCATTTGCGGGGTTCAGTGTTTTACGTGCGAAATTTACATTTTTTCCACTTCCCTTGATAGATTAGGTTAACATGGCTTTACTAATAGTAATAATAGTAAATAATCATACTTATGACACAACGAATGACATTTACTAATTTTGGCCCTGTACTTAAGAAATACGTCAGAATACTTAACGCCAATCATAATAGGAGGCAAAAGTGGACTTTTACCGGACGGTGTTTTCCTGGTTCACTCAACATCGAGACAGATATTCCACCAAATATTCATCGCTAATTGCCCAGAAGAACTCCTTCTTTCATACAGTATCGGATGATGCAAATCATCGTTCTTTCGTTCCTAGTGATGTACACAATGCTTAAAAAGGGGGTGCAGTGTGAGTACACCCAGTTTTGGCAAAGTGTCCTTGCAATCAAAACATCCGACTCAGCACCCTCTTTGTGTGCTATTTCCTTATTTCGCCCCAGGTAATGTCTAAAATTCTGAAAGTGGGGTATACAGCCGCGTGTTTTGAATGCAAGGACACTTTACCGGGACCGTGTATGTACTCTTGTACTCAAAGATATATCATCTGCACCGCCCTTTTTAGCATTCTGGACATCATTAGGAACGAAAGAAGATAATTTTCATCATAGTGGACTTCTGGCCAATTACCTATCTTTCCATGGGTTCCTCCTTTTTTTCCAATTCACCTTACATCACCAACCCTTCCTTCCGGTACATCATACTGTTTTTCTGCTAGTTTTGGATCCCCATAACGGTACAAGGACCGTAATTATTAGTAGAATCTTTATCTAACCTACCCAACCTAACCCACCAAACGAATCGTATTGCAGAAGCAAACAGAACGTAGTATAGTCTAACAGCACGAAAATCACCCCCCCCCCCCAAAATTGAAATGTCGATAAATTTGGTAGAGCCATCTGCTAAAGTAGTGCCGATACCGCGTTTCAGAAATAATTTTAGTAACATTTTGGCCCTTGGGCGTAAAAATATGCTAACATTATTAATATTGCACGATTGCACATGTGCAGTGGTCTACACATTCTAAAATCTTGCCAGTCGGCAAATTGTTACAGAGAACAAAATTGTCACGTAAATAAAATGTACCATTTTTAAACCAGTAATTTTCACTGACCAGCATTAATGTGTTTTTACTGCTTCTCCAACAGCCCGCTCCTTGCTGTTCATTGAACTGGAACTGTTACATGTGGGAACATATATCACTGTATTTTCTTTAAAGTAGTACACAAAAGGGTCTACATCCCATTTATCGCATTAGAAGTAACATTTTTTTATCGCTACAGTAACCCAACCTTAACAAACCCAACCTTAACTAACTTATAGTCAGAAATCACAATTTATGGTATCAAAAACTACATTTTTTTTTCACTGTGACATATTCGATTCTTTTGGGAGGATTGAACTGCATAAATCTTTAAAAAGCACTGCAAGTTATATTATCTAGACTTAAGTCGAGCTGTTGCATAAATTATCACATTAAATACCTCAATTTTGCTTCGCTCATTTGAATCAGCAACTTCTGTTGTTTCTCGTAAGTGCCAAAAATACACGCTGCGACTATCTAGTTCACAAGCAGTGAAATTATTGCACATTTACACTTGATGTGTATTAATCTATTTGCAACAAGTATGTATTGAATATACTAAAATTACTTACCCTATATTCTTCAGCTAAAGCAACCATCACCTTTACAACATTGAGTCTACTTTCTTCCATCACGGCCCACCTTGCGCAGTGCATGATGGAAACAACTGCATAACATTTCGCGGTCCTCAGCAGAAACAGTGAACGATCGCGCCGCGCTGGAAGTTTTTTCAAACATAGTATGAAATTATTATGTACTGATTGAACTTTATTATCATTATTAATTATCTGAACATTATTAGTTCGTTATTGCTGAATTATACAATACGATGGACTAATATACTAATTATATAATACTTTTCTATTATTATATTATTATTTAATAAATAATAATAATACTATAATAGAAAAGTATTATATAATTACTATATTTACTCTTTGAAGAAGTATTTTATAATAATAATAATAATAATAATAATAATAATAATAATAATAAAAATATCAACAACCGCGGGATTATCCTGCCAGGATATCCACAGGATATCGCTCTACTGACAAAGTCGGGATTATCCTGCCAGGATATCCACAGGATATCGCTCTACTGACAAAGCCGGGATTATCCCGATAGGATATCCTCAGTCTATCCTTAGTACGTCCCAATATCCCGTACGACATAGTGACATCAATGGGACTAGTTCAGAACATCCCATGGATATCGGATGCTATTAGGGGTTGTACTAATTATACTCTGTTTATATTGTCATATATACTATATGAAAATCCGGGTTAAGTTTAGAATTGCCCTTCCTTTTTTTATAAAAAAATAAGAAAATTTAGAGTAGAGATGAGGTAAAAATGATTTTGAGTTTTTATGTGATGTTTGTGTGTTCAAGTTTGGCAATAAAGTTATGCTTAATACTAGAAAAGATATGTGGAATTGGTTACTATTTTAGGACGCTGAAGGTTCAATAATTCATCGGCATGATCATTTTATGTCGAGAACAGAAAGCAACGAACCAGTTTCTACTTCTACAACTACTACTACTGCTTATACAATTGATCTGTATAGTAAAACTGCATATTTTAATGTGTTTTCTGCTCTTTTGTAGATTGGAAACTGGAGAGCAAACTCTACACTTAAGCGAGAACTCCTATTGTCAACATTGTGTCTGAACTTTAACGTGGTATTATGGAGATAAAGGTGTGGCGAAGATGAGAGAGCGTTGAACGTGTGTGACACCTTGTCATACGCGCCGTTAACTTGCTTACAATTTAGTTTTAATATAAGAATCCTCCGTGTTAACTTTACAGTGCCCGCTCCAGCTGGTATACTCTAAAACAAAAATTACACTATTATTTTTATGAAAATGGATCAAAACTTCTTTAATTTTAAGCTAACCCGTTCCTGCCCAAATCCTACTTGCCCCTATTATAATCTACTGGCAAGGCTCTAGAACACAGGTCCCCCTTTCCATTTAGTTGTAATAAAAACCGAAAACAACGTGCCCTGCGGGGCTCTAACCCCCCGTCACTCGCTGACTCTGGCCCGGCAATACTGTTTGAATTACATATTGAACTTTTGTACAGAAAGAGGTCAACCTAGGTACTAACCTATATAGGGAGGATCTGTGTTCTAGAATCTTCCCTATTGTACTCTATCCTAATATACTATACAGCTTTAAAGCAAGCCTCATTTTCGATCCGCAGGTGGGGCGTGTATTGTAAAGTTTTCGCAATTCTCCATATAAGCCATAGACAAAACGAGTTTTTATTTGTTGGTAGGATCTATATCTGAGAGACCAATTTCTTTAACCGGTTGTGCTTTTAGAGAAAAAGAGAAGAAAATATGCTGAATTGGTATAATTTCTAAATTCACAATGTGCCAACGTGAATTTGTATATAAATCAAGTAGTAGTTTTACGCAAGAATTTCTTATTTCCTACAGTTTTTCTCATTTTCCATATTTCTCTCCGTGCCGTATGAGAATAACCTTCTTAACATTGATGAAACTCACAGGATCCACCAGAAATAATTGTTGAAACAAATAAATACTGTTACGACTTGAGTTAATTATTGGGTCCAATAAAAAGAGATTGAATGCAAAATAGACAAATGAATCTGTCCTATCTGGCTACCAAAGAATATGAATGTTATGTACCTGAGTTACATAGTACGAATCTGGTAGAGCCCCACCGCAATTTGCTTGCACGTCCGTTGGATAATGGGCATCAAAAACACTGCATTTGCTTATAAGCGATAAAAGTGGTAAATCGCGACAAAGGCATTCCCATTTTTTTTTTAAGGCTGATATTTATTTGATGGAGGCAGATTTGTGTCGAATCATAAAAAGTTATAATTTCGCTAATTTATATTAATGCTATATTGATTAGCTTCCAAACATATGGCCTCTTTCCTCAAAATGACCGTTCTTCTATATTAAACAATTAGTTTTTTAAACCTAGATACGGAATAATTATGTATCATACAGCATGTGAAGAATTGGTGTTTCCTCTTTACTTTGTGTGTCATATTTTGTATTAGAAGAATATGGATATATCAAAAATGTCATTACGTATTGCATTAAGTTCAGAAAATATAATAGGTTAACGAGGCATATATTCAAAAAGGGATCACGTGTACTATACTCAACATGGTGTCACGTCAGAAGGGCCCGGACAAAAGGGCGAGGACAAAAAGGCCCGAGTCAAAACGGCCCCGCGTCAAAAGGGCCCCGCGACAAAAAACCCGAGTCAAAAGGGCCTCACGTGAAAAAAGCCTGAGATATAGCCTGAAAAGCATGAGAAATATAAAAATGCTTATTAGATTAAAAGTATTCAGTGGACACCACCTGATTTGTGTTGAAAGAACGTACATGTGGATCTGTATACAGTGTTAGTCAAAGTTATTACGACAGCCCATTTACGATTCATGTGAACAGAGAAAAGTGTTGCAGGTAGGTATTGATCAGTGCCGTGTCATGGTGCGGGTGAGAGGGGCAACGGCCCTGACTGCCGAAGTAAGGTGGCTCAAAATTCGGGAGTAAGAAATAAAAGGAAAGAAGGAAAGAAAAAGAAAGAGGAAAAATTACTTGGAATATTTTAGATCAATAGCAGATAGTGCTACTCGTGTTAGGAAAATCTATGTACACCCAAAAACAAAAGTCTCTCCCTCTAAGCCTTATGCTCTAATTCCATAACTTGGGGTCCAGGTAATTTGCAGTTGTGAGAACGCCTGGACAGATGCAACCCAATTTACACGTAACTTTTCTCGACACTGACAACAGTTGGTAGCATTGAATCCAGTCTTTATGCAAGTAAAATTGTGAGTAGACGAATCACGAAACATTTCTCCATTCTGAGATGAACCTCTCGGGTTCAGAGCGTGTTGTCCAATGAACATCATATGTTAATTTCAATATTGCTGTGTATGTAATGTATAATTTCAGTATATACTGTATATTCAAAGAAATAAAAACACTGATCACAGATGAATCAGAAAATGCTTGAAAGTAGACGAAAATATCAAATCTAGAACAACTGCTGGACATAAGTTAGTAAATGATTGCCTTCATTGACAGACCTTCTCCAATTCTCCTCATTCCAACATTTTTTTCTCTCTGGAGGAGAGAAAATCTTGCTTGTTACACTGAGTATGTATTGAAATTGAAACATTTGAAAAAGTTAGAACCTGACCTGGATTTGAACGCGGGTCCGCCGAATATAAGTTCAATGCGCTAAGCACTTACCTACCTCGTCACTTCATTTTCCGCTTAACTATTAGCTAGTTAAAAGCATTGTAAGACTATACACAAAATACTCGTACTAATACTCGTATAAGGAGACGTTCCTTATGAGTGACACAATGACTTACTCGAGGTTTCCTTCCTTAACTCAAAAACAAGTGATATAGACTTTCGTCAATGAGGAAAATATCGCGAAGCGTTATTCAAGATGAGGCTACCTCATCGTTTTTAACTGGTCCCGATTTACATTACTGCAATTCTTCCTCACCGTAACTTCTAATTTCTAAAGAGGAAAAGCCGGCAGACATTATTTTCGCATTCTTTGAATTGCATCAACACGTGTAGAAATAGTGTGTGCTATGTTTATGTAACATAGCTACTAGTTTATTTTCTTATCTTTGTATCAAGTGTGAAAGCAGAGAACTGCCATTTCAGTGACCCGCGTTCGAATCCCAGCGTGACAGTTTTTTTCTTTATTCGATGGTATTGTTTACGTAATTGATATTGTAATTCTGTTGTTATTATTATTATTATTATTATTATTATTATTATTATTATTATTATTATTTTATTATTATTATGCGTATAACTGTATGAATTTCGATGGCAACTGTCGCCGAATATTAAAAAGTGAATATGGTAGAACTATGAAATAAAGTAAAGAGATGTGCGTAATTTTATCATGAAATTATATGGCGCAACGAATTTTATCTTATCGCAAACGGTTATCGTCGAATATACACGGTTAAAGGAGCACTCTGTTGATCAAATTAATAGAAAATGCTAAGACAAGTATTGGCCACCGGCAGAAACAAATACAGAGTAACTGTAAGTCGAGTACGTACTATTGTACAGTATGCTCAAAGACCTTTAGAGACTATCTTCCTGGCTTGGCTCACCATTTTAATTTGCAATCCACGTAAGCAGTTTGAGACAAATGTCAATCGTATTTGGCATTTGGAAAGTTAAGCAAAAATGATAATAAACTTATGTCTAATATAAGTTGGAAGAATTTCAAAACAGATTAAAGTAGTCAGAATTTTTCAATGTAAGTTCACATACTTTATATATCTGCGACTTGGTACTAAAAGGGCTAATGTCAACACGAAGTAGTTTGGAGTATATATACCATTCATATTAACATGTGCTTTTCTTGCAAAAGAAAATATCCATTTATAGGCGTTAAAATTTGACGAACATCTCATTTTTTCCCCAAAAGTGACATTGGCCCTTTTAGACCCGAATCACATATTATATATATATATATATATATATATATATATATATATATATATATATATATATATATATATATATATATATAATTTAATCGACAAGATATGAAGAGTTTTCTTTGTAAGGATTCATGTTAAGTAAGTACTTTTCAAATATAATAAATGTAATATGTTTATCTCAAAAATACTTTTTGTTAGTAATGTCTTTTTTCACTCTTTTTATCTCTTTGTAAGGCTTTATGCAACATTGGTACTTCTAAAATATAATGATCATAATGTAATGTTAATCAAAGTCAAGTTGTTCAAAAAATATACTGTAATGTAAAATAATTATATACGTATAAAATCTGATCAGATGCAACAGAAAATACAAACAAATGCTATTTGTTTGTAATGTTTACCATTTGTCTTTCAGCCGTTTTTAAATCCTTATTATAAGGCTTCGTGTTAGGTTAGCACCGTTAATATATAATAAGAATAATAATGCAATGTTCACCAAAGGCAAGTTGTTAATATTATATATTTCTATATATATAATTTGATGAGATTTAGTGGAGAAAATTTATATAATAGTTTTAGTAACGATTTTTTGTTTATAATATACTTCTTGTTTCATTATTTTTTATTTGATTCCATGTCAGTGAGGCCTAGACAAAGAACGACGTGTACAGAAGGGGTCGTCCTCAATGCAATATCGTATATCAGTGGCTCCCAATCATGTTTACCTGGCACCCTCAATGCAAGCCCTTAATGCTTCACACATTTCTTACCGCTTGTTAGCTACACGTACTTTTTTCTGATCTTTTACCTCATTTCAGATGCATTATTGAATTTTCAATTCGATAATAATAATAATAATAATAATAATAATAATAATAATAATAATAATAATCTTAATATATTTATATTTCCTCTAGCAAGACTTCTGAATACCTTTGTAATGCAATATTATTATTTACCAGCTGTATTCCTAATTAAACCACAGTTCGTATTCAAAAATATTTTGCATTCCTACTTTTAATTTAACATCTCTCTTATATCATTCGTAATATTTCTAATTAAGAATGTACTATATTTCTGTCAGTAGCTTCTGCACTTCTGTTCTTGGAAATAACATCCCATCAATGTGGGTTTTCATCGCTCTAATAGTGATAATTTTTTTCGGTTCACCAAACCATATAAGGTAAATATCACTTCATCAAAGAATACCGTTGGGAGGGGCAAGGTGGTTCAGTGGTAGAACGCTTAGCTCTGGTGTGTAGGACTACTGGTTCCATTCCCGGCCAAGTAAGGTTGTGGTGGACAATATTGTAAACGTGAGTTTTCCCGGGGTACCCTCGTTTCCTTTTGTTTCACCCGTTCTTTCATCATCATTCACTTGCTTTAATCATCGTCATCCTAAAGGGCATAATGTGGGACGTTAAAATGACAGTCTGAAAGTTACCAGAGAATACCATGTCATTTACGACAATATTGTTGTCATCGATATTTCATATCATTACTTCGCAAAACTCAATGCGGTGATCAAAGTCGTCTTCCGTTATTTCATGCACTAAACGCATTCTCTTAGGGTTTAAACTTATACCGCCTTATGCAGAGTCGTTTTGACGTATGATTAGCGTCATACTAAAGGTTTGACTACTGCAATTAACACATGTTAATCGAACTCTTTAGTATGGTACTAATCATACTTCAGAATGACTTTACATAAAGAGCATAGCGTACAAAAATTCATTGCGCTGAACTCTGGGAAACACTTAGCTTGTTAGCAACTCTGGTTATCAATGAATGCGGAATTTCCACAAAAGATTGTAAATTCAAAGAAACTGCCAAATTGCTACATTGTTTCGGCCTTCCTGATCGCATGCGGTACCTTTCTGCAAAACATTCAGTGGCCTCTTAGGCAGTTGACTTCGAAATTGGGTTACGTTCGAAAAATGTAGCATTAAATAACTGTTGTACCTCTGTATATGATCTCTTCCTATTCTATAACCGGTGTCACGTCAGAAGGGCCCGAACAAAAGGGCGAGGACAGAAAGACCTTAGTCAAAAGGGCTCCAGTCATAAGGGCCTGAGTCAAAAGGACCCTGGTCAGAAGGGCTCCAGTCAAAAGGGTCCCCTGACAAAGAGGCCCCACGTCAAGAAATCTGAGATATAGCCTGCAAAACTTCAGAAGTATAAAAATACATATTAGATAAAAAATATTACGTGGACATACCTGTTTATTTGTGTTGAAAGAACATACATGTGGAAAAAATATAGGGTTAGTAAAAATGTGACGACAGACCAGTAATAACGATACGCGTGGACGGAGGTAAGGTAAATATTGCAGATGAATTCTGCGATATTTGATATCACACAATATCTATTGAATGGAAAGAGGTGGGTTTGACACATCAATTTAGGCTAGAATGTTCCCACAGATGAAAAGAAGTACTCATTTTTTTAAAAAAATCTATCTTCATTCGTTTGCGAAATAGGGTGCTAAATTTGACATTTGTATCTAGTAGACCAAAGTATCTGGACAGGCAAAGAGACACGTAGATGTAGTAAAGTAAAAGGTTGCAGGTGTGTTGATGCGAAAACTGCACTGAGTGAGGGCGTGGACATAATGACAGCCATCTTGGATTCCGCCATATTGGATATCACATAATATTTTTAAATGGAAAGGAGTATGTTTAGCACATTAATTTAGGATTGAATTTTCCCACAAACGAGAATATGATTACTTTTTTACCAATCCTCATTGTTTTACGAGGAAAGTGTGCTATGTTTGACATTAGTGTGTAGTAGACAAAAGTATCAGGGCAATAACATAATAATGTGGCGGAGGAAGAGCAAATGTTGCAAGTGTGTGTTGTTGCAAAAACTACATTGAATGGGGATGTGGACACTGTTGATCACATAAATATTCAGATATTATTAAACAAACTACTATAAAATGTCCTCTAAAATTATTTTATCTCTCCAAGTTAATACAGTTAGTATTTAATAGCAAACACACAACGATTTGTAACTTTCTTTAAGCATTTCGGCATCGTTGTTACAGTTTTCCTTGTGTAGGCTGGAAGTTCTTGACATTTATTTCTGTATTTACTTGTCGAAAAACTATTATTCTACCATCATATTCGTGCAGGTTTTAACTTAAATTCGTCGATAAAAAACATTTCCACCAGTTTTTGGGTTTATTTTCAAAAGCTCTAGAAAATTTAAGTATCTTATATGTCTTAATTTGGGTAATACATGGTTTCTTTCTAGCAATTCTACCATTATATCCTTCTCGTATTAACTCTACATGGTACAATACACTGACCAGAAGAAACATCGTTATCACCCACTACTATTTGAACGACATTGTTGAGCTCTACCAAATATTCGAAACTGCACATTAAAAGCATTCTATTGCTTTATAGTCGTAAAGTAACAATTAATCACAAATATACTTACTATTAAAATATATTATACATATGTGGTAACTTCTCAATATTTTATAAACGCAAGCAAACGAACAAAAACTTTAGGAACACAATGAAGTACTATTTATTAGTTACCTATCTAAATACTTTCTTCTACTAGAAACAAATGTCAAACTTAGCACACACTATCGCATAAATGAATAGAGATCGGTCAAAATTCGACTCAGTAAGGGATGCACACGGGACAAGTCGAGACAGAATTTTCCTGAGAATATCCGAGTCGAGACACAGCTCTTCCAATAGAAAAATGCACATTTTTCGAGTCGAGATATCACATTTACAATACATTTTTGAGACGAGATAGCCTCAAATCTTGTCTCGTGTGCATCCCTAATTTAGATTATCGTTTGTAGCAAGATTCTAGCCTAAATTTATGTGACACAAGTACTCCTGTCTATTTGAAAATATTTTATGGTATATAATATGCGGAATTCAAGTTGGGTGCCATGATCATTTAACGCAGTTTCAACACCAATACCAACCTGTAACATTTACTTTTTCTTTGTCCATTTGTCTCTTTGTTACTGTCCTGTCATGATACTTTTTTCTATTAGGTACATATGTCAAATATCCTGTCTCATAAACAAATGGTAATGTATCAAAAATGAGTTCACATTCACATTTGTGGAAATATAAAGCCTAAACTGAAGGGTAAGATCATGGCCTTTTCCATAAAAAAAATGTGCGATCCGCAATATAGTGTAATTCAAAATGGCTTCCACGGTGACAACACTCCAAGCCAATGCAGTTTTTGCAATAACACCAATTGCAACATTTGATTTTCCTCCGTCCACGCGTGTCGTTATTATTTCTCTGTCCCAATACTTTTGACTAACCCTGTATGGAGATCCACATGTTTGTTCTTTCACCAAAATTAAAGAAACGTTTTCAAGATAATATTATTCATATAATACAGTGAAACCTCTGAATAACGGACACCAATGGGACATTAATTTTTGTCCGTTATTGGGAGGTGTCCGCTACAGAGAGGTTCAGAAATTTAATTTCTCCCAACGGTAATTGTATGCAGTAATATACAGTAAAAACATTATGTATGAGCGTAAATACGTAAAATTCAATATAAAAATACTGTATTTAGTAGTACAGTATTTGAATTACTGGGAGGAATGAAAGAGAAATTCAGTTGTTAAATAATAATATTGCTGGGGATGTGTTAATATATTTGTATATTGCAAAAGATAATGCGTGTATGGTAATTTTCTTAAGTACATGTCATCACCCTGTAAAAAATCCATTAATTCACATACCGCCTATACTAAAAGTATAAATAGCTTAATAAGTGCATATAGTATTATTTTTAAACATTGAAAATGTTGAGAACGAACTTACCAACTATGAATTTCTTAAGAAAAAGTCTGCAATAGATGTCTGCCGTGTACATCCTACGGACACTAGTTTCTGTTCGAAATTTGCTTGTAACTGTTGGATCAATTGGAGAACTTCTGTCTCACCGCGATTAATGGCAAATTTCTTTAACTGTTCAACTGTTTGACACGCCAATTTGTAGTTTGGTATCTCGAGTTGATACAACGAATTTGCTTCTGCTGTTTCCTCTTCACTTTCACTGCACTCATTGTCTTTCATATTGTTTACGATTTTAGCGATTTCTGTACCGTTGTTTTCAATTGACAAATCTTTATCAATAGACGTGTAATCGGACGCCTCAACATTTCCATGTCCAGCTTGTACGAGAAGTGTCTGGATAGAACTTTTGATTTCATCACCCTCTACGTCTTCCACCTTTGGCTCGCACGGGGCAGAAAACCCAGCTTTCGAAAAACAGTTCCGAATGGTTTCTTTTTTCACTGCTTTCCACGACAAATTTACCCAACCAATGGCATCGAGTACATTGATCGATTTACTAAGTGCTGTAGAAGAAACTGAATGGTCCATTTTGCAATAAGACGTCTGAGTATCATCTGCCTATAATGACTTTTGAATACTCGAATGATACCTTGATCCAGTGGTTGACAGACTGATGTGGTGTTCGGAGGTAAAAAAAAATTAACTCTACATTTTTTAATTTTAGTTGTGGGTGGGAAGAAGCGTTGTCGAGGGAAAGTAGAACTTTTCTTTTTTTGTTTTGCCATTTTCTTGTCAAAATTTGTAACCCATTCTGTCATGATATCCCTTGTCATCCATGATCTTTTGTTCGCTGTCCACTCTACAGGTAGTTTTCTAATATCAATGCCTTTAAAACAGCGAGGTTTTGCTGCTTTCCCAATAACTAATGGTTTTTCTTTGTCCCCTGCCATATTTGCACACAAAAGCACAGTTAATCGTTCCTTTGATATTTTCCCACCCGAACATTTCTCACCGCGAAAACTTAATGTCTTTTCAGGTAAAGCACGAAAGAGAAGACCCGTTTCATCTGCGTTATAAATGTTTTCTTCACTATAGCCTGAAATAATGGACTCAAGTTTATCCTTCCAGTGTTCAACCTGCTTTACTGGAACGTCGATTGATTCCCCACAAATGGTTTTAAAAGTTATGTTGTGCCTGGTACGAAATTTTTCCAGCCAGCCATTCGACGCTTTAAAATTTTCGAACCCTAGTTCTTTTGCTGCTTCCCTAGCTTTCTCCTGAACTAAAGGACCGGAAATTGGTATGTTCTTACTTCTTGCTACTGAAAACCGTTCGAAGACAACACTATCGACAGCTAGACCTTCACATTTTGGAAATTTATTTTTCCTACTATCGCTGCCGTTTTCACGCCACTGCTTTAAAATATTGTCCTTTTGTTGTAGAATGGAACTAATTTGAGTCTTACCAACATTAAACTTCTCGGCAGTTACCCGGGCACTGCTTTTCGTTTTTTCAACCCATTCGATCACTTCAACTTTTTCGCGAATTGTTAAAGTCTTCCGCTTCGCGGCCATCGTACTTAACTAAATGTAACCAACCCACAAATTATACGCACAACACGGCACTCTCTTTTGCACTGTATCAACTGATGAAGAATAATATGCCGAAGATGTTTGGATATTTTCCTACATGAGAGGGGAAAGCGGGAGGCAAAGCGTTTTTCATTTATTTCATATTTTCAGAACCTTCTCAAAAGATGCGTTAGGAACCAACTAACTGGCTAAACTCTTTTGTTTAGCGAAAAAGGCGTGCTTTTCCCTCTACAAGGGCAATAAAACTCATTAGCAAGTGTCCTCGGAGAATCCTCAGTGCGGTTGCGGAAGAAACATGTGTGTTTGGTACTGACGCGGTATCTTCGTTGGCGGAATGGATGAAAAGGCAAGTTATTGAGAGTGCATTTGTTTATTGGTCCCAATCACAAAGACTAGAGAAAGTCTTAGACTTATGTCCTTTCACATCATCTTAATAACAATAGCAATGGATGTAGTATCTCAATGAAACATCGAAATGAAACTTTGCGTAGCACATCCAAAAATCTATTAATCTAATTACTTCATTCGTTTTCGCCACATGTTGCTGCTGCTATCTTTCTGGACATGTATTATCCACAATGGATACATTTGTACTTTAAGATCTATCAGTATCCACATTTTCGAGCTTACAAAAGTGTTAAAGGGAAAAAAGAAATGTATCCTTGGCAATCACGTTTTCACCCAAGTTGTTCTGCAATCAATTCCCCGGCCGAATATACCAGATGAACATGGGTGTTTTCTTTTCTTTCATTGATGAGAACAATATGGAATGTGTTGGTGACGAGGGCTGTTTATTTTCGATTTTAAATCAGGAAGTACTGATGATGTTTTTAACATTTCCCTACGGTTTATAGACATCAAAAACGTACACTCACATCTGATGTGTTGATTGCAATAAAACCGGCAAACGTGCATTTATATTTTCTTGAGTATTTCCCGTGTTTTTATTCAGAAAATATGCCCATTTTTCTATGAGTGGCAGCATTACAGAAAAAAGAGGCAAAATTTTGAATGATAATCAAATTGCAGAACTTGTGAATAACTCCGACTCAAATGGTTATTAGTTAAATAGTAATGACATTGATGATTTCTTCCTCAAGGGCGTATCCGGGAATGAACAAGATAGTAACTCTGTTTCGAGGGAACCTGAGGTTGCGCCGAAAAAAAAAAACGCCTCGTCGCTATGTGAAGGCATATTCTGATGTAGCTTCGAGGGATGAAATTCGGGTAAAAGTAAAACCCTTGTTTAGTTGTACTCCGGGAATTGATCTCTCTACATAGTGTTCCCTGTATAGAATATCTCAGCTGGTTTTACGGATGAATATATATAGTAGAAAAAGGAACGAATCAACACGCAAAACTGCAGATTGAGCAATAGAAAATTACTGAAACAAAAAAAAACTTTTTCTAAATGAAAGCGTTTTACTTCAATTGAACACAAAACATATTTTACACTAATTATTCAGAAATGCGTTGTACGGAAGCCAGCTTTACACATTGTTTACATACCAACAGCGGAAGGGCTATTAGTTTGTCTGTCACATGGTGAAAGAAGCCGTTCTTTTCTGCTGTTTGACTTATCACTTGTCAATGCTCACGTACTATACAGGAAAACATATCTCACTTCGATCTTTTTGTGCGAAGCTAGCACAAGAACTGCATTCAGCAGGCATTGAACTAGATGGCCATCCCAAACTTCACCCGGTTTAAGGCTGGAAGCAAATGGACCATTACCCATACAGAGTTTCCCTAATATCCGTAAATCCTAATACAATGAGACAAAAGGAGATGCAAAGTCCGTAGCACTCGCACGGTGAAAGGAAGTTTTAAAAATAGCTTTATTATTTCATATGTGAAATTGCAGTTTACGTGGGAAAGTGCTTCCAAATGTACGACACTAAAGAGAAGCACTGGGATCTCTATTTGCGAAGACAAATTTCCTGTGAAGTATAACTTCAGTATTGCATATCAACTAAGGTTGTGTCATGTAATAAAGTTTGTGCGTACATTTGTTTCTGTAGATGTGTATTTTCTACTGTGTGCAATAAGTTTAAAAACTGACAAAAAGAAACACATTTTCGAGGATCACACCCAATCCAAGCAAAATAGACGGTTCTTTTCTCCAATTTTCAACAACTCGTGCTTTTATTGAATATCTGGTTAATTTCTAAGATATTAGTTTAAAGTATCATGTAGATATGATATTTTGGAACTTTCTATAAAACGCGCCGGACAGTAAAAGTGAACTACCCGTCGGCTGAGAGTAGTAAATACGCGCCAGGGAAAATAAACACACTGCTGAACAAGACGACACTTACTTAGACGTGACGTTTCGATCTTCTAGCCAAGATCGTATCAGACGTACACACGAGCCAGGAAAATGTGGCAATGTTCCACCCCATGTAAGCTGCGAAAGCGATGGCGCGGAATAAAGAAAATCGTATCAGATATGTCATTGTTTGGCTTTAAAATAAACCTATAAGTTTGTTTGAAGAAAGTCACTTTAAGGGGGCAGACTACTAAATAGTTTTGAAAGACTAATAATTTTTCTTTTGCCCGTTTTTCGTAAGTGGAAAGAGGTAATAAAATGTAACTTACCACAATAATAGATAATGCTATTCTACACCTGAAAATACGGATCGAAAGAATTTTCAGTGTTGCCATCCATAGAAATAACAGTGTGACCAGAATTTGAATTACTCAAAAATCCAGGTAAAGGCAGCGACTAGAAAAATAAACTCAACGGTAATTGATGACTTATCATGCTGTCTATCCTTCTTGTTTACTACTTTTTAAATAATATTTCTATTTATTTTATAAACCTTACATAAATTCTTACAAAATAAATAAGTCATTACAAAATAAATAGAAACATTATTTAAAAAGTAGTAAACAAGAAGGATAGACAGCATGATAAGTCATCAATTACCGTTGAATTCATTTTTCTAGTCGCTGCCTTTACCTAGATTTTTGAGTAATTCAAATTCTGGTCACACTGTAATTTCTATGGATGGCAACACTGAAAATTCTTCCGATTTGTATTTTCAGGTGTAGAATAACATTATCTATTATTGTGGTAAGTTACATTTTATTACCTCTTTCCACTTACGAGAAACGGGCAAAAGAAAAATTATCAGGTTTTCAAAAATATTTAGTAGTCCGCAGCCTTAAGATCCTTCTAGAAGTGTTATATATATATATATATATATATATATATATATATATATATATATATATATATATATATATATTAATAATACACCGCAGCAATCCAGAGATAATGATGTCTCAACTTTCACTGAGTAACATTAAAATTACCAAGTATTGCATAATGAAATTTTCAGGACTTAAAATTAATAAATGGACCTACATATCGCGCACGGGAAATTATTTTACGATTTCTTTTCCGATATATAGTCGTATGAACATTAACTAACCAAAAGAGTACAATAAAATAAGCACTCTTTCTTTCATTAATTCCTATTTTTCTCAGTGCTCAGTACAAAGAAAAGTTTCATATCTTACTTATTGAAATGACATTTCAACAATAACTAACGAGGTACGACAATGCAATATAAATTTCGAATGATCATCAAATCAGCACCACGAAATGAAGAGCGTAACTTTATGAAATGGATAGTAGTAACTAAATTACGGTATCGGAAATCTTGAGTATAATACATGATTGCTAACTTCGTGCAAGTATTAAAGAAAACATAAAATACATTTTGATTTGGAACACGTCGCCATCTCCGTATGTTCCGTCACCTGTTATATATACGTGTTTAACAATCAGTGTTAATGTAAGCTGCTCCATGGATAAGCGGTTAATGTACGGCGACCCGGGTTTAGTTTCTGACTTGAGTACATGTGGCTTGGATTCCACGTTAATCAGAGGGTCCACGTCTCATAAGGTTTCCATCCTGAAGGGGGCGTTAAACTCAAAATCAACTCCACTTAGCGTGTTGATATCATTCGAGTAATGAACTATAGCAGTTATGAGATCAGAAGACCCTGACAGTGTAAGAAATACTGCTGAAACTCTGGTAATCCTAGTTGATTCCTATTGGAAAAATCCTTCGGGGCGATTTCGTTGTTCCAGGAAGAGGCATTCACTATCGTAGAAGATGTATCTTCTTTGGCGATTTAGGAGAATACTGTCTCACTACTATTACATAAAGTACCAAAAGGCGCACACGACTCAAACCAGTATTTATAAATCATGGGGAAAATAATATATAGTTGTTTGTATAGTAGAAAAAAAATGTTTTTTCTATACAAATAAGAAAGATATTTGCTTAAATCGTAAGAATCCCTTTTAATGTGAGCAGGCATTTATTTTAATAAAATAAAATTGTTTAAAAATTTGGTTAAACACATCTCTTATAACACAGCTCTCTCACCTTAATATCTCACTTTAATTTTCAAAAGAATTGGGAATTGTAGTTAGCATATATGCCAATGGGACTCTTCGATGTTAAGATCTTGTGATGTTGATTTTGACGTTTTAATATCGAAAAACTGAATTACATCGAAAAGAAAAATAATATATAGTTTTACGAAATGCTTCAGTTCAATAAAATATACCGTATACCTATGCACTTAGTACTCTTTTCTTTCGTTAATTTAAGGTAGTTGTACGCTAGACGATAATAAGATTGTTATATGCCCCATTACATCTCAATTTAATAGGTCTCTAGATGCTCTTTAGATAAGCCTGTACGCTTTCTGCGCGAAAGATTGGTTCATTTCTGGTAAGAACATTTGCTGTTTGGATCCAACAGTAGCCAGTAGGTCAATGTTTTACATAACATTGCTACTAAAATTTACACTAAACTCCAATATGCCTAATTATCCGATAAATACCATAAGTTGCTGTATATAAAAAAAAATCCAATTACAATTAAATTTTCGAAATCGAAAATATCAAAGCATTAAAGGAAATTAGAGCACGCAATAACGACGCAAAATAAATTTAAATAGAAATTGCTAGAGCTACATGTATTTGATTAAGAATGAGAGGCTGGAGACATCAAGTAGATCTGTCTTTAAGATATTATAATACGTCTTGAAAATGCAAACCATTTCTAAGTAAAAATTTGTATAGCATTGCTTTTCATATTTTATTTAAGAAATATAAGCAAGGTATGTAGCGCAGTTTCCTGTCTTCAGGCAGTACTGATCGTACGTAGAGAATTCGTTACTTTAAGAAAAGTGAGAAAGAAGGCAAAAATCGTACCTAAATAAAATGTATTTACGTATAACAAGAAACATTATTTATATCTATAACATAAACTATTTATTAAATATAGATAGTTTTTGTTAAATATAGTTTGTCATCAGAAAAACAGGTTAGTTTTCGATTTATCAAGAGAAAAAAAAAAGAAAAAATGGATATTAATATGTTTTTCAGTAGTTCGTTATGGTTCTTTCATTTTGGTATTTAGATCTATCGTTATTTTATTAGTAGCAAAATTTCAAAAATTTTAAAATACTTGTTCTAGTATCTTTTATATCCCTAGTCTGATACCAAGCCATTCCACCCACTACCTCAATTTCACCTGAACTAGCATTTTCTTCTGTGTTTTCCCAGCTTGGTGATAAATTTAGATAAAACGAATATTTTTCTTATTCCTTTCAGATTTGTTTTTTTCCTTTCACATTGAATGCTGAAGATTTCAAATCTCAAACTTGAACAATTTTTTGTATTAACGAAACAGCTTCTCATTATTTCAACATTGTAATAAAATTGAAATGGAAACAAAAAACGTTTCTATTAAAGTTGAAGTGAAAACAGAAAACATGTTATCTCAAGAATGTAATTATGAACTTTGTACTAGTAGCTCTGACGATCATAAAGATCCTCTTGCAATACGCTTGGAATGTAAGGAACGAGAAAGTACAACGGATTGAGAGAATTTCGCTCCAGAAAGTAGTGAGGATAAAACAATATCAGATTGGAAACTAACTTCTAAAGCAATATGTTTGATCAAGCGTTTGTCAAAAGTTGAAGTACCTGTAAATTCCAATAGTTTTCACAGTAACATCAAAACAAATTCCTCCGATTTAAGAAACAGCACAGAAGAGTCAAGCAATTAGATATCTTCCAATATTGGATATAAGAATGATCACGAAGGGGACGTTCAAGAAAATAAGGAAGATGCAGGTAGCAATGCTCAGGCTGTCAGGTACGTTTAAATGTGTTTATTTAATAAGAGTTACATTTTTTATACTTATTTTTTTCAACTTGCAATACTTAGTTAACTATTCTTTTCGTTTCGTTTTAACTGAGTAAATGGAACCGCAAACATTTAAATAAATAAAAAAAAGAAAAAGAAACAAACACATCCTAATGTTTAGCTTATAAGTTCAAGTGAGCAATACTTGATCCACAACGAAATGACATCAAGTCCTAACTTTAGGTTTTCTTGCTTCATTTTTTATATTAACTAGTCACATCATAGTTTAATAAAAAGCATTTCCAAACGATGCTTTATAATCGTTTAATGAGTTGGCAGGCAAATGTGCTGTGGCCTGTTTATTAAATAATTAAGTACAGGGTGCGGCACGTAAAACCGGCCCGTCGTAATATTCTGGTATATTGTATTTTTGGCAACACTTAAATAATCTACCTTCCTACCAAGAGATGGCGTGTCGAGGTCGGGTCGACTTACGTGACCTGCAGCAGTCACGTGCAGCCGCAGCCAGTGAAACTTGTCGAAACCAGTTGAGAAAAAGGTCTCGTTGTGCTAAGTTAAGTGAGTGTCAGTGTGTGATAATGCCGTATTCGATACCCGAGCGTGTTGCCATTGTTGAAGTGTTCATTCTCACTGGATCTTTTCTGAAAACAAAGAATTTGTTTCGGGAGAAATTTCCAGGACGTTCTGTGCCAGCAAAAAGCACCATTCAGAAATTAATTGAAAAATGGCGGCGTACAGGATCGGTTCAAAATGCTCCCAGGAACAGACGACCATCTGTCTGTACACCTGAATTAAAGATGCAGGTGGAGTAGATAATGACAAGAAGTCCTCGAAAGTCAACCAGGAGATTGAGTCAACAGGTTCATGCGAGTGAGAGAAGTTGCAGACGTGTTTTAAGGGGACTGAAGTTAAAACCGTACCGGATAAGTGTTGTGCAAGAACTGAAGGAGCCTGACCTGCAGAAGAGGGTGCATTTCTGTTCATGGCTGTTGAGCAATGTTGCCAGTGGTTTCTTGGATCCACTAATACTCATCATGAGTGACGAGGCGTGGTTCGACCTGTCTGTGTACGTAAATTACCAAAACAACCGGTATTGGTCGACAGAAAATCCACACGCAATCCACCAGGTACCCGTGCATGATGAGAAGATTGGTGTTTGGTGTGCCATTTCCGCCACACGCGTTATTGGGCCCATATTCTTTGAGACGACAGTGAACAGTGACGTGTATATGGGAATCCTGGAGGAGTTTTATACACACTTGATCAAGGAGGAGCTTCAGTTATGTTACTTTCAGCAGGACGGTGCAACATGCCACACATCAGCTGCATTATTGTCCCTTGTGCATGAGATGTTTACACCAGAGAGGACAATCAGCAAAGGCTTGTGACCTCCTCGGTCACCAGACTTGTCCACGTGTGACTTTTACTTATGGGGACTGTTAAAGGAAAGAGTATACGAAACAAATCCACACACAATTGAAGAACTCAAGACCAGGATCCAGGATGTCACCAATAGCATTACAACACAAGAACTGACAAGGGTATATATGAATCTCCTCAATCGTGCTCACATGTGTGTTGAAGTGGGCGGAGGACACTTTCAGCACCTGTTGTAAAGGCTGCTGTGAGGGTGAGTAGTCATATTCAACACATTACATTTCATTTACGTGTTGTATAGTTAATCATATTCAATACATTACATTTCATTTTATATGTTCACTTTACGGGCCGGTTTTACGTGCCGCACCCTGTATTAATTTTTTGAATGATTGGCAATAAGCAGTTGATTAACTCAAACTATCTTCGTGTGCTGGTTTGAGTTCTATTTTAAGGAACATTTGTTGTTCTACTGTTACTGTGAATGAAGGAAACGTTTGGGTGATTAACCATAGGGAGTCACAATTCAATTAAAACAAAATGTCAGTGTTCTCTGTGTTCTCTACCTTTCACCACGTCAAATTGAATTCAATCATGATACGTATCAACTAAATAACACAGAGAAGAAATGTCAAGATATGTATGCTGTTTCTCAGCAAATGTTGCTTAGGCGTCTATGAGAGAAAGTGACAATGTATTACAGTGGTTGCAAAGAGTGTTAAATCATAGTAATACACCGAGGGTTGAAGTAGATACCGGCTTAGTAGTTCGTGCTGGAAAGTAGTGAATGTGACACGGATGAGGTTTCTATTGAACCATGCCGTCTCGAATATATACATCATTTAAATAATTCAGAGCCCTTTATGCTATTTAAATTTACGTATTGACTTAAAAGTGTAGAATTAGTGCTAGATGGATTTTTAGATAAATTTGGCACAAAATCAATTTAATAAATTAGTTGACTAAACCTTTTTTTTTATTTTCACAGTGCTTCGTTTGATTATTCGTTTCTTAATTTATTTTGAATCAAACTTACGAATTTGGTTTATTCTTTAACATTTAATCTGAAATATATTTGATAATTTTAAGTTTTTTTTTTTGTTTCACTGGTGTTAAAATATTAAAGTCTTACACGTTCCAGGCGTGAGTACTAATACTTATTTTTAAATTTGTCATCGATATTTCAGGTACAAACGTTAAACTCCTTTTATTGGGTATTTTTTGCAAATCTCGAGTGTGTGGTTATTGTCATTTTATTGATGGCATTTCGGTGGATTTACTAATAACTAATTAAACGTGCAAAACATCTACATTGAACACATACTAACCTTGTACGTTCCAGCTGTAATGAATAATTACTGCTGAAAGGATATAGTAAACTTCTCGCGGGAACGAATACTGTTAAATATTAAGTAGTCTGCCTTTTGGCTGGTCGTGGGCCTAGTGAGGTGTTACTTCGTTTTTATGTTAGATTTGGACCTGGAATGTTTCTTCCACGTTTGTTGATCGTCAGCTTTCTCATTTAGGTACTCCCAATATCTTCTTCTATATTTTAAAATCATCGATTCGTTGCATACTCCCTTCTGCTCATCACTGCCATTCCATCATTCCCTTATGGCGGTATGAAAAAGACATTTTTTTTCGGAAGATGTGTTAAGACCAATTGGAATTTTACGAAAGATGCTGCCTAATTGTGCGAAATTAAGAATATGTTTTCAACAGTCAATTAGTTATTTCATTCACAGCAAAAATTGTTAGGTATAAAAAGTTTTACTTTCTGTGCAATTATAGATAAAAGTTCGCACATTACGCAGAAATGGGGTAACTTGTACTGTATCCTTTGTCTGACTCTTTATTAGTGAAGAATTATGGGTTTTCATATGTTTAATTTCTTCAATATTAATTCTAACAATAAAAGGCTTTGGAAATAGCACTGCATGGGTATATGCATTCTAATCCATTAATCTAGCTCCTTTTTCATTCATTTCATTTTTTTAGACCAATGCCACATATTTTTAGTCAACTCCTCTATATTATTATTATTATTATTATTATTATTATTATTATTATTATTATTATTATTATTATTATTATTATTATTATTATTATTATTATTATTAAAAGTACTAGTAGTGGTATTACATCGATATTTGTGATGATATTGGTTTCTACTCGTTACCGTGTACTTACTGTACACGACTGTTACGAAACCAAGGTTTTTACATGCCACCAGAAAAACGTTTGACTTTTTTATGATGATACTTTCAGACCCGGAGCTAGCACGAAACTTCTCACGTAATAAGTATAAATATTCTTTCTTATTCAGCAGTAAGCGGAGAAACGAATGTTAAAAAAAAATATGTTATTAATGGGACAGGATGGAAATACGTGGTGATCTTTGTCCCCATAAAAAAAATGTAAGTTATATGTCTGAATTGTGGAATTGTATGCGTAAATTGTTGGTCTATAGAGTAACAGGTAATACAAGTTAATTGGTAGCATCTGAGTAGTACCATAATTGGTAGTAAGAGATGCACCGACTTCTCACTATTTTGACGATTTTTCTTTTTTTTTCAGAAATGTACGAATGTTTGAAATCAATGACATGTTTACTTTTCCCCTTCAGTTTTGCTTTTAACCTTCAACTATAGTTTCCTCCCACGCCAAATCGTGCTTCCTTGCATTACTATAGTCTTAATTTCGTCTAAATATCTTTCCGGAAAAAACATTTATTCAGTTCCAGCATTTGTTTCACTTCATCTGGTATTCTCTAGATGTTTGTCCCATTCTCGTATTTCTTTTCCGACATCAGACAAAAATTCAAGACTCATACTACCCACAGAGAAATAAAGTCAGCTAAGTTTTAGTGTAATACGACTTATTAGTTTTCGGTGGATAAGAATCCTACCAAAAAAGTGTGTGAAAAGATTGCTAGAAATTGTAATACCACAAACAAATCTTTAATAAGGAGGGCAATTTCTATTTACGTAATAGGAGTGGTAACTAGTTACGGTAGTCGTAGCTGTACACAATAACTAGTATGCGTATCTGGTAAACAAAAAAAAAAAACAATCTCTATATTGATTTTCCTTTCAATTCGTTTTAACAACTGTATTAATAAATTAGTTAATTTAGTTTAATACCATAAGCACTAATGTCTATAATTATCTAATAATTTCGTAATTAAGATTTTTCTTCTAATAATTTCAATTTTTGTGTTTGGTTTTCGATGGATTTGACATTTGTGTCTAAAAATATACATACTAGTTCAGAATTTCTGGTATACATAAAAATATATTTTAAAAATGCATAGGTACGAATTGTACTGCGGCTTATTTTGTGCTAAGTGTACACCAAATTCCAAACAAGATAGATTCCTTGATTTTTAACGGAGTAGATTCCTCATATTTTTTTTTCTCTCAAATATCATCATGTACCATTTTTCCGTTATTTTATTTAAAGTTTTAAGTAGCACTTTTGGAAATGCTTTTTTCAATTAAAAAAAGATAACTACGGACGAATTATTTTAGAATATCTTTGACTTCTTTTCTAATATCAGACTCTTTCTATTTCTGTCTTATTAACCCACATTTTTCCGAATTATTTTTTGTGGCGAATTTTTTTGATATTTGTATGGAGTACTCTGTGATGAGGAATAATCACTAAATTCTTGAAATAAATTATCTGCATCCTACGTGTACACTTTTCGGAGGGTGGGTCGAAAATGATACATCGGAAATATCGTTCTTAGTCACAGGGGTCGTTTTCGACCCATTGAGAACATGAGGTTAAGTTTTCAATACGTTGTCCTTCTGAATAAATTTGTTAGTCAGTATCAACTGGAATTAAATGTTTACATTAATTAAAATTTGTTAATTTTAATTTTTACATTTTCGTCAGAGACGTGTTGTTTCCATAGATCTGCAATATTTGAACAGTTTATGTAGCATTGTTCTCTAATTTCTGATAAGAAACATTTTGATAATAACTATATGATCTATATATACGTGAAAATAGATTGTACACCATTTTGTAACTACACTAGCGCACCTATGATGCATACTTATGCCTGGGTATGAAACGCATCGAAACATTTCTCATGCAGAAATAGTTTGCATTTAACATTCTTTCGTTTTTTAAAAAACCTCAGATGCTGCTTAAAATTGAAACCAGTACTGTATGACCTATGTTGTAGTACCTGACAATGGTATCTGAAGATTTTGAAGTAGCATCAACTTCAGGCCCAGGCTTTAAATTCCAAAATTTCCTCGAAAGTATCTTGCAAATGCTTATGCGTAGGGTCAATGTGTGTAGGGTCAATAGTTTATCCAGCCTTCCTTTCAAGTATACAACAGTTTACGGTAACAACCTTTAGCATCCAAAGTGTGAACAGGAAATACCACTTCATTTCACGACTGAAAAAGCGATAGAGCTGCAGGTTTGGTCCAGTTGGTCCGCTCTACACATGTTTGCATTATAGTCGGAAACCAGTGCTGACATTTACACCAGGATCCACTTACCAGACGAAGAAGAACGGCTTGATGTTGTCTTCAGTGGTTGGGCACCGCGGTAGAAATAATAGACTTCGTCCCGTTGTGGGAAAATACTTGTGTGAATTGTAGCTGTTCCTTGGTGTGTATGTGGCCGTAGGCGTGTGATGGGTGGCTTTATTTAACACAGTAATAGACTCCGCTCACTGTCAGAGTTCGGAGCTTCCCACAGGAATTGGATTTTATGCCAATCTGGGTCGAATTTAACCTTGGTAACTACGTGTATATGTCATAGCGTATGATCAGTATTTTGAAGAATTCATGATACTCAGACTCCGTAGAATTTGGCCTTGAATTTCCACGTGAAATTGATTTGTTGCTAAGGGGATATAGCATTTAATGACTATTTTTTGATGAAGTATTGAGACACGTGATGTGTGTGTGTGTGTGTGTGTGTGTGAGGTCGTATGCCTGATGTAGTAAGATCACGTGACCAAAAGTAGTGATTGTGAGTACGATAATGATGTAAACGGAATGCAGAACGTACACTTATGTGTATGTGTATATCATTCCGTTAGCAGCTGTTGTGAAGGAAGAAAAATCGAATTAAAGATGATATCGTCAATGAATATATTAAGTAAGCTTACTACGTAATCATTGGATCCCTTCAAAATGATGCGTGATTTAGAGATGTGCGTACCATTTCGTATTGTAAACTTTGTGGTAGTTACAGTGAGTAATGGAAGGAAGGCATGTGTCGCATTTCAAGGAGGACAAAACAGTAATTTTACCATGACGCTGTACTGAAAAGTTAGAAGAAGATAATGGTGCATTATTATCGTATTTGCAAAGTGGAAAGATATGTTTAACATATAAAGGAATGAAGATTAATTTATCTGGACGTACCATGCACGATCTTGAATTTACTGAGATTATATCTTGTTCGTAAATATATGCCACGTGTACAAACAAGACCAAGCGTTATTTTTCCACATCTTCTTTCTTGCCGTTTGTACGTGCACGGATATCCGCATGCATAGTGACAATAGTCTGTGTGCATCAGCTACTGAAATGAAAGGTCGGTAAGGGTTCGGCTCTTGGGTCTAGCCTAGAAGGAGCTGAGCTATTGGAACGAAACTTACAGGATTAATAGCCCATTGGGCAACAACCTAACCGCGAAAAAAAGAAATTTAAATTTGCAAATACAAAGGGGGGACGGGGGGCAAAACCCTAAAGAAATGTCCAAAAGGCACAAAAGTCATAAATATTAATCAGAGTAACGTACTGAAGACAAAAATAATTTTTAAAAATTTTTCTACTGCTATTTGAAGGGAGCAGAGGGGGCATATTCCTCCATAAAATCCTATGGTTCGACTCTTGGGTCTAGCCTAGAAGGAGCTGAGCTATTGAAACGAAACTTGCAGGATTAATAGCCCATTGGGCAGCAACCAAACCGCGAAAAAACAAATTTTCAATTTGCAAATACAAAGAGGGGACGGGGGCAAAACCCTAAAAAATTGTAAAAAAGGCACAAAACTCATAAATATTAATCACAGTGACGTACTGAAGACAAAAATATTTTTTTAAAAAAAATTCTACTGCTATTTGAAGGGAGCAGAAGGGGCATATTCCTCCAAAAAATCCTATGGTTCGGCTCTTGGGTCTAGTCTAGAAGGAGGTGAGCTATTGGAACGAAACTTGCAGGATTAATAGCCCATTGGGCAACAACCAAACCGCGAAAAAAAGAAATTTTCAATTTGCAAATACAAAGAGGGGACGGGGGGAAAAACCCTAGAAAATTGTCCAAAAGGCACAAAACTCATAAATATTAATCAGAGTGACGTACTGAAGACAAAAATAATTTTTTTAAAAAATTCTACTGCTATTTGAAGGGAGCAGAAGGGGCATATTCCTCAAAAAAATCCTATGGTTCGGCTCTTGGGTCTAGCCTAGAAGGAGGTGAGCTATTGGAACGAAACTTGCAGGATTAATAGCCCATTGGGCAAGAACCAAACCGCGAAAAAAAGAAATTTTCAATTTGCAAATACAAAGAGGGGACGGGAGGCAAAACCCTAAAAAATTGTCCAAAAGGGACAAAACTCATAAATATTAATCAGAGTGACGTACTGAAGACAAAAATAATTTTTTTTTTAAAAAATCTACTGCTATTTGAAGGGAGCAGAAGGGGCATATTCCTCAAAAAAATCCTATGGTTCGGCTCTTGGGTCTAGCCTAGAAGGAGGTGAACTATTGGATCGAAACTTGCAGGATTAATAGCCCATTGGGCATGAACCAAACCGCGAAAAAAAGAAATTTTCAATTTGCAAATACAAAGGGGGGACGGGGGCAAAACCCGAAAAAATTGTCCAAAAGGCACAAAACTCATAAATATTAATCAGAGTGACGTACTGAAGACAAATTTTTTTTTTTAAAAATTCTACTGCTATTTGAAGGGAGCAGAAGGGGCATATTCCTCAAAAAAATCCTATGGTTCGGCTCTTGTGTCTAGCCTAGAAGGAGCTGAGCTATTGGAACGAAACTTGCAGGATTAATAGCCCATTGGGCAACAACCAAACCGTGAAAAAAAGAAATTTTCAATTTGCAAATACAAAGAGGGGACGGGGGGCAAAACCCTAAAAAATTGTCCAAAAGGCACAAAACTCATAAATATTAATCACAGTGACGTACTGAAAACAAAAATATTTTTTAAAAAAAATTCTACTGCTATTTGAAGGGAGAAGAAGGGGCATATTCCTCCAAAAAATCCTATGGTTCGGCTCTTGGGTCTAGCCTAGAAGGAGGTGAGCTGTTGGAACGAAACTTGCAGGAATAATAGGCCATTGCGCAAGAACCAAACCGCGAAAAAAAGAAATTTTCAATTTGCAAATACAAAGGGAAGACGGGGGGCAAAACCCTAAAAAATTGTCCAAAAGGCAGAAAACTCATAAATATTAATCAGAGTGACGTACTGAAAACAAAAATAATTTTTTTAAAAAATTCTACTGCTATTTGAAGGGAGCAGAAGGGGCATTTTCCTCCAAAAAATCCTATGGTTCGGCTCTTGGGTCTAGCCTAGAAGGAGGTGAGCTATTGGAACGAAACTTGCAGGATTAATAGCCCATTGGGCAACAACCAAACCGCGAAAAAAAAGAAATTTTCAATTTGCAAATACAAAGAGGGGACGGGGGGCAAAACCCTTGAAAATTGTCCAAAAGGCACAAAGCTCATAAATATTAATCAGAGTGACGTACTGAAGACAAAAATAATTTTTTAAAAAAGTTCTACTGCTATTTGAAGGGAGCAGAAGTGGCATATTCCTCCAAAAAATCCTATGGTTCGGCTCTTGGGTCTAGCCTAGAAGGAGCTGAGCTATTGGAACGAAACTTGCAGGATTAATAGCCCATTGTGCAACAACCAAACCGCGAAAAAAAGAAATTTTCAATTTGCAAATACAAAGAGGGGACGGGGGGTAAAACCCTAAAAAATTGTCCAAAAGACACAAAACTCATAAATATTAATCAGAGTGACGTACTGAAGACAAAAATAATTTTTTTAAAAAATTCTACTGCTATTTGAAGGGAGCAGAAGGGGCATATTCCTCCAAAAAATCCTATGTTTCGGCTCTTGGGTCTAGCCTAGAAGGAGCTGAGCTATTGGAACGAAACTTGCAGGATTAATAGGCCATTGGGCAAGAACCAAACCGCGAAAAAATGAAATTTTCAATTTGCAAATACAAAGGTGGGACGGGGGGCAAAACCCTAAGAAATTGTCCAAAAGGCACAAAACTCATAAATATTAATCAGAGTGACGTACTGAAGACAAAAATAATTTTTAAAAGAATTTCTATTGCTATTTGAAGGGAGCAGAAGGGGCATATTCCTCCATAAAATCCTATGGTTCGGCTCTTGGGTCTAGCCTAGAAGGAGCTGAGCTATTGGAACGAAACTTGCAGGATTAATAGCACATTGGGCAGCAACAAACCGCGAAAAAAATATCATGAAAGGAGCATGAATTTCAGAACAGGCCATAGGTCCCTTACAAATGAACCAAGGACTCGATGTCAATCAACAACCGGCACAGCCGCTGCATTGAGGAAAATGGAAGAGTTGATCCTGGACGATCAACTAATGACCATCCATCCACAACACTATACAGCACAATGGACTCAGTTATGGTAGTGTATTGTAAATAATTAATGGAAAATTGCACATGTCCAACGTAACAGCACATTGGGTAATGCGATAACATACTCCGCTTCAGACAAAAGCTCCGCAGTGATATGTCGTATCATTCCTTGAAAATTTTGGAGCAAGATGAAGAAAACTTTTTGCTCATGTGGTAACGTTGCACGAATGTGGACCTATATATATTATCCTGAAACTAAAGAGCAAGGAGTGGAAGCATTCCTCCTCATCTCATAAAAAGAAGTACAAAAGTAAGCAAGTAAGGTCATCTTCTGATATTCTGAAAAAAAAACAAGCTCCCCTCCCGCAAAAGGAGAAGCAAAAGAAGATACAAATAACTTTTAGTTTTAGGAACTCAAGGAGTTAAATTTTGCAAAATTTTATCAAATTCTGATAATTTCTAAACAATATACATAATAAATCTACTCGTAAGAGTAATAGCAAATGTCAGTCTTCTTTCTTCAATCATAAAAAAAAAGACATTGATATTTTGAGTTTATTTCTACCCATCGCAGTTATTATAGGCTAAACCAAAAGACAAATAATAAATTTATATGAACTATTATGCCACATTTGCACAAAACAAACAGGGATTAAAAGAATTATTTTATTTGATTCTCAGCCCTTATTAATTTTTGAAGATTTATACCAATAACAAATATTTTTAAAGATAAGCCTCGTCCCAATCTCAAATGTGCAAAAAAGAAAATAAAAGTCCAGTTTTATTATTCAACTACTCACAGGTCAAAAACTTAAAATTAAACAAGCTTTATTCATTCGCGTAAATCTTTCTAGGATTTTATAAAAGGATATACACCCTCTGCTCCTCCAAAATACAAGAGAAGAAATTTCAAAAAAAAAAAAAAATCTCTCTTCAGTACGTCACTCTGACTAATGTTTATGAGTTTTATGCAATTTAAAATTTTTGTGGGGTTTTGCCCTCCATTCCCTCTTTGAATTTGCAAATGGAAAATTTAATTTCTTCGCGGTTTCATTGCTGTCTGATGGGATATGAATCCTGCAAGTTTCGTTCCAATCGCCCCACTCCATCTAGCCTAAAACCAAGAGCCAAACCATACGATTTTTTCGAAGAATATGATCCTTTTCTCACAAAAATAGCAGTAGAAAAAATTTAAAAATTACTTATGTCTTCACCACGACACTCTGATTAATATTTATAAGTTAGTGCCATTTGGAATTTTTTTGGGGTTTTGCCCCCCGTCTCACCTTTTTACTTGAAAATGCAAAATTTAATATTTTCGCTGTTTATTGCAGTCTGATAAGGTATGAATCCTGCAGGTTTCGTTTCAATCGCTCAACTCCTTCTAGGCTAGAATCAACACAGGAACCATAGGATTTTATGCAGGAATATGCCCCCTCTGCTCCTTCCAAATAGCAGTAGAAAAAACTTTTAAAAGGATGTGGACTTTCACCTCTCCTGTTCAACGTCTATAATAGAAGAGGCTATAAAAGAATTCTTTGATAAAAAACGAGAAAGACTAAAAGTAAATGATCAGGTTTTCAGCACAATAAGGCTTGCTGATGACACAGCATTGATAGCAGAGAACGAAAATGACTTGCAGGAAGCACTTTCAAACTTAAACGACCAAGCGGAAAACATGCAAAATGAAGATAAATAAGAAGAAAACCAAAGTGATAAAGTGCACAAGAGCAGGACAGGAAGAGGCAAACGTATGGCTAGATAGTGAGAAAATCGAATACTCTAAGACGTTTCCCTATTTAGGAAATCTAATATCCTCGGACGGAAGAAGTGAAAAAGACGTAATTTCTAGAATAGCGCAGGCTAAACAAACATTCAATAGGAAACGAGGACTACTAACAAAAAAATGTATCGCTGGACGTTCGTAAAGGATTTATTAAGACACAGGTATGGAGCGTGGCACTTTACAGTTCAGAGACGTGGACATTGAGAAAATCTGAAATGTCCAAGCTGAAAGCATTTGAAATGCGAAGAATGCTGCGCATATGATGGACCGAAAAGAAAAGGAACGAAGACGTACTAAAGGAAGCTAATGAAGGACGACAGATTATTAAGATAATAAAAAAAAGAAGAAACAGCATGCTTGGCCATCTTATTCGGCACTCCGATTGGATCATTGTGTTGATAGAGGAAAAGGTAGAAGGAAAACCAGGAAGTGGAAGACCAACGATAGAATACTTAGATGCATAGAATAACGCCCATAGAACAAAAATTGTAACGATGGAACTAAGAAGATATGCAGAAATAAATAATATAGATATACTAGTAATTCAAGAACCTTACTTAATAAAGAACAAATTGGCAGCTTTCCCAGCGACTGCAAGAATTATTTATGGAGGAGAGGAGCCAAAGGCTGTCATTGCTATCATGAATGGAGAACTCGAAATCCTAAAAATATCACAACACTGTGACGATTGGAACATTTGTATAGAAATTTCATATGGACATGTTAGCTTTTGGCTCATAAATTCTTATTTTCAATATAAAATAGAAACTTAAGTATTTTTACAAAAAAAAAACTACAAGACTTAATCTAGAAACATCCTAACAAAAAGTTTATTTTATCGGCAGATGTAAACGCTAAATCCACAGCCTGGGGTTCACCTATCACAGATATAAGAGGTAAGGCCGTTGAAGATTTTATACAGCAAAATGGATTATTACTACTAAACAGGGGAAATAAACCAACATTTGTGGGCCCCAGATTGGAATCATTCATAGATGTTACGTTATGTACTCTGGACTTAGAAAATAAGATAAGTAATTGGACAGTCCACGACAGAATAACTATAAGTGACCATGAAGTAATATCTTTTGATTTGAAAATAGGCGAAATAGAAGCCCATAATGAGACAACAAACATTCAGAAAACAGACTGGGAATTACTCGAGAAAAAGCTCATCTTACCTCAGATAGAAGATTCAGAAAATGTGAATGGACTTGCGTTACAAATTGAAAAGGAAACTAAGCTAGCTTTACAGGAATCGACACCAAAATGTAATCCAAAACCTGAACACAGCGAATTCTAGACTCCTAAATTAGAGAGCCTAAAGAAAATTCTAAAAGCTAAAGGAAAAAGTTATCAATCAGCTTTTTCACCAATAATCAAATAGAGAAGATTAATCATATATAGAACTGCGAAACAAGAATATACTGAAGAATTGCTTGAATCTAAGAAAAGAAGCTGGGAGAGATTTCTTAGAAAAAACATAGAACTGGATCCATGGGGCCTTCCATATAAACTAATAATGCAAAAAATAAACCCAACAACATTATCAACTATACAAAATAATGACGGTTCTTACCCAAACTTGGGAAGAAACCATACAGAAACTATCTAGCAATTTTTTCCAAGGGACTTACAAGATAATGAAAATGAGTTGAGTTGAGTTGATTTTAGTTTAGCGTCCCTTTCAGCAGCGAGGCTATATGAGACGTGGACCTACTGATTAACGTGGAATCCGAACCACAGGAGCTCCCGCCGGGAATCGAACCCGGGTCTCCCACGCCACGATAATGAAAATGAAAATCAACGCAAAATAAGAAGAGAATTTGAGAGCATTCAACCCGTAGAAGTCTAACACAATATTCAGGGGATAACAAATACCGAAGTAGAAAAAATTGTAAGAATACTAAAAACAGGAAAAGCCCCAGGCTTGGATGGCATAAAAAATAAAATTTATAAAAATAAGAAAAGTATTTGGATTCCCTATTTTACAAGACTGTTTAATTTTTTACTCAGAAAACAGGAATTCCCAACCATTTGGAAAGAAGCTAAATTAATAATATTGTTAAAAGGACAAGATAAAGACCCAACCGATGTAAGTTCGTACCGTCCTATATGTCTACTCAGAAACTTGCGAAAATTTTTGAAAAAGTCATAGCTAATAGAATTAATAATGTTATAGCACGACTAACAAGAGATGGTCTCTGACGTTTCTTACCACATGCGGTGGGACATTGCAGCCCCTACCTTGATACCAGTGTTACCAACCACGATCACTCTGTCTTATACCATTAATTAAATTGCCACTGCAGTTTCACCGAAAAAAACCTTGACACGCGAGTAGTGGCAATGTCACTGCGAGCTGTCAGAGACGTTCTCTTATTGGACGCACTATAGGAACATTGAAAATGATAAACTTCAATTTGGCTTTAGGCCCGGCAAATCGACAGAAGATGCTCTCAACACCTTTGTAGAACAAATTAGAAGAAGCTTTTTAGTAAATAAATACGCGTTGGCATTATTTGTGGATATCGAAGGCGCGTTCGACAATCTTTGGATTCCTTCATTAGTTCAAAATCTCATCAAAATAAATGTACCGGAGTACTTATTAAACATTATTAAGAATTACTTTACAGATAGAAAAATATTAATTAAAGGTGAAAAAGGGAATACTGTAGTTAAGACAAAGAAAGGATGCCCCCAAGGATCGATCTTGGGACCGTTGTTGTGGGACATAGAATTGCAGTCCTGTTTGGAAATTCTAAATAGTAAAGAAGAAATAGACCGAGTAGTCACTTTTGCTGACGACATTGCAATTATCATCTCAGCTAATTCACGAAAAGAATTAGAAATTAAAGCAGAATTAGTCATTAATATCTTAAAAAATTGGAGTAACAAAAGTAAGCTAAGGCTATCTGCGAAGAAAACAAAGTATATGTTGTTCGGTACACAACTGCGTAGGAATCCAACAATCAAATTAGGAACTAATACGATAAAAAGGGAAGCAGAATTCAAATACTTATGTATACAAATTGACGAAAAACTAAATTTTGGGCCATATATAAGATATATAGTAGATAGGGGTCATAAAGTTGCAAACAAGTTAATATGGATAGCAAATACCACGTACAAACTACCAAGGAAAATAATTAAATTATATCAAGAAACTTTATTAAGTGCAACAATGGCATATGATTCAAATGTGTGGGCCCACAGATTGTTGGAAAATAATATCTTAAAACAAAATGTCGATAGACCTCAAAAGAATTTATTAATAAGATTAAGTGGAGCATTCAGTACGACACCGCTTCTTACGTTAAATGTCTTGTTAGGAGTCAAACCAATACATTTAATTATCAGGAAAAGAGCTGCAATTTATTGGTTAAAAAATCAAACATGGGGAAAGTACAAGAATTACTAAGTATTCAAAGTAAAGCGGTCGAAGATATAGAAAACGAACTAATAAAAATTTGGAACAAAAATTGGCAAGAAACCAATGTCTCACGAAGATTGTATAATATAATACCAAAAATTGATATTCGTCTCAAATGGCAGCACTTTGACCCCAATCTAGGACTAATACATTATATCTCATGACACGGGCCATATGAACAATACTTGTACAGAATGGGTTTGAAAGAACATCCCAGATGCCAATGTCAAGAACTAGGCACGCCGGAACACCATATTCTAGGGTGTCCTCTCTTGGAAGATCAATTACAGGGAAGAGATGTCATCAGAACAAAAGAAAATGGGGAAGTCTTAGCTAAGGAAGAGGACTACAAAATATTAAGAATAGCAAAGGAATATTACGATCTAAGAAAACAATTATATAAAAGCAACAAGAATAAGACCAAGACGTTTTGGAAATGTGATACAGGAATAAACAAAATGTAAAAGAAAACAACAATAAGGAATGAAAATGAATGTGTCGGAGTGCAAATGAGTATCTTCCAGGACTGGAGTTTTTGCTCCAGGAACGCTGGATTTCCGCGTGCCCCGGAAGAATAGTGTGAATGTGCGCTCGACGCATCCCCGGCATCCAGCCGGGTTGGAACTCCGGATGTGTTGAGCGGGTGTGCACGGAAATAGGTGGTGGGAAATAGCGTGAACTTCAAAACAAAGCAAAAACAGCATATATACATAACATACACTAAAGATCCTATGCACAACAAAAGCCAATTACTCGGTAAATGTCATACAGTATCCATCTCGAACCTTGTTCGTGTAGGTGTCAACACCGGTCCCAGCGCTCACGGCGGCAGGACACAACTGACCAGGGCCTGTACTAAGTGCTCCGAGTGGGTCCTGGACCTCAAACCATTGCACTGAGGATCAGAACTATAGAAGTCAATTGTGGAAAACTGAAATGACTAACTCCGCTTAGGATCAATAATGAAATCAAAGTTTGCGCGATCGCAGAAAAGTGAATGGGTGTTGTAGTGTGCAGTGTGGTGATAGTGATATGTTCTTTTTATTACGGAAAAGTTGTGTTTTCACACACAGGAGTATGTAGTGCCTATTTAAGCGTGCAATATTTAAATGTAAGTGTGCAATAATGATGCTGAGTTCAGTGGTGCAAATATTATCATCCTCTATTAGAAGAATGTAGTAAAAATTTATTTAGAAAAAAATCACACAGGAGGAAACCTAAATTTTAAAAAATGTCAAAAAATAAAAAGAACAAAATAAAATAGGTGGAAAGCCTATCATACAGGTGAAACCTAAATCCAATGAAGATGATAATACAAAAAATAGGTGGAAAGGTTATTATATAGGTGGAAAGCCCATCATACAGGTGGAAGGCCATCACAGGTGAAATCTAAATCTAATGAAGATGATGATAATACAAAAATAGGTGAAAAGGATATTATATAGGTGGAAAGCTAATCATACAGGAGAACCTGACTCAATGAGGAAGATGATCATAAAAACTAGGTGGAAAGCCTATCATACAGGTGAAACCTAGAGCAATGAAGATGATGTTAAACATACGAGAAAGGCTAAATATGATAAAACGAACGAGGATGAAACAATTGAAGACTGGAGTAAGCTAAACTTGAGTCGAGAATAGAATAGAATAGGAAAATTAGAAGATGAACTAATATTAGGTAGTTAGGAGTTTATATAAAAAGAATATATTTTTTTTTCTTTTGTTGATTTTGTGTAAATTTATCTTTTGTTGTTTCTTAGTATTGTGGTTTCGTCCATTTTTCCTATCCCTCGTCTCTGTCCACCCTTGTCCAAATAGAAAACAAATGAATGATGAAAAAATAATAAAGCAAAGAAGATTGCAATGATGATAGCCCTGTTTCGGTTAAGAATTTGAAAGGCGCGATCTGAGAAAAAAAAAACTTAGATGCAGTTGCGAAGAAGAGACATTATCAAAGTATAAAACAGAGAAAAGTTTTAAAATTTCCATGTTGCCCACTAATCTATGGTTGAGGTGAAAAATAAGAAGGAATAAAATGTAAAAATATCATTACGTTAAATGCTTAATTTAAAACATGCTTTCTTGCCAGTCAGTCTTTGATGACGTACCCAAGTGAATGTCAGTACAATAAAATCTGTAATTATTTATTAGTTGTTACTACGGAACAGTTCTCACGGAACAGTTCGTACGGAATTACGGAACAGTTCTCACCGATACGGATAGCCTCTTAAATAGATGGAAAGATTTCTTTGACAATTTGCTGAACACGTAGCCAAAAACTAATGTGCGTGGAGAAAAGGAGATACACACCGCAGAACCGTATATTTCAGAACCCAATCGAATAGAAGTGGAAGCCGCTATAAAGAAATTGAAGAAACACAAATCTCCGGGTGTAGATGAAATTCCGGCTGAGTTAATTTTAGCTGGAGGCGAAAAATTGTGGAACAAGATACACAAACTCATTCTCCTTATCTGGAACAAGGAAGAATTGCCACAAGAGTGGAAAGAATCAATCATTGTTCCAATTCACAAGAAAGGCGACAAAACTGACTGTAATAATTATCGAGGCATTTCTCTTCTGTCAACATCCTATAAAATCCTTTCAAATATTCTGTTGGCAAGATTGACCCCATACGCAGATGAAATTATTGGAGATTATCAGTGCGGATTTAGACGAAATCGATCAACTATCGACCTAATATTTACCATTCGCCAAATACTCGAAAAGAAGTGGGAATACAATACCCCGGTACATCAACTATTTATTGATTTTAGAAAGGCTTACGACTCGGTTAGGAGAGAAACATTATACAACGTTCTTACAGAACTTCGAATACCGAGAAAGCTAATTAGATTAATTAAGATATGTTTAAGTGAATCCCAAAGTAAAGTCCGGGTAGGAAAATTTTTGTCCACGAGCTTCCACGCCGAAAATGGCCTGAAACAAGGAGATGCGTTGTCGCCATTATTATTTAACTTTGTGCTGGAATACGCCATAAGGAAAATCAAAGATAGCAACCAGGGCCTAGAGTTGAACGGCATTCACCAGGTTATGGCATATGCTGATGATGTAAATTTAATAGGAGATGATAGGAGAACAGTAGAAATAAATGCAGAGATCTTCCTAAACGCTTGCAGGGACATGGGTTTAGAAGTAAATGCAGGGAAAAACTAAATACATGGAAGTGCGTCGGGACCGAAATACGGCAAATTGTGGAGGCGTTAAAATATTAAATAATACTTTTGATAAAGTGGATACTTTCAAATATTTAGGATCAATATTAACAGACGAAAATCATATTCACGAAGAAATTAAATGTCGACTAAAAGCAGGGAATTCGTGTTACTATTCGGTTCAAAATCTCTTGCCGTCGCGAATTCTGACGAGGAATTTGAAGCTTAAAATATATAAAACGATAATCATGCCTGTTATTCTGTATGGTTGTGAAACATGGTCGCTTACTCTGAGGGAAGAACATAGACTGAAAGTATTTGAGAACAGGATCCTGAGAAGAATATTCGGACCCAAGAGAAACGAGAATGGGGAATGGCGGAAGCTTCATAACGAGGAACTACATAGTTTATACGGTTTACCCAACATTGTTAGGGTCGTCAAGTCTAGGAGGCTTAGGTGGGCAGGTCATGTAGCTACAATGGAAGAAAGTAGAAACGCTTTCAAAGTCTTGACTGGTAGACCCATAGGAAAACAACCATTAGGAAGACCTAGGCGCAGATGGGAGGACAATATTAAGATGGATCTCGCAGAGATAGGAATACAAAGTAGAAACTGGATGCAATTAGCTAAGGATAGAAGTCAGTGGAGAGCTTTTGTGAACGCTTCACTGAACCTCCGGGTCCCATAGGCCATAGAGTTAGTTAGTTAGTTAGTTAGTTAGTTATTAGTTGTAGATGTTAGCAAACAAGTTACTATTGAAAGGGAGCTCATGACTTTTTAAGGGAAACGGTCTGTTTAGATACTAAAACCAAACCCAAAATATTCTTCCGCAATATGAATCTTTTCCTCACGAGATAGCGTTAGTGTTCCAAAACTCAGGGTATATGAGTCGTAGCGGGTTATCTCTGATAGTTGATCCTACTGGATGAATACTGAATTATTGCAAAATGTAATAGAATTATTATGATCAGATAAAATAATTTTGTCTTTGAGTGGAATTTTCACAAAACGGCGCTACATTCTACAGTTGTATTTCGATAAAGGCATTAATATTGCTCAAGGTAGTGAAGAAATATGCTCCTCGAAGTGAGTGACCAATCGCAGAAAAAATGGATGATATTCCGGCAAAAATCTAGCAAGACCAGTATGTAAGGAGTCATGACATCGCTAATTATCTAACATTCATAATGAAACAGTTAAACCATTTGGTGTAAGTTAGCTACAAAATTAAGCTTGACTACTGGAAGCTTCATGATCTGCCTTACTCAGCGAACCTCTACGGAATCAAGCTATTCCTGAAGCGGATAACATTAAATAAGAATGTGTGAAAATGGGCGTTGCCAAAGCGAGTGAAAACTATACAGTCCGTGGCGAAGCCTATGCTGTGAGTTTGATGGGATTTCAAGGGCATCGTGAACATAGGCTGGGACTTGTATTGTCGAGAATCAGCGCGATTGTACCTAGCAGTTTATTAGAAACATCCGGAACTGGTCAACAGAAAGGATACCGTGTACCACGCTGACAAAATCATCGCATACATCTTTAATGACCCGTTTTATTACGAGAACTTGCTGGGAAGTTTTAATGTATTCACCTTATAGCCCTTACTTGGCACCGTCAGATTATCATTTGTTTCGGTCTCTGCCAAACTCATTGAATAGTTTTAACTAGTGTTAACTTAGTTTCAAAAGATGCCTGTAAAAACCACGTGTCACAATTGTTTAACCAGATAGAACAAAAGATCTATACCAAGTTGATTATGGTGTTGTTGGAAAATGATAGAAGGTAATCAAAGAAAATAGATTATATATGATTTCATAGCGTTAATTTCAAATTACAATAATTATCTTCTTAATATTGATCATGAAAAGCTCAATAATTTTTAGACAACCTGATATTGTTATTGTATTTTGAATGTGTCACATGTTTGACAGCTCGGTATTGACAACAGGTAACATTAGAATCATAGTTTGTAAGGAACATACCGTTAAGCTCGTGGGTGTCACCTTATGATGTGTTGGGCTCAATTGGGAACAATTTTGTTCGCACCCAGCTACCTCATCAACTTGCATCAAGATCTATAAAATACAAAAATCGCACCGCACTAATGGTTCGGATCACTGCACTATACACTTTCGCTTCAGTTTAGCAAATTGACTCAACGCATGATGTTTTTATCACTGGAACGCTTATTTATGAGATATTAATAGACATTATTGGAAAACTGAATGAAACTCATAGAGTACACTGTCAATTGTAGACTTCGTTAGGAAATATTACTTACACCATCTTATAAGACAGATAACGAAATATTTATTTATGAAATATGAACATAATACTTAAGCAATTTTCAGAGATTGTCCGAAAAATGAAATAAACTCACCCCAAGAATAATCCACCTCTTGTTGAACTTTTTAGGACAAATTATATACAGTACATTATAGGATTCTTAATGATATATTTATTCATGAAATATGGATAGAATAGCCTGCGTCGTATTTCATAAAAAACTCTCCGAAAAAATCCCATCCACAAGAGTAAGTTAGCTTACCTTTTCCGAATTAGTGTTAATCATTAGTTACACACCATTATCTAATCATATGTTCTCTTACTGTTAGTAGTGTTTTGTTCCCCCTTCTTTAGTATTCATACCCAATCGCCGTCACTAGTACTATCGATTACAAGCGAATAGATCTATACTCTTGCACAACAGCAACTGACCGCGGGAAGTAAGGTAGTTTTTGACGCTTTCATAAAATTGTTGTAGTTATTACACTAAATATTAATTTTTTATGTCAAACTATATTTGCAAGTATATGTTACATGGGAACATAAGAAAATGCAAATAACCAAACATAGGGTTGTTACAAATGATTGAAGGTGTTTCATGAATTTGCTGTAGTTGTGATATTTGGCATAATATCACGAAGCTTTACAATAATATTGTGCAGTCGCCCCTTGTCAGTCTGAAAACTCAGATAACGAGCTAATGGATAGTGTAATTGGGGATGTCAGAACTGACAAGTTGCGCCAAGATTTTTGTAAACATAGAACTTGATAGAGCGTAAAGTACGGGATCTGACCTGGGTTGTATATAAATAAAATTAAACATATACAAAAGAAACAGATTGTGATGTCAATGGGGTTGAAAAGGGTGTGAAAGGGAGTAACTGTTAGGACTGGTTAATCTACTTGCACTTACTAGTGAATCTCAGTGTTTCCTTCTCGATGATTCTCCCAGTGGATTGATGTCTGTCCATCCTTCTCTCTGGTCAGCTCGTCGTCCAAGTAGTTGTGAGTTAAGGGATGGCGAAACCCGGGCAGGAAAACTAACGTTGCGAATACAGTAAATCTAATCAAAGTCAAAATTGCTCTTTAACGGATTATCCATCGCAACTTATAACTACAACGCTAACTAAGGCGAAGTGCTCTCTAAGTTAGAGCAAGGTAAACTTCTTGTAAAGTCGCAATTGTGGTTCGTGCTCCTACATTTTGACTCATCTCTCATACGATCCGGACTACCTTTTCCAAAAGTCTCTCAATAGTTTTGTTCCATGTCCCTTTCGGGTTAATATCCTGGGTCGTTGACTATTTCTTCAGTTTCGATGAAAAATGCGTGCTCATACATTAACCAAAGGTGAGGTGATGATAGGAATGTGGACAGGAGAACAATCTGTCGTTTTTATTGATCAAGAAATTACATGTGTTGAAGAAATTAACAAACAGCAAGAAAACTACCCTGTATGAAAAGTAAATGAACTTAGAAAAAAACGGAAAGTGATTTAACTTTAAATAAACGATTATGCTTTTTACTGCATTGAATTTTGAAATGAAATGTCCCAAAGTCCGAAATAAAACGATTCATTATGTGTCCAAATACACATATCTTCACAATATATGCCTTAATTTATTTAATTTCGAACAAATAGTAGTCAAATTTCATCCAAACATTGGCTATTCACAACCCTCTATTCTCAAATTCGACAAAGTTTGGGTTGAAAGATTTCGAACAAAATTAAACTATTTAGAACGACTGGTTTGTTTAAATTTCACTACATGTTGGTACAAATCCAATTGCATATTAAAATCAATTGAGAACTACCCAATGTTGGTTTAGATTTTTAACAAATTAAGTTTAAACTGTTAACCCATTAAATACGTTTTGAGCCAAATCCATTCATTGCTTTAAATTTATTTATTTTTACTACATTTGGTTCACAAATTATGAACCAATGATCTAAATAAATCTAGGTCGGAACGATTTAGGTTTCCTGCTTCAAAAAATAAATTTGCTTTATTTTAAATTTTCATTTTTCTCAGTGTAAAGGTTTCGTCAAATTGTATGGTTTTTATGTGCGCAGTTCTTGTATTTAATGGATAAGGCATATTTCTCTGTATGAAGCATAGTTATAAAGAATTAAGGCGAAAATAAAGTAAAGTTAAAAAAAATGAAACAAACATATATGTTATTCTGGAGATACGACACTGAAAACAATCAAATTACAAATTAATTTCAAAGCTATAGTAGTCGAATTGAACCACACACACACACACACACACACACACACACATATATATATATATATATATATATATATATATATATATATATAACGGAAAATTGTCCGAGATTTTATTTCTTACTTTGCGTCCAAGTGAGATTGGCTGGTAAATGGACCGAAATAATTTTATGTCATTTAGCTATTTTTTCCATCAAAGATTGTGATTTGTTACTGTGTTTACGAATTGTGAATTAACACACATTCTGCCTGCGAAGTTCTTCAACAGTGTCTGCCATTAGAAAACTCTTTCGTCTGAGCCGTTTTTAGGGACCCTATCTACCCCCGAAATTAAAAGCAACCAGACTTTTCCAGCGTATAATAATTCGGTACGTAACCTTACGACAGGTCCCACATACAAACGTATTGCCAGATGCTAACAAGCCTACTGAATGAAATTTTATGGTAACGACTGAAAAATACGCTAGTGTAGGGGGTCTATGGGCCACCTAACAGAAAATGTCATTCTTCTCTTTTCAATCGTAAGCACAAAGACATTGATATTTTGAGTGTATTTATTGTCATCACAGTCATTCTAGCCTAACCCATGAGCCGAATAATAAATTTATATGAACGATTATGCCACATCTGCACAAAACAAACAGAAATAGAAAAAAAAATATTTTGGTCCTCAGAACCTCATTAATTATTGGAAATTTTAGACCATTCACAAATTCATATAAAGGCAAGCCTCATCACTCCTTCGAATGTGCAAACAGAAATTCTTTAATCTGGTTTATATATCTCTGCTCACGGGCAATGGAGTTATTAATCCTACAAGTATCGCTCCAATCTCTCCACTCCTTCTAGGCTAGACTCAAAAGTCGAACCATAGGATTTTATGGAGGAAAAATGAAATGAAATCTTTGAGTTTTACGTCCCACGCCTATGCCGGTTAGGCTAAAGGAGACGGTGATGATGAGAGATGAGTGAAAAGGTGGAATGAAGAAAGTGGGAGGAAACGGGAGAACCCGAGAAAACCCACGAGCACGGTGTTTGTCCACCACAAAGTTCACTTCGCGGGGGCTGGGATCGAACCCGGGACCCCAAGCACCAGAGGTGAACGCTCTACCACTGAGCCACCGCGCCCCCGATTTTATGGAGGAATATGAAGCCTCTCTTTCCTGCAAACACCAACAGAAAATTTTCAAACATTGTTTCTGTTTTCAGAACGTTACTCGGATTAATATTTATAAGTTTTGTCAAATTTCGACTATTTTTTTACGGTCTTTACCCGGTTTCTTCTTTGTATGTGCTAATAAAAACATTTGTTTTCTCGCGGTTTTATTGCGGTCTGACCAGCTATGAATTCGGCAAGTTTCGTTCCAAACGCTCAACTACTTCTGGCGTAGACCCAAGAGCCGAACCAAAGATTTCATGGAGGAATATGCCCCATCCGCTATCTCCAAATAGCAGTAGAAATATTTTAAAATTATTTCTGATCTCAGGGCATTACTCGGATTAAAATTTGTAAGACCTGTTCCATTTTGACTAATTTTTGGGGTATTCTACCCCGTCCCTATTTATAATGTGCACATAGAAAATTTGATTTTTTTTTTTTTTTTGCGGTTTAATTGTTTGTTTCATGAGCTATGAATATTGCAAGTTCCGTAACAATTGCTCAAATTCTTCTCGGCTAGATCTAAGAAACAAACAATAGGAATTTGGGGAGGAATATGCCCCCTCTGCTCCATCCAAAAAGCAGTAGAATAATTTTAAAAATTATTTCTGTCTTCAATACGTAACTGTGATAAACATTTTTGAGTTTTGATCCATTTGGATAAATTGATGGGGTTTTTCCACCAGATTCCCCTTTGTATTTCAAAATGGAAAATTTAAATTTTTCGCGGTTTGGTTGCTCCCGAATGGGCTATTAATCCTGCAAGTTTCGTCCCAAACGCCCAGCACTTTCTAGGCTAGACCCAAGAGCCGAACCATAGGATTTTATGGAGGAATATGCCCCCTCTGCTCCCTTCAAATAGTAGTAGAAAATTTTTATTTCTTTTTTGTCTTCAGTACGTTGCTCTGATTAACATTTATGAGTTTTGTGCCTTTTGGACAATTTTTTATGGTTTTGCCTCTCGTCCCTCCTTTGAATTTGCAAATTGAAAATTTCTTTTTTTCGCGGTTTGGTTGTTGCCCAAAGGGCTATTAACACTGCAAGATTCGTTCCAATAGCTCAGCTCCTTCTAGGTTAGACCCAAGAGCCGAACCATAGGATTTTATGGAGGAATATGCCCCCTCTGCTCCCTTCAAATAGCAGTACAAAATTTTTAAAAATTATTTTTGTCTTGAGTACGCTACTCTGATTAACATTTATGACTTTTGTGCCTTTTGGACAATTTTTAAGGGTTTTGCCCCCCGTCTCCCCTTTGTATTTGCAAATTGAAAATTTCTTCTTTTCGCGGTTTGGTTGCTGCCCAATGGGCTATTAATCCTGCAAGTTTCGTACCAATCGCTCAGCTCCTTCTAGGCTAGACCCAAGAGCCGAAACATAGGATTTTATGGAGGAATATGCCCCCTCTGCTCCCTTCAAATAGCAGTAGAAAATTTTTTAAAAAATATTTTTGTCTTCCGTACGTTACTCTTAATAATATTTATGAGTTTTATGTCTTTTGGACAATTTTCTAGGGTTTTGCCCCACGTCCCCTCTTTGTATTTGCAAATTGAAAATTTCTTTTTTCCGCGGTTTGGTTGTTGCCCAATGTGCTATTAATCCTGCAAGTTTCGTTCCAATAGCTCAGCTCCTTCTAGGCTAGACAAAAGAGCCGAACCATATGATTTTATGGAGGAATATGCCCCCTCTGCTCCCTTCAAATAGCAGTAGAAAAATTTTTGGAAATTATTTTTCTCTTCAGTACGTTACTCTGATTAATATTTATGACTTTTGTGCCTTTGGATAATTTTTAAGAGTTTTGCCCCCCGTCCCCCCTTTGTATTTGCAAATTGAAAATTTCTTTTTTTCGCGGTTTGGTTGTTGCTCAATGGGCTATTAATCCTGCAAGTTTCGTTCCAATAGCTCAGCTCCTTCTAGGCTAGACCCAAGAGCCGAACCATAGGATTTTATGGAGGAATATGCCCCCTCTATTCCCTTCCAATAGCAGTAGAAAAATTTTTAAAAATTATTTTTGTCTTCAGTACGTTACTCTGATTAATATTTATGACTTTTCTGCCTTTTGCACAATTTTTAGAATTTTGCCCCCCGTCCCCTCTTTGTATTTGCAAATTGAAAATTTCTTTTTTCCGCGGTTTGGTTCTTGCCCAATGGCCTATTAATCCTGCAAGTTTCGTTCCAATAGCTCAGCTCCTTCTAGGCTAGACCCAAGAGCCGAACCATAGGATTTTATGGAGGAATATGCCCCCTCTGCTCCCTTCAAATAGCAGTAGAAAAATTTTTAAAAATTATTTTGTCTTCAGTACGTCACTCTGATTAATGTTTATGAGTTTTGTGCCTTTTGGATAATTTTTAGTGTTTTACCCCGTCCCCCCTTTGTGTTTGCAAATTGAAAATTTCTTTTTTTCGCGGTTTGGTTGCTGCCCAATGGGCTATTAATCCTGCAAGTTTCGTTCCAATAGCTCAGCTCCTTCTAGGCTAGACCCAAGAGCCGAACCATAGGATTTTATGGAGGAATATGCCCCCTCTATTCCCATCCAATAGCAGTAGAAAAATTTTTAAAAATTATTTTTGTCTTCAGTACGTTACTCTGATTAATATTTATGAGCTTTGTGCCTTTTGGACAATTTTCTAGGGTTTTGCCCCACGTCCATTCTTTGTATTTCCAAATTGAAAATTTCTTTTTTTCGCGGTTTAATTCTTGCCCAATAGGCTATTAATCCTGCAAGTTTCGTTCCAATAGCTCAGCTCCTTCTAAGCTAGACCCAAGAGCCGAACCATAGGATTTTATGGAGGAATATGCCCCCTCTGCTCCCTTCAAATAACAGTAGAGAAATTTTGGGAATTTTTTTTTCTCTTCAGTACGTTACTCTGATTAATATTTATGAGTTTTGTCTTTTGGAGAATTTTCTAGGGTTTTGTCCCCGTCCCCCCTTTGTACTTGCAAATTGAAAATTTCTTCTTTTCGCGGTTTGGTTGCTGCCCAATGGGCTATTAATCCTGCAAGTTTCGTTCCAATAGCTCAGCTCCTTCTAGGCTAGACCCAAGAGCCGAACCATAGGATTTTATGGAGGAATATGCCCCCTCTGCTCCCTTCAAATAGCAGTAGGAAAATTTTTAAAAATTATTTTTGTCTTCAGTACGTTACTCTGATTAAAATTTATGACTTTTGTGCCTTTTGGACAATGTTTTAGAGTTTTGCCCCCCGTCCCCTCTTTGTATTTGCAAATTGAAAATTTCTTTTTCCGCGGTTTGGTGTTTGCCCAATGGGCTATTAATCCTTCAAGTTTCGTTCCAATAGCTCAGCTCCTTCTAGGCTAGACCCAAGAGCCGAACCATAGGATTTTATGGAGGAATATGCCCCCTGTGCTCCCTTCAAATAGCAGTAGAAATATTTTAAAAAATTAATTTTGTGTTCAGTACGTTACTCTGATTAATGTTTATGAGTTTTGTGCCTTTTGGATAATTTTTAGTGTTTTACCCCCGTCCCCCCTTTGTGTTTGCAAATTGAAAATTTCTTTTTTTCGCGGTTTGGTTGCTGCCCAATGGGCTATTAATCCTGCAAGTTTCGTTCCAATAGCTCAGCTCCTTCTAGGCTAGACCCAAGAGCCGAACCATAGGATTTTATGGAGGAATATGCCCCATTTATTCCCTTCCAATAGCAGTAGAAAAACTTTTAAAAATTATTTTTGTCTTCAGTACGTTACTCTGATTAAAATTTATGACTTTTGTGCCTTTTGGACAATTTTGTAGAGTTTTGCCCCCCGTCCCCTCTTTGTATTTGCAAATTGAAAATTTCTTTTTTCCGCGGTTTGGTGTTTGCCCAATGGGCTATTAATCCTGCAAGTTTCGTTCCAATAGCTCAGCTCCTTCTAGGCTAGACCCAAGAGCCGAACCATAGGATTTTATGGAGGAATATGCCCCCTCTGCTCCCTTCAAATAGCAGTAGAAATATCTTAAAAAATTAATTTTGTGTTCAGTACGTTACTCTGATTAATGTTTATGAGTTTTGTGCCTTTTGGATAATTTTTTAGTGTTTTACCCCCGTCCCCCCTTTGTGTTTGCAAATTGAAAATTTCTTTTTTTCGCGGTTTGGTTGCTGCCCAATGGGCTATTAATCCTGCAAGTTTCGTTCCAATAGCTCAGCTCCTTCTAGGCTAGACCCAAGAGCCGAACCATAGGATTTTATGGAGGAATATGCCCCCTCTATTCCCTTCCAATAGCAGTAGAAAAATTTTTAAAAATTATTTTTGTCTTCAGTACGTTCCTCTGATTAAAATTTATGACTTTTGTGCCTTTTGGACAATTTTTTAGAGTTTTGCCCCCCGTTCCCTCTTTGTATTTGCAAATTGAAAATTTTTTTTTCCGCGGTTTGGTGTTTGCCCAATGGGCTATTAATCCTCGCAAGTTTCGTTCCAATAGCTCAGCTCCTTCTAGGCTAGACCCAAGAGCCGAACCATAGGATTTATGGAGGAATATGCCCCCTCTGCTCCCTTCAAATAGCAGTAGAAAAATTTTTAAAAATTATTTTTGTCTTCAGTACGTCACTCTGATTAATGTTTATGAGTTTTGTGCTTTTTGGACAATTTTTTATGGTTTTGCCTCTCGTCCCTCCTTTGAATTTGCAAATTGAAAATTTCTTTTTTTCGCGGTTTGGTTGTTGCCCAATGGGCTATTAACACTGCAAGATTCGTTCCAATAGCTCAGCTCCTTCTAGGTTACACCCAAGAGCCGAACCATAGGATTTTATGGAGGAATATGCCCCCTCTGCTCCCTTCAAATAGCAGTAGAAAAATTTTTAAAAATTATTTTTGTCTTCAGTACGTCACTCTGATTAACGTTTATGAGTTTTGTGCCTTTTGGATAATTTTTAGTGTTTTCCCCGTCCCCCCTTTTTGTTTGCAAATTGAAAATTTCTTTTTTTCGCGGTTTGGTTGTTGCCCAGTGTGCTATTAATCCTGCAAGTTTCGTTCCAATAGCTCAGTTCCTTCTACGCTAGACCCAAGAGCCGAACCATAGGATTTTATGGAGGAATATGCCCCCTCTGCTCCCTTCAAATAGCAGTAGAAAAATTTTGGGAATTTTTTTTTGTCTTCAGTACGTTACTCTGATTAATATTTATGAGTTTTGTCTTTTGGAGAATTTTCTAGGGTTTTGCCCCCCGTCCCCCCTTTGTATTTGCAAATTGAAAATTTCTTCTTTTCGCGGTTTGGTTGCTGCCCAATGGGCTATTAATCCTGCAAGTTTCGTACCAATCGCTCAGCTCCTTCTAGGCTAGACCAAAGAGCCGAACCATAGGATTTTATGGAGGAATATGCCCCCTCTGCTCCCTTCAAATAGCAGTAGAAAAATTTTTAAAAATTATTTTTGTCTTCAGTACGTTACTCTGATTAATATTTATGAGCTTTGTTCCTTTTGGACAATTTTCTAGGGTTTTGCCCCACGTCCATTCTTTGTATTTGCAAATTGAAAATTTCTTTTTTTCGCGGTTTGGTTCTTGCCCAATAGGCTATTAATCCTGCAAGTTTCGTTCCAATAGCTCAGCTCCTTCTAGGCTAGACCCAAGAGCCGAACCATAGGATTTTATGGAGGAATATGCCCCCTCTGCTCCAAACAAATAGCAGTAGAAAAATTTTTAAAAATTATTTTTGTCTTCAGTACGTTACTCTGATTAATATTTATGAGCTTTGTGCCTTTTGGACATTTTTCTAGGGTTTTGCCCCACGTCCATTCTTTGTATTTGCAAATTGAAAATTTCTTTTTTTCGCGGTTTGGTTGTTGCCCAATAGGCTATTAATCCTGGAAGTTTCGTTCCAATAGCTCAGCTCCTTCTAGGCTAGACCCAAGAGCCGAACCATAGGATTTTATGGAGGAATATGCCCCCTCTGCTCCCTTCAAATAGCAGTAGAAATATTTTAAAAAATTAATTTTGTGTTCAGTACGTTACTCTGATTAATGTTTATGAGTTTTGTGCCTGGATAATTTTTTAGTGTTATACCCTCGTCCCCCCTTTGTGTTTGCAAATTGAAAATTTCTTTTTTTCGCGGTTTGGTTGCTGCCCAATGGGCTATTAATCCTGCAAGTTTCGTTCCAATAGCTCAGCTCCTTCTAGGCTAGACCCAAGAGCCGAACGATAGGATTTTATGGAGGAATATGCCCCCTCTATTCCCTTCCAATAGCAGTAGAAAAATTTTTAAAAATTATTTTTGTCTTCAGTACGTTCCTCTGATTAAAATTTATGACTTTTGTGCCTTTTGGACAATTTTTTAGAGTTTTGCCCCCCGTTCCCTCTTTGTATTTGCAAATTGAAAATTTCTTTTTTCCGCGGTTTGGTGTTTGCCCAATGGGCTATTAATCCTCGCAAGTTTCGTTCCAATAGCTCAGCTCCTTCTAGGCTAGACCCAAGAGCCGAACCATAGGATTTATGGAGGAATATGCCCCCTCTGCTCCCTTCAAATAGCAGTAGAAAAATTTTTAAAAATTATTTTTGTCTTCAGTACGTCACTCTGATTAATGTTTACGAGTTTTGTGCCTTTTGGACAATTTTTTATGATTTTGCCTCTCGTCCCTCCTTTGAATTTGCAAATTGAAAATTTCTTTTTTTCGCGGTTTGGTTGTTGCCCAATGGGCTATTTACACTGCAAGATTCGTTCCAATAGCTCAGCTCCTTCTAGGTTAGACCCAAGAGCCGAACCATAGGATTTTATGGAGGAATATGCCCCCTCTGCTCCCTTCAAATAGCAGTAGAAAATTTTTAAAAATTATTTTTGGCTTGAGTACGTTACTCTGATTAACATTTATGACTTTTGTGCCTTTTGGACAATTTTTAAGGGTTTTGCCCCCCGTCCCCCCTTTGTATTTGCAAATTGAAAATTTATTCTTTTCGCGGTTTGGTTGCTGCCCAATGGGCTATTAATCCTGCAAGTTTCGTACCAATCGCTCAGCTCCTTCTAGGCTAGACCCAAGAGCCGAAACATAGAATTTTATGGAGGAATATGCCCCCTCTGCTCCCTTCAAATAGCAGTAGAAAATTTTTTAAAAAATATTTGTGTCTTCAGTACGTCACTCTGATTAACGTTTATGAGTTTTGTGCCTTTTAGATAATTTTTAGTGTTTTCCCTCGTCCCCCCTTTGTGTTTGCAAATTGAAAATTTCTTTTTTTTGCGGTTTGGTGTTTGCCCAATGGGCTATTAATCCTGCAAGTTTCGTTCCAATAGCTCAGCTCCTTCTAGGCTAGACCCAAGAGCCGAACCATAGGATTTTATGGAGGAATATGCCCCCTCTGCTCCAAACAAATAGAAGTAGAAAAATTTTTAAAAATTATTTTTGTCTTCAGTACGTCACTCTGATTAATGTTTATGAGTTTTGTGCCTTTTGGATAATTTTTTAGTGTTTTACCCCCGTCCCCCTTTGTGTTTGCAAATTGAAAATTTCTTTTTTTCGCGGTTTGGTTGCTGCCCAATGGGCTATTAATCCTGCAAGTTTCGTTCCAATAGCTCAGCTCCTTCTAGGCTAGACCCAAGAGCCGAACCATAGGATTTTATGGAGGAATATGCCCCCTCTATTCCCTTCCAATAGAAGTAGAAAAAATTTTAAAAATTATTTTTGTCTTCAGTACGTTACTCTGATTAATATTTATGACTTTTGTGCCTTTTAGACAATTTTTTATAGTTTTGCCCCCCGTCCCCTCTTTGTATTTGCAAATTGCAAATTTCTTTTTTCCGCGGTTTGGTGTTTGCCCAATGGGCTATTAATCCTGCAAGTTTCGTTCCAATAGCTCAGCTCCTTCTAGGCTAGACCCAAGAGCCGAACCATAGGATTTTATGGAGGAATATGCCCCCTCTGCTCCCTTCAAATAGCAGTAGAAAAATTTTTAAAAATTATTTTTGTCTTCAGTACGTCACTCTGATTAATGTTTATGAGTTTTGTGCCTTTTGGATAATTTTTAGTGTTTTCCCCCGTCCCCCCTTTGTGTTTGCAAATTGAAAATTTCTTTTTTTCGCGGTTTGGTTGTTGCCCAATGTGCTATTAATCCTGCAAGTTTCGTTCCAATAGCTCAGTTCCTTCTAGGCTAGACCCAAGAGCCGAACCATAGGATTTTATGGAGGAATATGCCCCCTCTGCTCCCTTCAAATAGCAGTAGAAAAATTTTGGGAATTTTTTTTTTGTCTTCAGTACGTTACTCTGATTAATATTTATGAGTTTTGTCTTTTGGAGAATTTTCTAGGGTTTTGCCCCCCGTCCCCCCTTTGTATTTGCAAATTGAAAATTTCTTCTTTTCGCGGTTTGGTTGCTGCCCAATGGGCTATTAATCCTGCAAGTTTCGTACCAATCGCTCAGCTCCTTCTAGGCTAGACCCAAGAGCCGAAACATAGGATTTTATGGAGGAATATGCCCCCTCTGGTCACTTCAAATAGCAGTAGAAAAATTTTTAAAAATTATTTTTGTCTTCAGTACGTTACTCTGATTAATATTTATGAGCTTTGTGCCTTTTGGACAATTTGCTAGGGTTTTGCCCCACGTCCATTCTTTGTATTTACAAATTGAAAATTTCTTTTTTTCGCGGTTTGGTTCTTGCCCAATAGGCTATTAATCCTGCAAGTTTCGTTCCAATAGCTCAGCTCCTTCTAGGCTAGACCCAAGAGCCGAACCATAGGATTTTATGGAGGAATATGCCCCCTCTGCTCCCTTCAAATAGCAGTAGAAAATTTTTTAAAAATTATTTTTGTCTTCCGTACGTTACTCTTAATAATATTTATGAGTTTTATGTCTTTTGGACAATTTTCTAGGGTTTTGCCCCACGTCCCCTCTTTGTATTTGCAAATTGAAAATTTCTTTTTTTCGCGGTTTGGTTGTTGCCCAATGTGCTATTAATCCTGCAAGTTTCGTTCCAATAGCTCAGCTCCTTCTAGGCTAGACCCAAAAGCCGAACCATATGATTTTATGGAGGAATAGGCCCCCTCTGCTCCCTTCAAATAGCAGTAAAAAAATTTTGGAAATTATTTTTCTCTTCAGTACGTTACTCTGATTAATATTTATGACTTTTGTGCCTTTGGATAATTTTTTAGTGTTTTACCCCCCGTCCCCCCTTTGTATTTGCAAACTGAAAATTTCTTTTTTTCGCGGTTTGGTTGTTGCTCAATGGGCTATTAATCCTGCAAGTTTCGTTCCAATAGCTCAGCTCCTTCTAGGCTAGACCCAAGAGCCGAACCATAGGATTTTATGGAGGAAAATGCCCCCTCTATTCCCTTCCAATAGCAGTAGAAAAATTTTTAAAAATTATTTTTGTCTTCAGTACGTTACTCTGATTAATATTTATGACTTTTGTGCCTTTTGGACAATTTTTTAGAGTTTTGCCCCCCGTCCCCTCTTTGTATTTGCAAATTGGAAATTTCTTTTTTCCGCGGTTTGGTGTTTGCCCAATGGGCTATTAATCCTGCAAGTTTCGTTCCAATAGCTCAGCTCCTTCTAGGCTAGACCCAAGAGCCGAACCATAGGATTTTATGGAGGAATATGCCCCCTCTGCTCCCTTCAAATAGCAGTAGGAAAATTTTTAAAAATTATTTTTGTCTTCAGTACGTCACTGTGATTAATGTTTATGAGTTTTGTGCCTTTTGGATAATTTTTAGTGTTTTCCCCCGTCCCCCCTTTGTGTTTGCAAATTGAAAATTTCTTTTTTTCGCGGTTTGGTTGTTGCCCAATGTGCTATTAATACTGCAAGTTTCGTTCCAATAGCTCAGTTCCTTCTAGGCTAGACCCAAGAGCCGAACCATAGAATTTTATGGAGGAATATGCCCCCTCTGCTCCCTTCAAATAGCAGTAGAAAAATTTTGGGAATTTTTTTTTTGTCTTCAGTACGTTACTCTGATTAATATTTATGAGTTTTGTCTTTTGGAGAATTTTCTAGGGTTTTGCCCCCCGTCCCCTCTTTGTATTTTCAAATTGAAAATTTCTTTTTTTCGCGTTTTGGTTGTTGCGCAATGGGCTATTAATCCTGCGAGTTTCGTTCCAATAGCTCAGCTCCTTCTAGGCTAGACCCAAGAGCCGAACCCTAGGATTTTATGGAGGAATATGCCCCCTCTGCTCCCTTCCAATAGCCGTAAAAAATTTTTTAAAAATTATTTTTGTCTTCAGTACGTTACTCTGATTAATGTTTATGAGTTTTGTGCCTTTTGGATAATTTTTAGTGTTTTTCCCCCGTCCCCCCTTTGTGTTTGCAAATTGAAAATTTCTTTTTTTCGCGGTTTGGTTGTTGCCCAATGTGCTATTAATCCTGCAAGTTTCGTTCCAATAGCTCAGCTCCTTCTAGGCTAGACCCAAAAGCCGAACCATATGATTTTATGGAGGAATATGCCCCCTCTGCTACCTTCAAATAGCAATAGAAAAATTTTTGAAAATTATTTTTGTCTTCAGTACGTTACTCTGATTAATATTTATGACTTTTGTGCCTTTTGGACAATTTTTTAGGGTTTTGCCCCCCGTCCCCCCTTTGTATTTGCAAATTGAAAATTTCTTTTTTTTTCTCGGTTTGGTTGTTGCCCGATGGGCTATTAATCCTGAAAGTTTCGTTCCAATAGCTCAGCTCCTTCTAGGCTAGACCCAAGAGCCGACCCATAGGATTTTATGGAGGAATATGCCCCCTCTGCTCCAAACAAAAAGCAGTAGAAATTTTTTATAAAATTATTTTTGTCTTCCGTACGTTACTCTGATTAATATTTATGAGTTTTGTGTCTTTTGGAGAATTTTCTAGGGATTTGCCCCCCGTCCCCTCTTTGGATTTTCAAATTGAAATTTTTTTTTTCGCGTTTTGGTTGTTGCGCAATGGGCTATTAATCCTGCGAGTTTCGTTCCAATAGCTCAGCTCCTTCTAGGCTAGACCCAAGAGCTGAACCATAGGATTTTATGGAGGAATATGCCCCCTCTGCTCCCTTCAAATTGCAGTAGAAAAATTTTTAAAAATTATTTTTGTCTTCAGTACGTTACTCTGATTAATATTTATGACTTTTGTGTTTTTTGGACATTTTTTTAGGGTTTTGCCCCCCGTCCCTCCTTTGTATTTGCAAATTGAAAATTTCTTTTTTCCGCGGTTTGTTTGCTGCCCAATGGGCTATTAATCCTGCAAGTTTCGTTCCAATAGCTCAGCTCCTTCTAGGCTAGACCCAAGAGCCGAACCATAGGATTTTATGGAGGAAGATGCCCCCTCTGCTCCCTTCAAGTAGCAGTAGAAAAATTTTGGGATTTTTTTTTGTCTTCAGTACGTTACTCTGATTAATATTTATGACTTTTGTGCCTTTTGGACATTTTTTTAGAGTTTTGCCCCCCGTCCCCCCTTTGTATTTGCAAATTGAAAATTTCTTCTTTTCGCGGTTTGGTGTTTGCCCAATGGGCTATTAATCCTGCAAGTTTCGTTCCAATAGCTCAGTTCCTTCTAGGCTAGACAAAAGAGCCGAACCATAGGATTTTATGGAGGAATATGCCCCCTCTGCTCCCTTCAAATAGCAGTAGAAAAATTTTTAAAAATTATTTTTGTCTTCAGTACGTTACTCTGATTAATATTTATGTCTTTTGTGTTTTTTGGACATTTTTTTAGGGTTTTGCCCCCCGTCCCTCCTTTGTATTTGCAAATTGAAAATTTCTTTTTTCCGCGGTTTGTTTGCTGCCCAATGGGCTATTAATCCTGCAAGTTTCGTTCCAATAGCTCAGCTCCTTCTAGGCTAGACCCAAGAGCCGAACCATAGGATTTTATGGAGGAAGATGCCCCCTCTGCTCCCTTCAAGTAGCAGTAGAAAAATTTTGGGAATTTTTTTGTCTTCAGTACGTTACTCTGATTAATATTTATGAGTTTTGTCTTTTGGAGAATTTTCTAGGGTTTTGCCCCCCGTCCCCTCTTTGTATTTTCAAATTGAAAATTTCTTTTTTTCGCGTTTTGGTTGTTGCGCAATGGGCTATTAATCCTGCGAGTTTCGTTCCAATAGCTCAGCTTCTTCTAGGCTAGACCCAAGAGCCGAACCATAGGATTTTATGGAGGAATATGCCCCCTCTGCTCCCTTCAAATAGCAGTAGAAAAATTTTTAAAAATTATTTTTGTCTTCAGTACGTTACTCTAATTAATATTTATGACTTTTGTGCCTTTTGGACAATTTTTTTATGGTTTTGCCCCCCGTCCCCCCTTTGTATTTGCAAATTTAAATTTCTTTTTTTCGCGGTTTGCTTGTTGCCCAATGGGCTATTAGTCCTGCAAGTTTCGTTCCAATAGCTCAGCTCCTTCTAGTCTAGACCCAAGAGCCGAACCCTTACCGAAAGGTCTTTGAGTACTTGTCTACCAACTATGCATACTAAGAATGAGTACTTACTAAATGGTACTCTTCAGTGGTACTTAAATAAGGTCTTAATTCAATAGAAAATAAATTAATTTGTGTTGGATTGGATAGTGTCACATTTGAATCACTGATTCATATCGGTTGGTTAAAATTGGAAACGAAAGGATTTGACAAACAAAACTTCATAGTCTCAATAACGATTGAATTATTTGACAGTGGACAAAGACAGCCATGGTGGGGGAAACTGATACACAACGTTTGCATTGTATGGACTTCTGTTAAGAGAGAAGGAAATTATTTTTTCATTTATACTGAGCAGTGTAGTCGTAAATTTAGTGGATTTAAAAATAAAGATATAGCGAAACTGAAATTACAAATTTACAAATAAATTTGTGCTTTGTGTTCGTTTAATGCACTTAAATTTGATATAAATTTTTATTACTTCAGTAATATTTTACGTTTTATAAAAAGAAAATCTTGTAATATTTTCCTTCTGTACTACGAGTATTATTTATAATAGTGAATTCACATATTTGAATGTTTTTAAATAAAAGAAAAATGTTCGTATTTGAATTTATTATTATAGAAGTCTTTCCAAACTATTAATATAATAGAATTTTTTTTTTATTTTGAAGAAATCCTTATAGATAATTGTATTAAGTTTTGAAACAAAATCCTATTATGGTATTACCACTACAAGTATAATACTGAATTCACATACTTCTTTTAAATTACAGAAAAGACTCATTCCGTATTTGATTTCATTACTATTAATTATATGATTGTCATTGAATTTTAAAAAGATGTTGATTCTTGTTTGAATAGTATAAAATCCCTTAATTCAATGAATTTTTGAGATGCGTACTATATACGTTTTTGATATATATACTTAATTACTTAATTGATCATAAAAATATTTATTACTAAATGAGGAAAAACAAAACAACTTTTTAAAAAAACCAAAGGTGACATGCTACTTATTGACTAATAGTATTTACAAAAGAGAAAAAAAATTATGGTAATCTTTTTTGAAAAAAAATGTTTCTTTAAACTCAGTTGTTAAATGTCATAGTTTTTGACAAAATAATTAATATTCACTGTAGGTATTACTTCATTTTCATATGAGAGTGTCATTAAACAATTTTCTAATTTTCACTGTAGGTATTCCTCCATTTTCTGTTTGAATCAGTCACTGAGTATTATTATTTATATGTTGTAACTTGATTATTTTCTGAAAAAACAAATGATTATGTCGATCACGATGTTTTATTAAATGTGCCTAGAACTCATATGTTGACCATACACACGATGTCGTTCCTTTATTTTTGATATGAAAAATTTGAAAGATAATTAAAAATTTACCTATAATTAGGAAGAAATGATGAAATGATAATACAATAATAAATTAATACCCATAGTAATAGACAGAAAAATTGGAGATTATTTCTTTATGGTTTTGATGAGAATGTGTGATGAGAATCTTTTGAGGACTTTCCTTTAGCCTTGAAACAGGAAAAAGTATTAATAATGTCCACATAGGGACGATTTGACACTTTGAATTTTATTATTGGTGAATTTATAATAAAGAGAAATTCTACGAAGTAGTTGAATGTGTTGAATTACAGAGGGAAGAAGTCTAAGTATAGCGAAGTATTCTGCATGTCTTTCCTATTCTATTGTGGGTGACATCATATATAAAAATACATTCGTATATATATATATATATATATATATATATATATATATATATATATATATATATATATATATATATATATATATATATATATATATATATATGAGGTGGTATTTAATAATAATAAAAATAATAATGTACTTTTCAAAATGTATGATGATCCTCTGGTGATCCACTTCTAAGAGGGATTGGAATTTTCTATATGTGCTGCGTGGGACATTCTGGTAGAGGGTTCTTGAATTAACTTCGAAACGAGCGAACACATCCGTGTCTAAGAAAGTTCCAATGCTGCACAGCCCTGGCTTCTTCATCTTGCATAATGTCGAAAACAAAGATAGTATATCCTTGAGCAAAGTCAAGGCGAAGTATGTTGTTACCATAGATTAAAAAGTAAATAACCTGATCCACAAAATAAGGTTTGATATGAAGAAATAAATAGCTTTTCTTCAAAATTTAGCTGTAAAGGTTTTCCATCAGTATGTAATGATAACAAGTTAATGTCAAAATATTTTGGGGTAGACGGATTTGAAGCAATCGTTCCTGTATAGGCATTATTTTCAGTAAACGCCAAAATCGCTCGAGTTGGTAATATTTGCATGAACAAATTTTCTATTGCTTTTGATTGAAGACCATTTGGAATGACGAATGAATTCATTTGACCTCTTGTGAAAGGATATTTCTCTGATGTTGATTATCGAAGCTTGTTTTGTGTTAGTTTTATTGTAGGACTAACAGCAACCTTTGAAATATGTGAAGCATGGACTAAAATATTTACTTTTGCCTCAACAGAGGAATAATTAGCGATGAGACAAAAATTTGTCTTAGCAGGAATTAATTTGATGCGTAGTTCTTCTTGGATTAAAAATTTATCCTGATTAAAAGTATCACAATGAAGATGTCCAAGCATGTCGAATTTTGCACTGTTTTTGTTAATTCATAACGCGGTTGAAATCCCTTACTAACAATAGTTTTTGCATCCATATGTCCAGTAGTATCTTGAAACCATAATGCACATGGAAGATGAGTGTTTTAGCATAATCACCATAATTTAACTTTTTTCTTAGGGATGATCGATATAAATGATTATGACAGAAATGCAATCATTTTTTTTATTTAAATACACATCTACCTCACTGAACATAAAATTTAAAATACACTAATAGAAGCATCCCGAGTATGACGTTTTTTCGAAATTATCGATGTGGCTTAACGATTTGAGCTTCAATGTAAAGAGTGTGTGTGGAATATCTATGTATTCATCACTGGTTCCTGGTATGACGAATTCTATACTTGTGTTATCAGTTAGTGAACTGATTGGTTTATTTGTAACAATATGATTATATAGTATACTGGTTTGCGTTGTGAGATGTGAGAGGCCAGGATAATGATTTAATCGAAGATGTCTGATAGTTTCCTCTTCTTAAAAAATTTATTTTTCTTTGCTTTCTGTCTACGTTTTTTTTTTCTTTTTACTAGTGCATTTCTTCTTCCTCCTATGATGTGTAATGATGAAGGATTAAAGATAGAATGATGTGTAATTCTTTTCCTTCGCTAATATCCAGATTCTGACATACATTTCAGTGTATTTTTAGCTTTTTGCAAGCTGGACTTCACTTCACCCATTCGCTGATGAAAGGATTCGTTAATAGGTTTTTTTTATCAGTGATGAGTCATTAATATCGTTTGCGCCAGATTGAAATTCCTTTGTTATTGTTTTACGCTTTGTTTTACTAATGACATAACAGAGCGAAATAATCCTCCAAGGAAACTTTCAATAGCATGTCCATAATGATAATGTGATCCAGCATAAACCTTTCCAGTTGTAGAGAGATATTGTTTTTATAATATGTAAATATGGATTGCTCATAATTTTTGATGTTTTCGCACTGGTCAAAAATGTAGTTTACCGCATAAAGTTCCGAAACTAAATGCGAGTGGAGAGCCTGTACAATCTCTTATATCTATTTTTGTGTGTTCAAAATGCATGTTCTTAATAAGTACATAATGCGGAGGTTTAAAATTTGTATAGCACTTGTTCCAAATGTATGACCCACAGTAGTTATATTTATGATAAATAATAATGGTGACCGTTTCCTTAGCATAACCGACATAACTGTGGGACTTAAACTCAAATGTTTCGAAGGTTTATAATAATGTTGCTACTGATCTCCAAAGACACGGATTGAATCATATCACAATATACGTACATTGTATATAGAAGTCGTAAACGTAAATTTGGAACTGTTTTGTCTTGCTGCCTGTTTCTTAGATCTGCTTTTGGATCTAACTCCAACATCGCACTAGCACTTGGTAATAATACAATGTCCACATCTGTGTTTTTTGGAGCACGCCTTATGTAATCGCTATTCCTTTCATTAATGTAGGATGTATGTAAATTGTGAATCTGTTGTGCGTATTAATTTGCTTTATCAAATATGAAATATGAATATAATAACAGACAGGAATATGTACAAACTTCCGTTCATCAATTTTTGGACGATTGTAAAAATTTTATTATTTTGTTCATTAATATTTAAATTTGAATGAGAATAATGAAACTCAGAAATAGCCACTTTCCATTTTTCACGGAATTCCATTCTTTGATGAAGTTTAGTAGTGTATGATGTTATGAGGAAAATATTCCATAGCACTATTACTGGTAAGCGTAACTGAAAAAGCTCCATCTGGTTCCATTGTATTTCTTGATCTTCAGGGATGATGCAAGTATCTAGGAGTCGAAAGAACAAGGATATACATTCCAATGAATAAGAGATTCTATTCTGTTACCTATTCTTACGGTTAGTGTGCATATGATATTATTTATGTAAAAAGTGTTTGATAGTGTTACAGGCTGTAATTCCTTTCTAAAAATCGCCAATCCAGCTGTTCTTTGTTCAAATCTTTTATTTGATAAACACGTGGATTCCTTGGTATTATTTCGTTCACTTTAAATTTTTTCCACGTCCAGTTTTTCATGTATCCGTTATCAACTATATCTACTTCTACTAATTCCTACTGTATCACCAATTTGAAATGTTTTAAAAAATCCCTAGTTTTCTTCATTTTACTACCATATTGATTATGCCACATTTGCAATAGGTTATTTTGAGAAACATTTGCAGATAACATCTTAATACTTGAATGATACCTTTCATTCTATGATTTCTCAAGGAGAGGCAAAACATTTACATAATCATATGTTTGATACTCTGTGTGAAATTCTTCCACATTTTTTCTTTAGAGTTCTGTTAAAACGTTCTGCAATTCTAGCCTTTAAATCAGGAATTTTGGTTTTAATATTTTTTGTTTCTTTAAAATTTTTCTGTATTGCTCTTTTTGAAAACTCACTTCTTTATCTGTTTGGAATGTAACTTCTTTCGAAACTAATTTTCATAAAAGTCTTCGAAAACAATTTTCATGTTTTTAAAACATGTTTTTTTTTTCAGATTTTATTGGCAGAGAGCAATTATCATTCAGCACATCTATCACTGTAAGAATATAACGATATTTATCATTAAATGTATGAAGAGACTGAAGATCATTATTCCCACTCATCGTCAATATTGTTCACCACAGAGAAATCTTTTTAAACGACGACGTACTGTTTTGTGTAATGTATATGTTGATTGTTTCAGTAAGCACTCTCTTATACAGCGTATTGAAATTTTCTTCTTTGTAGCTGTCCACAACTCTTTAGCAGTTTAAAACAAAGCAGGTTGTGAAGGTCTGTTCTAAATTCTGTTAGAGGACAAACGTGAAATGTTTTGCATTTCTTGATCCTAACTTAATTCACACTTTTCCAGGGCTGCTGCTGATGTTGGTTGTATACGATTAGAAATTGAGATGAAACTAAAGTCATTTTGTTTGCGTGTTCCATTTCACTAGCCAAATAGTAAACTTGAAAACGGACCACTTAAAATATAAGTTAATAATGCTGGTAAGAATCCACTTGTTGCAATAACAAATGCTCTTTCTTTAGGATGGAGATTCCATTGTTCACAAAATATTGAAGTTTCGTCTTGTATCACATTAGCCTTGATTTCTGTATCTTTATAAGATATAAGTTACTTTTCAATGCATTAACAGAACATTCGCAAATACTACGAATCACTGAAAAGTGCATTTGTCACTATAACTTTAAGTAATTTAGGATTTCCTTTGCTCAGCGTACGAAGATCATCCCTATGTTTTACTTTGGACACATTTTTATAGAATCAAGAAACGTTTTAAAATTAATATTATAAACACACCTTGAGTATCATCATCGCTTCTTCTTCTTTTATCTATTCGGTACATAATGATAAACATCGTCAGGAAATATATTTAGAAACGATTTTCATGTGGTGTATCCTGTTTGAAATTAATTAATAAATGACCGTATGGTAACGTTGTTGTGTCGTTCAAACTTTCTTGAAAAATTTTGAATTCTCATTGGTTATTTTGGATTTTCAATAATTACCTGATAACTCATATGTCTAATTTGTGATTTATCCCTTGGAGTTTTAAATAATACATGATAAAAACTATTCAAAATCTTACAACTACTTCCTTTTCTTTGATGAAATATGTTTGAGTAGTAAATATTACACTAAGATTTCTTTGATGGAAACCTTTTGTAAAGAAATCAACTATATAACGGTTCACTTCATATATATCATCGTCAGTAATAATAACATGAGATCCACTTACAGGTAAAAAATCTTTTGTTTGAGGCAATTCTTCAATGAACTGTAATTTCATTGAAATCTCTATGTATTTTCAACTCTTCATAGTAGCGATAAGTATTACAAAATGTTGAATTAACCATGCGTGATAAATTAGAAAGTAGTCTTGTTACAAAGGAAGTTTTTCCACATGCATTTGGTTCTAACAAGACATGAAAACAAATATTTCCATGTCGTACTTATGTTAAGGAGTGTGATAGTTTTCTCTCCAACCATATATTTATAAATGATTGTATTATTTCTCTTCTTTTTAATTAAGGATTGTGTGGTACAGTTCCATTCGCATTTGGAATTCTACGTCGTTTTATGTATTTCACTTTATACACATTTCTTTCGGAAATGCTAACGATAGTATGATCTATCTTTCGGCACATTTTTTCTTATTTGTAATTTTGCCTTCTATGGTTAGAGATGACTCTTCTTTTTTTCATCTTCATAAACTATTACCTACTTCGTCACATCAAAATTTAACTGTTTGGAAGAATCATAATTTAGTGAAAATCCTTGTATTTTACGTGCTTGATACTCCTTATTCGTATTGTGGTCAAAAATACGGAATGCATAGTTCTTCGGACCAGCTGATACATATTCTGCGATATATGTTTCTTTACTATTTTCGAATATTCCATTTGTTAAATCACCTAAAATGTCACCAGTTGAGATAGTGCTTTCACCAGGTTTTTGTATATAAATTACTGCATCGGTATCAAAATATAATACTTTTTCTTGTAGCTGATCTAAATTCTTATACCATTCCAATCTAGCTTGTGCTGTTGTATATGCGGCTGTGACGTTTACTCTTGGTAATGAAACAGGGACTTCGTCTGACCATTGCCAATATACTTATAACATGCCATCATTTACTAGAAATATTTGATGAAATTCTAAATCGTGATGTTACCATATAATTCCTTGCGGTTATGAATGATGCTTACTTGTCACATGTTCTCACGTGACCAAATTTTTCTTAAATTGAATTTAACATTAACTTAGATATACTCCTAGGTACTAGATTAAGTTTTACTTTTTATATCTAGCCGTATTCCTTCTTTTTCATAAAATTGTTGAATGTCCTTCTCTTTTAGCTCATCTGTCTCACAACATGATTTCCATCCACTAGCTTCCATTTTTGCTTTTACATATTTATGTATTCTGCAAATACTCAACCACTTTTGTATTCTCACCATATTGAACAAAATCATACGCCCAAATCTCATGAATATCCATTTGTATCATTTAACCAATGATTTATTATATCATCTGCTGCCCACGTAAAATGTAGAACTCATTCTTCATCATTGTGATTACATGTTCACTCATTTCATTCATCACAACATATATGACAAAGGGAAACATTAATCTGTCACTTCATTTGTAAGGCAGTATACAATGAGTTTTTGGATGAAAACTTAACTAATCATTCTACCTCTTCAATGCTGGGAAAATTGGAATCTCCAAGCAAATAGATTGTCTGGTGACATATTGCAATTTAATTACAATTTCATACGAATAGGTACAGTTCGCAGCAAAAAAAAAAAAAAAACCTGTAAGATGAAGATGTAAGTTTATTGCAAATTAGGGATAACAGCGCAGGGAATGAACATCACGTCTAAGTAAAACGAATGACGCGATGAGAAACCTGAGAATCCTCCCCGGCACGTTTATTTTGGAAGAAGAGACTTCGCCGTTTCAAATAGATTTACATGCTTATGTTGCAGGTTTCTTGCTGCGGACTGTACAAACTATTAACCTTTACATAATTTACTTTTTCTTCAGGCTTTTCTGTTTTATGATACAAATGTATGGCATTCACACGCTCTCCATAAAAAGCGTCACTAGGATTCAATGGTGTTTTCTTGGTATGGGTGGTTTATAACATATTTCTTCATCTCTTCACTTCCTACCAACTGTTTGTTAAATCCACAACCCCATATTTCTTTAACTTCTCATCCAAAATCCTTTAATTTTTTAATCTTTGCTGCTTTATATCGAAATTCCATGGTGTCTGTAGCATTGTTATATATGTTTATTTCGATCATTATGGTAACAAAAAATAAAAACGTGTGTGAAATACACTTCATATTCCCACACGTGTCTTCTTCCTGTGTCGTCTGTCCATTCACCATCTACCTTGATTGATGCAATTCACTTTCCCTTACTACTTGCAGCATTCGTAATTTGAATTTTTTTGTTTATTCTTCCCTTTCAATGGACTGTAAATCTCTCCCGCGATACCCGTTCTTTGGTATCATACTGATAGTATTGTAAAGTACCCAAAATCCTCACATGTATTTTGTAAATTCATTTTATTTATTGTAAAACAAGAAAGCGATATTCAAATTGTTTAGGAAATAGAAACATATAACGTAGGCATCACACCACATTTATAGGAAGTTTTGCTATACGGAAATAACAAAGTAAGGCATTTCATAAGGAGACCTGAGCTAAGCTCTACGCTACAACCAGAAAGTATCTGAATCCCGGAAAAGGATTGTGCCGGTTGAGTACGGGTAGTGGACTGGGGATTTGGAATGAAGATCGCATAGTGAAAAGACATCGATGGGAGATTATCAAAGTTGAACTACCTGTCCACAAATATGAATTTAGTAATTTTAATAACCATCATGACATTTGGCCGTAATAGCTCAGCACATTTGAAGATTTGTATAAACAGCACGGCTGAATACTTTTTATAATGTAATGTACGAGGTAAATAAAAATTACCCATAGTGTAACTGTAACTTTTCTTATATTATTCATCCTGACATATGTCCTCATTTATTTTATTGGTATGCTAATGTAGTTATGCTGTGAAGATTTGATCCTATTTCCTCCATTTGTTTTCCTTTTGTTACGGATAGTACATAGCCTTTCCATCAGAAGTTTGTACTAAAGAGGAAGAACGAGTAATGATCCAATTTTTTGTGATCGGAATATGTATCAGGAGCCGTAATCTATGAAAGACTTTCGTCACAATTCGGAAAGTATGTCTTCCCGCTAAATAGTATTTACAGATGGATTGAAAAATTCAAAACTAGTCGCACAAATATTCAACTTTCGTGGCCGTAGATGGTCGTCCGACTCTTTCCTTGTCCGTAACACCAATGGGATCATTTGGAATTTTTGAATTCTTTCCCAGATACTGCGTTGCTTGAGGATACTGTTCTCGTAGTGTGCCGAAGGTTTCGGACGGATTGCGGCCTCTGATGCACCTTCGCACCGCAAAAACCGGATCACTGCTCATTGTTACTCTTTGCTGCAAATTTCTAAGGATGCGCCCATGATCTATCTGCAACAAAATAAGGACTTACGATCAAACGATGACCACAAGAGGGTAGCAATGAGATAAACGGGCAGATGTTAATATGCATAATGCAAGAAAATATAAAGCTACATCGCGGATATTTTTTGATTTATCCTCGTATTTATGTCTGTTACATTTCTTTTCATAAACAGATTGAAGCCTATTTTACATGCAATTTTAACTTTTAAAATAATAAACAATAAACACTGACCTTTTTCAGGATACAGACAACTGCCGTGAACTTTGTTTGACATACCATGCAATAATGGTGTTGTAAATTCGATAGAGAATATTGTTTTCTTTCAATAGCATGGTATCAGCTTATTACGAAGGGCCCACTTGGTTTGTCATAAGGACCAGATTGTGCCACGTGATCAACTCAAATATCACATTTCCTGCTAAATTGAGCCTAGAGATTCGACATCCAAATTTGAGATATTTCAAGCGCGTAAGCTCCGCGAGGAGTGCTCTGGATAATTAACACAAGATACATATATTTTATCATTATTTTTTTATTTTTCTGAAACAACCTACTTTTCAGAACACACTATCCATTTATTCTCTACGTGCTATACGTCGGTTTTAAGTTTTTCATTATGTGCTTGCCGTAATCTTTTAATTAGCTATCCCTGTATTATGTTAATGGGGCCGAGAGAGAAATTATGGCAAGTCCAAGCCATATAGGAAGGACACTAAGAAGGTTTTGAGCTTTAGACAACTTGAAAACAGGAAGTGAAAAATTGTTTCCTCAATAAACAATAAATGCAGTGCAACAAAGCATTGTCTTGAAAGTACTTTTTCACTTCTTCTGTGAAATTAATATTTGATGATTTATGCTACTTTACTTTTTAGCCGCAGACTTTTTGTGATGTGAGGACATCTTTCTTCATTGATTTTCTGTTGAATTTAAAGTTCATGATTCGTTGGTTTTTTTGACTATGTTATACGATGGAACACATTTATTTTTGTGTGTTTCAAATTTGGAATGTTACGTCTTGATAGCATTGGAAATTTTGGAAGTCTCTAACAGTATGAACCCAAGATAGACGAACTTTACGCATTTCCTCATTACCTTAGCATCGAATTCTACAATTATATTATCATGTATTTTTTATAACTTTGTGAAATAACAAAAAGGAACATTTCTTAAATTGTTCTCGGAAGAGTGTTTAGATATGTATCGCAACTAAACACGTAGATATATTTCAATAGACGTGAATGTCGTAATATGGATTAAAATTGGATACTTGAAAACATTGGAACTATAATAGAATAATTTGTAGGGATTGGTAAATTGCCTAAAAGATACCTGTGTACAAGCATTAGGTATTGTTATAACGTTTTTATCTTTATTTTAATTTGAATTGTTTTTTTCGTTTTACTAACAGTTTCTGGTAGTTGTAATAGTAAAGGTTCTCATGATTAGTATCGCGCTGTCGCTGGTGTATTTTACAATTATGAAATGTCCCTTCTTTTTTTCTTTCATGTTATTTTTATGCATTTCCTTTCTAATTAATTTGTTACTGTTTCCGTAAACACACTCTTTGCAGAGAAACGAACATGCTTTTTGCGCGAAACAAGGAAATTTCTCATTCATATGGGAAATCTGATACTAGCAAATCGTTTTGTAAAGGATTAACTCTGTCGCATATTTCGAGATCACGTAAAAGTGAAAAACATCATACGTATGAAAAGGATGTAAAACGAAGTAATAAAAGAGCACACAGGTTACGAAATACAGGAGAAAAACGTGAAGAGTGTGCAAACGGGTTTACTGCAAAAGCAAGTACTCAATCGCATATAGTTATACATACTTGTGTTAAAATGCATATGAGCCAAGAATGTGGTAGGGGATTTACTTATAGTTCTAACTTAAGAAGACACATCTTTACACATACAGGTGAGAAACCTCACAAGTGCCAAGTGTGCAGGAAGGGGTTTACGAATAGATCAGATGTGACAGCACACACTTTAACACATGCTGGTGAGAGAACCTCACAAGTGCCAAGAATGTGGAAAGCTATTTACTCGTACTGCTAACTTAAGAAGACACATGTTTACACATATTGGTGAAAAACCTCACAAGTGCCAACAATGTGGAAAGGTATTTACTCGTATTTGTAACTTAAGAACACACATCTTTACACATACTGGTGAGAAACCTCACAACTGCCAAGTGTGCGATAAAGGATTTAAAACGAAATCACAAGTGAGAGAGCACATGTTTATACATACGGGTGAAAAGCCTCACAAGTGCCAAGTATGTTGTAGGGCATTTACAAGAACTTCTACTAACTTAAGAACACACATCCCTACACATTATGGTGAAAAGCCTCACAAGTGCCAACAGTGTGGCAGGGTATTTACTCAAAGTTCTTACTTAAGAAGACACATCTTTTCACATACTGGTGAAAAACCTTACCAATGCGAAGTGTGCAGCAAGGGGTTTACAGATATTGCAAATGTGAGATCACACATGTTAATACATACAGGAGAAAAAAGTTACACGTGCGAAGAATGTGGAAAGGAATTTTACTCATAATTCTAGCTTAAGAAAACACATACTTACACATATTGGTGCAAGACCTCATAAGTGCCAGGAATGTGGAAGGAAATTTACCGATAGTTCAACTTTAAGGAAACACATCTTTACACATATTGGTGAAATGCCTCACAGGTGCCAAGTGTGCCGTAGAGGATTTTCTTTGAAAACATATGAGAGCACATGTTAATACATACAGGTGAAAGGCCATACAAGTGCCAAGTATGTGGAAGGATATTTACTCACAGGTCTGCCTTAAGACACATCTTTTTACATACTGGTGAAAATCTCAAATATGCGAAGTTTGCGGTTGGAGATTTAGTCCGGTGAAAAACCTCACAAGTGCCAGCCGTGTTAAAAGGAATTTATTACGAGATCCCAATTGCAAGCGCACATGGTTATCCATACAAATTGAAATGCTCACACTTGCAAAGAGTGGAGGAAAATTTTCAGTCATACTTTTACTCTGAAAAGGCACAGCTTAACACATACAGGTGAGAAAATTCATACATGCCTACAGTGTGGAAAGAGATTTAGTTAAAATGTAGTATGATAGCACACGTTACAACACATAGAGAAAAAAACCTCACAAGTGAGAAGAATGTGGAAAGGTATTTAGTCTAAGATCTCCTTTGAGAGCTCAAATCTTAACTAGTGATGGGTAAATTCCGGGGAGATATTTTTCTGGAAGATTCCCAAAATGGGAATTTATGTTCAATCAGAAAGAAAATTGCATTCTCTTACTATATTATGATTTCAAAGTTGAATTAATTTTTATATCACACCATACTATTACTTTTGTCCACACAGGATTCTTTAAAATGTATATATTGAACGGTTCCATTTTACTTTATTAACACTTTATTATATTTAAAAAGTACGAATAAATGTATGTTTATTGATAAAATATTCTATGAATTAAATATGTGTGAAAAAAATTATATACTAAATTATATAGTAAGAGTTTAAATTTATATGTAGGTGGATTTGCTCAACTTGACTCTACTGCTGATATTATAAACACATTTAATTTATAAATGTTATAAACTAATTAGATTGGGTAAATGCTAGAAGATACATGTCTCACCAATTTATCAACAATTGCGGAGACATATTTATGTTCACAAAACTTGCAAGATAAATACTTAGGCCCTATGTTTATATTTTAGCACGTAACATTGCCATACACGACCTTTCATTATACCTATTTCTGGAAATTCCATACGTTAATTCACGTGGAAAAGAAGTCCGAGTACTTTTTCAGAAATTGGAGTCAGAGTGAGGAGACAGACCGACATCTATTACTAATGGTGAATCATGGTTCATTAATAGTACTTCATCTCTATTTCTACATAATTCTAAATTACTTTACAAAATGGTCCTTTTTCATTATTTGTAAATTAGTATTTTGATAATTTTGCCTGTTCTTTATCATTGAGGGCCAGATTAGCACCTACTTTTTTACGATATTCTATTCCAATGCGTCTGTTTTATTCTTTCATACGTTAAATTACGTTACGAACATTAAATTCAGACAGCGTTGCAGAGCGAGCGTTAGCGAATGAAGGTGGGTTAGAGCTCCTCATGGCACTTTGTTTTCTATATTCGTTACCAATAATTCATTTTCTTTTCTCACAGAAATCACTTCCACTTACCTTTCCGTTTTGTATAAATTCTCTACTGCCCTAAAAACATGTGTTCGATACTTTCTTGACTACTTGAACATCACTATCAACTCATTTCTTCCGTAAATAATCGTAATTTTTGTCCCTCAATTCTAAGCAATTACCTTATTTTTTTAGTACAAATCAAAATGGAACAAAAAATATATTATTATTTATATAAAGTACAGTCAAAGAATTTTAAATTTTTAAACCTTTAAATTCTTTATAGTTTAGAATTAAATCACAATATATTAAAATAAAGTTATTAGTCATATGGTTTTTATAATTTGGAAGATAAAGTAAAGAAATGGAAATAAATTCCTTCCCGGGAATTTATAGGCCAGGGAAAAAACCCGGGAATATTCCCATTTTAAAATTCCTTCCCACCGAGAATTATCCAACTGCCCATCACTAATCTTAACACATACGTGTGAGAAACTCTTACATAACGAGAATGTGGATAAGAATTTAGTCGAAAAATAATTTGAAATCTCACACGCGCTAATATAATACAATGGAAAACTTCATATTTTGAAAGTTTTGAATTTAGTTTTAAAACAAAATGGAATTAAGTCAACTTTCAAGAATCCGTACATGAATGAAAAATGTAAAGTTCTAATTTTTCATATCACAGACATGACCTCCGGAGATATAGTATTAATAAAGTAGACAGTGTCTACTCCGCTACTCTATTGATGGACCGTCTAACGCGTCCAGATAACTAAAATATCACACTGAAGATTTCTGGCTTTTTAGTTTACAAAATTCTGTTTGAAATTATTTCAGTTTTCCAAAGATTTTACTTACCAATCACAATCTGATGTTTCAAAATCCAATAGCAAGACTTTAAAAATAACAAAATATATAAGAGAAAGTATGCAAAATAATTTAGAATAGAATAAACAGTAAAAAACCAAATTATAGAGTTCACAAAGGAACTCTGTATAACATTTATTACGAACGCTGTTACAATATGGCCTGCACGAAGTTTTAGCCTCAAATCCTAAGAAACCAAATTTCATGTAGTAACATATTGCTCTTGCTCCTGTCTATGCATTTTCAATCCTTGACAACCTTTTTCAAATAGGACACTGATATACAGTCATGTCCTTAATCACTGTCATGCCCATTAGTCGTTTAGATAAATAGTAGATATTTGGTAACTAATATTCATTAAATATATATTCAGTGATGTTTATTTTGCAAAACAATTTTAAATTAAAAATCAGTATTTTTTCTTTAGACTTGAAATTGTAGTTTCTAGAATGTTAATTATATGATTTTATTTAAATGCAAACAGGTGAAAAACAATACGGAGTTAGTACCCTTATATTTGAAATGTCGAAGAGTATGAGCATTTCTATCATAAACGAAGCGATGGATTGTATGAAAATAACCTGTAATGAATTTGTGAATCCTGAAAATATGCAAGAAACAATGCCTCTCTCTTGTCTATTATCCCATCAAACATTGATTTTGTTGGATATTTTAACTTTTGGATCAGTTTTCACACAGTAGCAAGCTAACTGAATAGATGTCAGGAGACGCCTGGCTGGCAAGAGCCCAATATCTCCCTCCGAATTCTGGTTACTGATGAGACCTATTGTGCTGATCTTCATTCTCATATATTCTACACAATCTAACTCCCGTCCCAGGAAACCACTCCCATTACAGACCATCCCAACCTAGCCCCCTATGTTCAGTTTTTAAAGACTATAAGCTTATCGCGAATTAATAAATGATTACTAAGAAGCAAGCGTGTATCTCTAGCATAGAAATTCGTCCCAAATAAGCAATCTATAAATGATATTGTGGGGATTCAATTTATTTGCTTTTTGCGAAGCACTTACCAGTTAGAAGTCAATGGGAAATTATTACATGGTCAATTTTATATACTGAAAACGATTGAAAGAACGTACTGAGCTTTATCAGAAAACTAATTAAAATATATAATAAAAGTAATAGCGAGCTCTCGCCTTCGGTGCGAGCGGTCCCGGGTTCGATTCCCGGTGGGGTCACTCGGTCGAAAAAGTGTAACAGCTTTTTCAGGCCAGCCACCCTGAATGAGGTTTTCCTGGGTTTTCCTCATTCACACCAGGCAAATGCCGGGGTGGTACCTAACTTATAGGTCCCAGGCCGCTTCCTTCCTTCCTCAATCCTTTATTCCTTCCCTTTCCCCGGATTGTGTGCTCGCCGAGGGACGTCATCCCTCAAATCGTGAAGGGCTAAATGGCCTTAGGTGCCGAAAGCCCAGAAATCCAAATCCTAGATCCTAAAAGTAATAGCGAGAGAAAGATGAAGCTTTTGACAAAATAATGCCTGGAAAAGCAAGAAACGCTTACAAACGAAACTGAATAATGTTTGAGCATTAATGATTTAGCTAATACAATTGTGGCAGATTATATTGAGCTTAAAAATGTTCTGACATACAAAATTCCCAATTCGAGTCTTTGTCACATAGATATGTTTTTTTGTGTTTGTGTGTGTCTGTGAATAAATAACATTTAAAACAGCATATTTTACTAATATGTTGAAAATTATAAAAATGTTGATAATCAGACACTGGTTTGTAAATAATAATTAGTCATATGATATATCTAATTACTTTCATGTCTTCATTTTCTATATTTTGTTTTTAATGATTTACCAATCAATCTTTCAAAGGAACGGTTGAATCCATTTATTGATTTTTAGATTATATTTAACGTGATTTCGAGTCTGTATTAGATTTCTAGAAGCTATTGTTAACTGTTACTGAATGCTACATTTCCTTTGAATTTAGTGCCAATTTTTTGAAATGATATGTAAAATTCTAAGATTCGTATTCAAAGCAACGGAGAAAAGATGGATCTATTGTGGGTATATTAAAATGACCCTTCATTTAACCTCTGTATTATAGTTTTAACTTTACCACATTTAGACCTTTAAACCATTCTCTGATGGGTATTCGTCCTCCAGGAAACTTAAACGTTCAACCAGCTAGATGAACCTTTATCCTTTAGCAGAGTTAAACGTTCAGCTAACAAAATAAACCTTTATTCGGTATGAAAGTTAAATATTAAAAAATGGTTTAGGTTACGTTCATCCATGTTGTCCCACCACGCGATAGTAAATAAAAGAAGAGGGCATCTAATAAGAAAGAGTTTCAGTGGGTAACTAGTTAGTGACATACTCAGCTTTTATCTCTGAGTTTTCTGTCTAAATTAGAGAAAAATATTTGCAACACAACACTTGCCTACAAGTCCCCGTTAGTATCATGTTCTTAATTCCAGTGTATTCACTGTCAGCTGAAGCACGTATTTCATATTACAAATGAGCTAAAGCGTGAGGTGAGTATCCATCGATCTTAGTAAGAAGGGCTATCGCAATAGTAATTACAGCCAACTGTTTCAGCTCGTCTATACTAATTGTCTTCCGTTCGTTAACCCCCTTTGTCACTATATGCAAATAAACACATTGCTTAACACACATTCGGACGGACTTTGGTTGTTATCCTGCGGTCCAGCTCGCAGTTCACCGATAAACTCATTTTGTCTACAGATGACCTATTGAAATATTTCAAACTTATAAACAATTTAATTTATTTACTTTTTTCTCAACCGCAACGATCACGAACGGTTATGGTAATGGAGTCTTACGGTTCACGCTAAATTTCCATTTTCTTAGTTATCACAGTCTGATCTTAAATCATCCTGATCATCATCACTTTCTTCATCCTTCGGTCCAACGAAATGTTTTATTCGACGAATATTAACAGTGTCAACTTTCTCTTGACCCTTCGTAGTTTCGAATTTCACCTTATACGAATTGTTATTCATTCGTTCTACAATAATGCCTCGGATGTTAAACCTTCTTCCAAAACATGCTGGGATTACGACTCATGGCATTTCTTTTATTCATACTTTCTGTCCTATGTCAAACTTAGTTTGGAAAAATTTCTTTATATGTTTGTTCTGCGACTTAAACCTTTTTTGTAGATTCTGGTACCCTACTTTTCTCGCTTCCTTCACAGCTTGGATTCGCGCATCATTCTCAATATACTCATAGGGAATGTCCAGATCTTGTTCTAGGAACGTTCTGGGTTCACGTCCTGTCAGTAAATAGTATGGCGAATGATTCGTACCGTCGTGAACTTGCGTATTCATTGTAAATAAAATGCATGGAAGAATCTCGTCCCAATTTGTAAATTCTCTATCAATATAGTGTTTCATTACCTGCTGAATTGACCCAATTGCTCGCTCAGCGGTACCTATATTATAATGACCATCGGTATTTGCAAAGTGTAACTTCATACCGAAACGTTCTGCTAATTCTTCCATTATTTTGCTACGATGAGTACTATGCCTATCCATTGATAAGATTTCGGGAATGCCTTCCTGACTTTTTCCGGACTGACCTTTTCTTGGAAGAACTTCTTCATATTGGGGAAATATATCGATTTTATTGCTGTGTTGTAACACTTCGTGTAGGAGTAGTAACCTTCACCGTAGATAGAGCAATGCAAAGTTCCTAAAAACTTGTTCCCTGAATGCAAACGGAATACACAAGAGGAATTTCATTCCACTTGCCATCTTCTGAGTTCTATAAAGTTTCCCTTCCTTGATCACGTACCAGCGTGCCTGCTTCTCTGCCGTCGTCTCTGCTGTCTCTGGATGTTCAATAGCACTCATGATAGGTCCAAAAAACGCATCCTTTGGAGTTCAGCCACATCATCGATAAATGTTGTTTACTTCTAAGTCTTCTTTATTGATAGGTAAGGTATCTAAATCAAGTGTTCCGATGTAAGTTGAATATCGGTATTTCATGATGACACATCACTTGGGTTTTTCTCGCCAGGGCAATGAACTGGTGTGTATTGGTATTGTGCCATTTCAAGGCAGTATCTCAAAAACTTAGGTGATAATTTCGGTGTAGTCTGGACATATTTTATACACCGACAGTCCGTGAATAATTCGAATTCCTTATTATATAAATAATAGTTAAAACTTTGATGAACTAACCACGGCCAAAATTTTGAGCTCTACAATATGTCTCTTCGCCTCCTGTGGTCGCAATACTCTGCTATAGTATGCAATAGGAGTCCATTCGTTATTTTCTAATTCTTGCATCAACACACCACTTATGGACTTTGTCGACGCATCCGTATGTATTCGTGTCTAAATTTTTTCGACAAGGTGCTATAGCACGGCCAACAAGAGATGGTCTCTGACGTTTCTTACCACATGCGGTGGGACATTGCAGCCCCTACTTTGATACCAGTGTTACCAACCACGATCACTCTGTATTATACCATTAATTAAATTGCCACTACAGTTGCACCGAAAAAAACCTTGACACGCGAGTAGTGGCAATGTCAGTGCGAACTGTCAGAGACGTTCTCTTACCGGACGCACTATAGAAGTGGTGCATTTAACAATGCATCTTTTAATTTTTCGAAACCCTGTTGATGTTTATCTGTCCAAACGAAATTGTGACATTTTCTAAGCAATGGCTAAAAAGTGCTGCAATTTCTGCATAATCTTTGCAGAATTTGCTAACGTAGTTCGTTAATCCTATAAATGATTTCAACTCCTCAGTAGATTTTGGTGGTTTACATGCATTTATAGCCTGGATTACTTTAGGACTGATTTCATATCCTGCTTCACTTACAATATGCCCTAGTGCCAAAACTTTCTGTTCCATAAATTGACATTTCCCAACAGATAACTTTAAACCGTATTTACGTGATCTTTGGAAGATGGACATCAACACCGATACCATTTTATCTTGTTCGTTAACGTATACAAAGACGTCGTCCATGTAATATAACACCGTCTCTGGACTAACGTTAGTAAGTGTCATAGCCATGATCTTTGCGTACACAGCTGGCGATTGAATGTACCCCATAGGGAGCACTTTGTACGCGTATGCGCCTACTTTTGGGATGTTAAATGTCGTGTATTGTCTCGAATCCTTTGTTATAGCCACCTGATGTTAAGCACATTTGTTGTCAAAAACGCTGAAAAATTTGTGACCCCACCATACACGTTAAAATTTGATCTATGGGCGGTAATGAAACGGAATGGAACTTACCTTTGGAATTAGTATGACGACAGTCGAGACAAGCTCTGATCGCACCAGATGTTTTTTTGACAAATAGCATTGGTGAATTGTATGAACTATTACTTTCCTCGATAATATTTTGCTCTAACAAAATGTTGGTCTGTTCTTTGACCTTTCTCTCAAAGCAATCTGTATAGGATACTGCTCTTTTCTGAAAGGAACTTTTGTTTCCAATTCGACCTTATGTTCCACACCTTTCACTCGAACTAAATCATTTTCCTTCCACGCGAATACGTCAGCGTAATCAAAACAATTTTTCCAATTTACTCTTAATTTCTGGTTTGCTCTTCACTCCAAATTTTAATCTGGATTTATCAAAGTTTTTCTTTGCCTGTAAAACCTACTCGATCTCATCCTCTCTCAAACCTTCCTGCCTTAACCCTTTCTTACTCATACATTTCTCAGCTTCACCAATTTTCATATTTCGTGCTAACATGATAACTTTATTGGACGGGTTTATAATCTCTAATTTCTGATTTTCCTTAGACAATATTGCCCTAGGTATCAATACGTTATACTGGTTCTCTAATCGCCTATCCGGTTCTAATAAGTACTCGTTACCATTCCAAGAGTAAACTAAATTTACTTCAACAGTCGTCCTAGTTCTTGGTAATAATTTAACTTTATAACTCAGTGCCTATTTCGGTCTTAAACTAGTCCTAATAAAATCGCTGTATTCTCCGAAACTGATCTCGGTTCCTGATGGTTCTCATAATTCTTTTTCGGTTTTCCAAATCTTTGCACTAATATTTTACTATTACCATAATCGATTTGGCAATTTTGAGTTTTCAGAAAATCATTTCCTATCAACATTTGATAAGGAAAGTCCTTAATAACTCTAAATTCTTGATGGAATGTTTGACTTGAAATTTCAAACTTCACAATAACCAACTTACTGATTGCAAGAACGTTCTGGGTTATTCCGCGTTTTTGAGTTTGATTTGGGATAACTTTCGCACTTGGTGGTAGTAATCTTTCGTTAATGATCGATATTTGCGATCCACTATCTAACAAAGCTTTAACTTGTCTATTTTTAATTTCTAATGGCAAGTACACCATGTTATTTTCCTATAATACAGAGGTTATCGCTTCACGTATTCTGCAATTCTTATTTCCTGTAAATGTGCCTCTTCCATTTACAGTCCTACTTAGTTTAAATTTTGCGTACCCAACGGATGGTAGTACGTTGTACTATTCACTTGTGCCTCTACTACTTGTACAAATCTTTGCGGGTTTTGCTCTTGTTGGCTTTGACTTTGGTGAGAGCACGTGTGCTGACAATCGTTTTCTCTATGCCAGTGTCCATGCTGACCTCTACCTTCATTACTTTGCCAATACCCTTTCCGATTTTCTCGCCTATTAGAAAATCCGTTATTGCTTCTATTTCCTCTAAAATTGTTTTGACCTCTTCCATTACCATTATTATTCCAAAATCTATTGTTACTATTTCGGTAATTATTTTTACCATTACCTCTATATTGCCTATTACCTCTATTATTCGAAAAATTTTGACTTTTCGTTGATTATTTTCTCTATTTCCAGGCTTTTTATTATCCTGGATTTTCACCGATAATGCTATCTCAAGTTGATCGATTTTCTTTTCTAATTCAGCTAATTGCGTTAAACTCTGCGGTTCTTGCTTCATTTTACTTTCGTCTTTATTCTTCCGAACTACTACACGATCTAACTGTATCACTTTCATCCTCTTCGACCTGCTCTCTTATTTTTTTTAACAAATTTTTTATCGTGACTTTACCAGTCTCACATTTCACTCGGTTTTCAATTTTCCATTTATTACGCTCAATTTTCTGCAAACCGTACACGAACTTGTCTAAATTTGAGTAGGCCACAGTCCCTACTTTTTCCATATAGTAAGTCTGTAAACCACTCACTATTATGCCAATTTTTCTCTTGTCAGACATATTCGAGTCCAGCCTCTCACATAACACTAGCATATCATAAACATAGTTTAAGATTGTTTCATCTTGTTGCAAACGTTCGCGTATCCTGTCTTCTATATCAAGAGTTACGTTTGATCTCGTAAATTCCTCTACTATTTCGGCTTGCAAATCTTTGTATGAAATTTCGGATAAATTTTTCCGCTTTAGAAATAGTTTATTCCACTGTCTCCCGACTCCTTTGAATATACTCGGAAGTAATTCTTTTATTTTATTTTCGGCAACGCCTGCCATGTCATGCGTCATCAAATTCATTGAAAAAAGCTATGATGTCCCCATCATTTTTAAAATGAAATTTCGGGAGCTTATTCACATCCGGATAGAATGTGACATTCGACGCCATGTTTAAATTCTCTGTGTTCTTATCTTTACCAACGTTTATCAAATTCTCGTCTATATTTAAAAGTGACGGATAGTCTTCCGAAAAAGATGTTACCACCAGACTACTCGGAAAATTGAATACTGAATCTTTTCCTACTACAATTTTTGGACTCGAGGGTTCGACGGCTGTTTCCTGACTACTTATCTGTCCTCGTCTTTTAGGCGTCCTCATAAAATATTTCATTAAATCTATTCGAGTGCCTTTGCTTGCTTTCTGTGTCTTCGTTAACACTTTGTTTTCAGTCATCTAACAATAAACTTATAACTTCAAAAATAACTTAGACTTAACTTAATAACTTAGTGAGGGAGCGTGGTGAGGGTTAACCTATTTACTTAAACACTATATGAGTCATTCCTAAGCCAGTCGAGACTCGAACCAAAAATTCCCATCATACCAGTGGTGATCTTAATATTGCTATATAACCGAACGGACAATCGAACATGACATTTCTTTATCATAATACTAATAGCTTAAACTTATTTTAACCGCGCCGGGACTCGAACCAAAACATCTCCAGCATAACAATGGTGGGTAAATCTACTTAAGAACCTGACAAACACACTGGGGATCGAACCGGAAGCATCTCCACCATAACAACCTCCTTACGTTGTGATTATAAAGCATGGCGATATTCAAAGAGTGACGTAATGAAGCCGCTACTACTCATTATTCAAAATGAGTGGGTAAATGTTTAAATGAGAGGATAATAATAATAAACACTATAATTCGTTTAGCTGATGTACTTGACTAATTAATGTCATTGTGTGTACTGAGTGAATATGGTCTAATGGTTCAGATCACAGAACGTTAAATGCCTGGACCTAAGATCACGATAAACACACATAGCTGAGGCACACATACCTTGGTTATGCTGTGACTGTCTGGAATGATGACTCCTTACTGCTCATCTCTGGATACTTTTCGTATATTATTACATGATTCGGATGTTTTTCTTCTGCTTCATTAAGAGGCTTATATAGACTTCTCTTTTGACATCTGATAGCATAATAAGGGGAAAGGATCATTAGGTTTGTTCTTCTTATATATGATTAAGCAATTATCTTTTCAAACATCATCTGTATATGGTGCTGCTATTTCTTGTAAGCTCTCGTTTTGAATTCTCAATCTCTCCATTGTTTGTTCTATTTCTTCTACTCTTTGCAACTCTTCTTGGTCTTCTTGAATCTGTTTAAAAATAGAAACGAAATAGTCTTCGATAATATCATAGCATTTGTCATGGAAGTCTTGTGATACCCATAAAGCAATAGCGAGTAATATTTTCTTATATACATATGTTCCTGAGATTAGATTGTTTATTTCCTTACCAGCTAGTTTTACTGTGTAAGATGAGTTTCTGAAGTGGCCGGAATCCTGGGAACTTCGAATTTTGTTGTAGTAATCTAATAACTTTTTTGATCCTTTATTTTCTAACCAGTGATCAAACCTCTTTCCGCCATCTTGACACAGTTTAGTAGCATTGAAGTATCCTGTACTCTTATCTATAATCAATTTGAAATCACCAAAAATACCATACCAATAATTTCCTTAATCTGTTCATAACAAATATCATTTAAACTATACGAATTATCCATAGTACTCATATTTATTATATAGAAAATCTTTCATGTGAGCTCTGGAAATATATGCTATCAGAGTAACGAATCGTTACCCTTATCTCATTCAAACTAACCTTTTATGGAGTAATAACCATAAAAGACAACATTTATATTTATATTACATTACTTTTATCTATCCAACTATTATGTGAATCATCAAATCCTAACCACTTAACGTATACTTTGTTACCTTTCTTTCTTAAAACCTTTTCCACCAAGCATTCATCTTTATGTTTCGTCTTTAATAGTTCTGGTTCCTAAGATCTACCTTGTACATCCTCTTCTTTTAAATCTTTAATTCTATAGGTAGGTGAATTAGATGGAATAACTTCGCTAATAACAAATACTTCTGTTGACCAATTAGGTGTATATCCTTTCTCAAATAACCCTTTCGACTTACTTATGCGGACATGATCACCTAACTTGTATTTGGGTTTAACACGCTTATATTCTTTCTTATACTCTTTCTCCAATATTGTTCGCTCATTCTTCTTATTAACTTCAATAGGGTTTAAACCAATTGTTCTATGTACTTTATTATTATACTCACTAACCAATGTTGGTAATCTCTATCCATTTGTAATTCCCTTGTGTTGTGAACCTTTTCCACATGTTCTGTTTAAGTGTTCTATTAAATCTCTCAACAGAAGCTTTCTTACAACTATAGGTTGAGTAATGATTAATCTTATTTTTCTCCATCAACTTCTTAAACTCTTTATTGTAAAACTCTTTACCTTGATCAGTTTGTAAGTTACTAGGTTTTCTCGCTCTTAATATGGATTCGAATGTTTCTGTAACATTTTTACCGCTCTTATCTTTAACAGGAACAGCAAACGCATATTTCGAAAACACATCTATAATCGTTAGCAGATACTTATAGCCTTTATTTAATTTGGAAACACCTTTTAATACTCCACTATCCATTTCTAAAAGATTAGCTTGCCAAACATCATCGATACCTTTTATAACTACACTTAATCTGTCAAAGTTTTTTTCTAGATGGTTTGTGAATTTCTTCTTTAATGTCTTCTCTAACACCACATACAGAACAAATACCATGCTTTAGATATCTTCCATTCTTTGTTTGTTCAATTCTGGTGTCTTTCTTCGTATATGTTGATTTCTTACATTTAACACAATACATCATCATTATTTATTGTATAGAAAATCAACAAAATAATTAAAATTTATCACTACCTAAAACTATACGTCTTTAGGAAAGTTCTTTTTCTATGTAAATTACAACAAACAATAATTGTCCTTCTTCCATAGCTGAATTTTTATTTGGTTTAATTGTAATTATATCGTTCTTGTTAAAGCTAAAAGGTAAATTTTCAATCAAAGTATTACCCAAATATATCTCTAGAAAGTATTTATCCAAACTTAATTCTATATTGGAGAGATTAAATATTCTAAAGATTGGCTCCTTAACGTTTTTAGCTCTTAATCGATATAATAGAGGTATGGTTTCTTTCTGCATAATCAATTTAGTAGTATCCATCCTAATCTTTTGAACATCTTCTTTCTTTATGTATATGTCTTGTAACGCTTCTAATGCATCTTCAAATCGTTTTCTATCGTTCTCTAATTGAGCTTCTATTGATCTAAGTTCACTTACGCTAACAACATCATTTAAATTCTCCAACAATTAACATCACCTTTTCTATCTGCAACATTACCAAATATATCCATACTCATTTATTATAAAGAAAATGCCTATCCTAATTTTTCAAAACATGTCTTTAACATCTCTATTTGTTTAGGTGAGTGTTTAAAATCAATATCAACATGAACATCATGCTTTTTTAACAGATAGTACAATACACATTTTAACTTAATAAACAATACTCTTTTCGGATACAGTTCTATAAAGGTCTGGTGTAAGTTTTCAAACTCGTTTATAAGTGTTTCTTCCATATGTTGTAATTTTGATGGTTTTTGATCAGTAACGTGATAGTGTATTAAATAGACATCATCATAATATTTTGTGTATTTGTTTTTCTTTAGTACTTTTAGAACATCTTTTGTTGATATTAAATCTTTTGCTATATCTCTAAATTCATCATTTAACACCTTGAACACATCTTCGGGAATAATTCTATGCTGTAAAGCTTGCAAACGAGATAACTGTAACTTAAATCGTTTTGTAGTATCATACCACGGTTTTCTTAGACAGCTTTCATTTCTTCATTAGTACTGTAAACCCAACCACTCTCCACAGAACAATCGTCACAAATGTATCTACTCATACCTTTTGTTAATGATTTACTACCACAATAACTGCTTTGTAGTGGTCTAGAGCTATAATTTGACAACAACTCCCTTGAGGTAATAATTGGACGTAACTTTTCCAACTCTTCTTCCGTGTACAAAGATTTAGGTATTAACATTTTCCATAAATCAATAAATGTATATACGTTGTTTTTATCTTTTAAGTCTATCTTACTAACATACTTAAAATACTGATAAAAATTATAACTAACTAGTGCATCTAGTTCATCTCCATGCTTCTCAAAATAATCTAAAATCTAATGTGTACAGCTTCCATATTTATCTTAAAAAAAACTTTTATGGATATATACCATAAAAGCACTTAAACTAATTAATATTTAATCATTTTTAATCATACATAACGTCACTAAAAGAATACCCTTGATTTAGAAGATTTAAAATCTTAAAACAAAGACGACCACATATAACTGAATTAAAGTCTTGTATTCATTCGTCATTGTAAAATAAGTTTTCAGTACCAAGATATTCTACTAGTTGTTTAGGAGGAACATCACCATAAGAATCTAACACGTATTTTATGTTTTTATCTTTCCAATAGCATATCCAATGAGTACCAATATTTTCTGATTTATCGAAGTTAACTACACCACACTCATTTACATAGGGTTTTTGTGGAAGTTCATCACTCATAAATACACCTCTAAATCGTTTTATCTTTAATACTTTAACCAACCTCTCTATATCGAAGTTGGTCAACGGTTTTAGTTTTTTGACTTCTTTGGTTTACCCGCTCCCTGCTTTGCTTCTATAGTCACGTTGTGCCTTTTTTGATCTTTAAGTTCTTGTTTATTCTTCTTCGCATCAAGTACAGTTTTAGTAATCACTGCTGCACCACCTGCTAATGAGCCAACTGCTCCTAAAGCTGTTAAAATGGGCGGAATTGTAAAAATAAAACCACCCATATGCTCTTTCTTAATATTTTTCATTTGTTTAGTAGTTAAAGTTAAATCCATTCCTTTACCTTCTTTAATTTTCTTAGATTTATCGCTAAGTTGTTTCTTTGTTAATATATGATCAATATTTAAATCCTTTAGTTCGTTGTAAGGAACACTAAACATACAACCTTTAATAGAACACATCTTCCTATTTATTTAAGACAAAATCTTGGTTTGTAAAAGTACAGTTGTTGTAGCTCCACCAAAATCAATTAAGGAATCATTCTCATCTCTTATCCTTATCTCAAAATTATCAACCTTGTCTTTGGATATAGGAAAAAGTAATGGATAAGTAGGCTCGTAAATAATACTATGTTTAAACTCAGCATCTGTTTTAAATAATGCTATAATTCCAGTTTCTCTTTGTGTGTACTCAGTATCTTTAACAAACATACCATCTGCTATATTACAGTGAACATTAATTGTATCGAACGGATGAAACTTTGGTATCTTATCTCCAACATGTTCTGTGTTTCTAGCTAAGTTTTTTCACTAAAACCTAATACAGTATTAATGGTATCTAAGGTTATATTACATCGTTTGTTAAATCTTTTAACTCTGTTTTTCTTTCTATCTTCGATGAATTTAATATCTAAACTAGCATTAAAAGAATCAGAGTATGGAAGAGTTGATTTAATATATTCCTCTAATTCTTTTAAATTATATTGACCAGGTTGAACTATAAGTTGTTTTATAAGATTAGAAAAGCCAGGAAAGTCACAAAATGTTAGTTTATTATTTCTTTCTGTAATGTTTGGTGTTAGATATGTACTGTAAAACCCAACTAGTTCTATACTTAAATAGTGGTTACTGTTGTCTAATTCGCAATGGAGTTTCTTCTTTAAAACGGAAGTATCACAACTGGGTTTATTAATATTTTTATACCTGTAACAATTTACTCAATATTAACAACGTCTCTTGCAACTGGAAGTGCTATTATAACAGGTTTGTCTTCTAAGTTAAACATAAGTAAAAAAAGATGAATATAAAACCATTGTCGCTTGTATTAACTTATTTAAAGAACAGTTAGAGATGATAATAACATTAAATGGCGAAATGGATGAGGGATATATAAAAAATACTTGCATAAGATAAGAGAACAACTTAAAGATATAAGGACCTAGCGATTTATCGAGTCTCAATCAAAATTTTCTTTATAATAAATGAGTAAGAAAACTATTAATTGGGATGTAAAAGAGATGATAAAAGAAACAACAGTTAAGAAAAGAAATGGAGAAGTTATACCTGATGATATTCGATGTCTTATTGTGGGTCCATCTGGTTGTGGTAAACATTTCTATTATTTAACTTCTTATTACAGACAGGTTGGTTAAACAATAATTACTTTTACATATATTCTAAAAGCATGTATCAGCCAAAGTATGAACAATTAAAAGATCGATTTGAAAAAGCAGAACTAAAGTTTAAGAAGCAAATAGCAACGTTCTTAAGCAGTAATGACTCTATTGTGCCTATTGATGAATGTGAAAAATACTCTGTAGTTGTGTTTGATGATTACATTTGGAGAATCAAGATACTGTTAGAAATTACTTTACAAGAGGTAGACATAGACATTTAGACCGTTTCTATCTTGCACAGACATATTCAAAAGTACCTAAACAGCTTATAGGTGATAACGCTAACTTCCTATGCGTATTAGGCAAGATGATACTAATCTTAAACATGTATATAATGAGTTTGTTGGAGGAGATATGTCTTATGATAAATTTAAAGAGATATGTTCAAAATGTTGGCAAGAAGATTATGGTTTTATAGTAATTGATATGACAAGGAAGGTAAACAATGGTAAGTATAGGAACAAGATAAAACACTTCTTAAACGTTTGACGTTTATTCACGTTTTACGTTTTAACGTTTGACGTTTTCTCACGTTTATTGACGTGTATTGACGTTTTTGACGTTTATTGACGTTTGTTCGTTTTCTATATAATAAATCGATGAGAAAGAAATTAATAAGAATATTAAGTTAAAGGAGTTCATGATAAAGGACTTCAAATCATGGAGGAAAGAAAGAGCAGGTATATACGATAAATTTAAGACACAAGAACAACCTGTAATTGATGCTACTCAAAATTTAGGAAGTGAAATCAAAGAAGTGGCAGAACAAAATAAAAATCTAATAACTGAACTCGTTCCAGCCGTACATAAGACGGCTTCAATAAATCCTAGTCTACTAGAAACACCTAAAAAGATAACTTATGATAGATCTCCAAATAGTAGTGATACACCTATAACAGGATAAATAAAGCAGATGAGAAAACAAATTAAAGACAAAGTGGAAGGAGTAGAGCCTTTAACAACAGCGCAGTCATTTGGTAGTATTGCAACAAAATATTATAGTAAAAAAAATGATAGTGTATTTGGAATAAGAGCTGTTGAAGATGGAAGAATAATAAAAAAGATAGGAAATTCTGAAGTTAAAGTGGATGGTGATGATTTGATAATTAATGGTAAAACTTATAAAGGAACAGAAGGTCTATGGGAATTGTTAACTATGAATACTAATAAAACCAATGAAGATTATGATGATGACGATTTTGAACGGTATATGGAAATAATAATAGAATCAGATGCTGCCTTCCAAAAATATAATCGACATAAAAAGTAGCATCTAATGCAGGTTCTAAGTACATTAATATTATCAAGTCTATTAGGAATGATTATATTAAACCAAATTTAACCCCAACTCCTAAAAAGAACACGACACCTAAAAGGACTGGTGAAGGAATTAAACAATATACTGAGATACCCAAAGAATATATATGGATGGATGATGTGAGAAAGTTAATTAATCGGCTAATAGTTATAGATGGAGAAGAAAAGGCTCGTAATAATAACTTTTATAATGAGAAAGTAGGTATAGTGAGTATGATTAATAATAAGCTTTCACAATTTATTCCTAATGATCCGAAAGGTATAGGTTATTTGATTAAGATCTTAAATACATTACCACCACGATTCTGGAATGATGAGAAGCTCGGAAAAGGATTAGTAAATGATTTGATTAATAAGCTCCCATTTGAATTACATATTCCAAGCTTTTCGTACTGTGTTCCGGGAACTAAGCTACAAGGTATTAACCCATTAGATGAGGCTTGTAAAGAACACGATATATACTACAGAGACAATAAAGATACCGAGTCAAGACATTGCAGATAAGGAACTAGAAACTAAAGCATGGAATAGAGCATTTAGTAGTGATGCATCAATTGGTGAACGATCAGCTGCTTTTGGGGTTGGTACTGCTATGAATGCTAAGGTTAAGTTAGGATGGCGGTTATAAGTTTTTAAGTGTTATTATGTATGATTCTTTTATGGGTATATCCCATAAAAGCGTTGTTTGAAGATTTTCTTTATAATAAATGGATAGTATTGAGAGTTACGAGTTACAGAGTTTTAAAGCTACCACAAGAACATTTAATAATTTGAATGAAGCTAACAAAGATATTGAGTTTGATTTCGATGTGGGAGATGGGCTCATACATCCACACAAAGCAGATTGTCATATGACTTTTGAAGTTGTTGGTGCATCAGGTGGAGGAACATTTGGTGCAAATGATACTATAAAACTTGTAGATAACTTCTTACCATTCTTCTTTTCTCAAATTGAGGTTAGAAAGCATGGAGTTGTTATAGATAAGATTGAACTACCTGGAATAACATCTACAGCTATTGGAACATTAAAGATTTCCAAGCCAGAAGTTGAATATCTAAAACAAGCAGGATTTGAAACGCATGATAAACTTGGTCTACGAAAGGATTTTAGCATTTTGTATCCATTAAGATTAATTCTAGGCTTTTTAAGTGATTATAAAGAGGTTATGTGGAAAGGTGGATTGAGAATAACATTTACAAAAGCTAACAATAATGATGTCTTGTACAATGGACTGGAACAGGAGCAAGTGCAACAGCTTCTCATGATGGAAAAATAACAATAAAAAGTATGGAGATAAGAATGCCTATTGTTGAATACGAATCTAATTATGAAAGCAAGTTAAAGTTGAATATTCTTAAAGAACCTAAAATCATATTTTCATTCCATACTTATCAATGTGTTCAAAAGGCTGTTGTGGGTTCTTTCTTGGAGTTCGATGTTACTACTCAATTTAATTCTAGACAATTTGATATGCCTGATTTCGTAGTTGTAATGTTCCAAACTGATAGAAGTGGTAAACAAACAGCAGATGCAAGTAAGTTCGATCATTGTAAGGTAAAGAATATATATCTTAAGAATGGAAGGAATGAGGTATTTCCGAAAGAACCAAGAAACTTAGATATTGCTAACAAGGATTATTTTAAGATGTACGAAGATTATACTGCATTTATGAGAATAAAATGTGGTAATAACAAAATGTGCTTTGACCCTAAAGAGTTTATAGATAACAGAACAATGTATGTGATTAATTGTAGTAAGAGGAAAAATGTGTCAGTAAATGAGAGAACAAACATAAAGATTGTAGTAGACTTTGCAGAAGCTGTAGCTGCTAATACTATAGGTTATGCGATTTTAATTGGACAAAAGAACTTTACATATGATCCTAAGAATGAGAAAGTAGTAGAAGAGTTTTAGATAGTTACATGTATTTTTGTAACGTTTATGGAGGTTCTCCATAAACATTACAAAAATAATTAAAAAGTTTTTTTTGTTAAAGATAAAAATTAAAGAGCGATCATTGATTTTCTATATAATAAATACGATGGCGAGTCATATTGAACTTTTAAATAAACTTGGAAGTCTTGAGCAAAAACAAGTTATTGGATTAAGAGAATTAGAATTAGATACAGAATATAAGATTGTGAAAATGGAGAGTATTAAAACTAAGTTTGGAAAGAGCATTTTAGTTGAGTGTGAGGAGTTTAACGTCTTTCTTCCACCTAGATTTACAAAACACTTAACAGATAAAATGATTGATGAGATCGTTAAACATGGAATAAAATCAAATACACTGGTCTAAAAAATAACTATCCAACTGTTGAGTTCTGTATGTAAATTTCAGATGAGGATCGGTTTTGTCAATTTAAAAAATAATAAAAATGACTAGAATATGTCTTCAGAAGTAAAAAAATGGAGTGGTTAGAATGGATCCTCAAAAGAAATTTATACTTACTAATAATTTCAATGTAATTGTGAAAAATGTGCAAACCGAAGTTCAAATAGTTTTTGATATTAACGGCTGTCTATTCAGGTTGAATTATGATCAGTGGACAGAGTTTAAGAAGTCGTTGTTTCCTATAGAGAACGAGGTTAGCAGAAGATTCCATTATCACTATCCGAACTTGTAATTTTAAGTATGTTATAAGTGTTATAAGTGTTATAAGTGTTATAAGTGTTTTTATGAATTCATTACTATAAAAACTAAAACCTTTGGGTATACAGAACACAATGCCGTTTGAATTTTAAAGATACATGTATAAATAAGAGATTTATTTGAGTTTTTTTATAATTATATCCTTAGAGTTGTGAAACCTACAAGACAATCGATAGATAGTAAATTACAACTAAGTACAACAAGTTACATCACGTTACAACTAAGAATTTTAAAGCTTTTTCGATTGTGAAGAGAGAGAAAATTGTAAGTATTTAACGTGACAGTATAACGTGACAGAATTGGTATTGTTATTACTACACTTCCATATGCTGCTTGATTACTAAAAAGTAGGAGAAGAAAAACATGCATGACTGCCTGAGGGGATGCAACTTGTGACCTAAAAAGATACAAGTTCTCCTTTACATTGTTACTACAATTATGTTCATATGGAAGTCACGCTTCAAAAAAGAAAGAAGGAGAATGATCGTAAATCTCATGTACATGTATGCATATACGTATATACCTATAACAGCTGTATACAACATACTAAATTTTAATCTTTTATAATTCAGTTATTTCTGAACTGATTTGCATCAAACAAAAACTGTTATATGTTATAAGCATTCACTATATGTTACAAGTTTTTAGATGTAAGTTTTTATGATTTTAAATGTCATAAAAGCCTATGCGATCTCACTTTAAAATTGTAATTATGGGAATATTTTGCGCTCTGTAACTTTGTATGGTTAGCTGGGTCCTTCTGCGCTGGTTAAAAATATTGGGAGAAGGAAAATTGCGCCAAAAGTAATCATGTCCTTCTACTCACTTGAAATTCTCATTGAATACACTGCTTCACCACAAAATGATGTTTTATGTATGTTCTGTTCAGACAATGATGAAATGTGAGTTGTGCGTCTTATGTGTTCAGACTGGGCACATGTTGAATGTATTGGAGCTGACAAAGACGATTATATGTGACGTTTGCCGATGATTCTGATTGGTGCTTTTTGTTTGTTTGTTTATTGAACAGTTTTCATAATTATATTGAACGTTTACGCAGGTAGCGCATACAATGAAAATAAAAATGTTTATATTTCTTCAACAATTTTTATGTTTTATCAGTCAAATTATTTATATTTACTGAAATAAATTAATGGTACGTCATTATCTGGTCATATTTAATTTTCTTCAGTTTATTTGGTAATTTTTAGGCAGTCTTGTGAAGTAAGGTAACGCAAGTAACGTTTCTTAGTAACGCGTTACATTTTTTCCAAAGTAACTGTAACGGTAACGAGCTACAAATTTTTAAGTAACGTACACCTTGCCTCAAAAAGGTTGAGCGCATTCTTTATTGGTGTTTTGAGGCAAAAGTTTTCTAAGTCCAGCTTCGGGTATCTTCGGAAAAAAGTAAACCAGGTTCGAACCTCCAAGCCAGCCTTTGCAATCGGCAAAAAGTTTGCAGATGTGTTTTTCTTCTTTTAAATATAATAAGACTTGTTACCAAGTGTAGAAAAAAGCAACATTGATTGAAACACTTAATGATACAATATTTCGAAACCTTGTATTAATGTCAGCACATTCTTGTTTGTCATTTAGCTCTCCATACGTAATGGAACATTTAGATACGTTAAAGAATCTTTCCATATGTAAAAGAATGCTCAAAGTTAAGACATAGAACATAATTATCGCCTGAGTACTAAAATAAAAATCAAAGTAGAACAAAAACAGCGTTTGTACTGGATATGAATGTCATATTTATCTTGAGAAACGTTATGCATGTTTCGCTAGAAGCGTGTTTCCGTAAATTCTTGTGTAAGCTCACTGGTAAGGTGTCGGGTTTCAAATCTTAAGGTTACGAGTTCGATTCCCATCTGGGTCAGTGATTTTTTAATGAAATTGCATTTTCAGCAATGCATGAAAAATTACATAAAATAATTACATTAAAATACCTCAGTTGTAGATATATCACATAATCACTGCAGAACATAGTAATTATTATGTTTAAAATATAACATCTGACATAGGTAGGTGTTCACAGTAGGTCGGTATTATATATGAGAATGTTAAATACAAGTTAGGAAAATCGTTCAAGGGCAATAAATAAATTATGTAGTGTATTTATTTGCAGCTATTTGTCATACAGATGTGACTTCTCAATATTCGCATTACAGCATTTAGGTAGAGCATATCGAAAATCGGATCGTGGTTCAAGACAAAAAACTAGCTAGCCCCAAACTGTCAGGTAAGAAATTTACGAATCGCAAAAGTAAGGTGAAGAGTTTGAGAGCGGTAATACCTTAATCGCTCTCTCTCAACCCTCTCTAATATGTATTTATACATATAAAAGTGTATGTATGTATGTTCCAACATAACTCATGTATGCCTAGAGCAGGGTTTCTCAACCTGGGAGTCGCGGCCCCTATGGAGTCGCGAAGATAAGCGGAAGAGATAAATATAGTTAGAATCTAAGACCGGAAATTATTTTTAAATATTATTTTGAATTTTGTTCTGACAGGCATACTTTTATTTTTATACATAGGCCTACTGTAAAGCACAATAAAAATAAGTCTACTGAACATTTTCAAAGGGTGGAGAGTTGTTTAAAAATGAATTTAAATGAAAGGGGTATGATATGAAACTAATGAGAATTGTATATAGAAATGCTAGAAAAATACACAAGGAACGAATCCTGCACATTGAAATACAATTAAAATTGAAACCTAAAGAGATACCTAAGCATGGTGTAATTTCACTAGTACAGCAATGCCCGGTTCAGTCTTTGTGACGAACATTATCAAGCCGTTTTCAACTGATAAGCGATTTCTTGTCTTTGTTTTAATGTTTACCATGAAATAAAACACACACACCCCCTTTCGCACAGGTACGAAATAGCAAATGGAATTATTACTTTTAAACCAGCAGATACCAGACCAGGATATTCTTTTCTCCTCATCAGCAGAACTTGTCCAAGTCTTCGTTACAGAAAACCAGTTGCAAAGACTTGTCGCATGATCATTCGATTATTTGGTCAAGAAGTTGTGGGCTTAGATCAGATACGTTAATGACATCTTCAATGAAGGAGTTTAACATCCATCTTGAACCAACACCTTCGTCGTTGGGAATATAGATATTACAGTTACTGAATCCACTGTCAGTGCCGGGCACCGAACTGTCAGTGCCGGGCACCGAAAAAAGGGGGCTCAAATTTTGGAGGAAGTGTGTTACTCATGTTAGGAAGGTGCATGTGCACATGTATAAAATAGAAGGAAAAAGTAATAAAATGTGCTCAAAATCAAGGAAATGCAGGGTTTACTTTTGAAAATTGTATTGGGATTCGTGCCAACCATGGTGGCGCTTCGCAGTTAGTCTGTCGACCTCACTGATATGTACGGAGACATCGTCATATACTCTCGCCCCGGGCACTGATTTTCCATGCCACGGCTCTGTTCACTATAAACAAGAAATGGATTCTACTATTATAGAAATAGGTATGTTAAAAATCCCGTACAAGCTTATTATAAAACACAAATTATAAAAGGGTCGCTGGCAAGAGGATGTGGTAAAAGCGAATCGTGATAGGAATTAGATTGAGAAACACTGGCCTAGAGTAATTTTAACCACATTTCTTATAGTCTGAAAAAGAGTGATTTTGGGTTACCTATGGCAGGGGTGCCCACAAGGGGGGGCTATGACGCAAACTGCGTCATTGAAATATTTGGGGGGGTTAAAATCTATATAAATATGTTTGATGAGGGGGGGTAAAATTAATCGAAAAGACGATTTTTTTCATGGAAGAACACCTACGGATAGACAATTGGGGGGGTGCGTCATGGACATAAGGGGGGGTGGGCACCACTGCCTATGGTGAATGGGAGGGGGATACATATAAAAGAATGATAGAAAATGATCGATATTAGTGTCGAATTCATAGTTTTCGGGGTCCCTTAGAGAAATAGTGTGACTTTCGATTTCGCTTAACTCCGATTAGCTCTCATTAGTTGGAATGGGCACGAGCGACTTTTCTTTGAAACTCGATTCGACTCGAAACAGACATCTTTCAGGTCTACTCTAGTGCCCGGTTGCACCAACCGAGGATTAATCCGTGGATAGGGATTAAACTAAAGTTAATCATCGAAGTGAGGATAATGTGTTGCACCAACACTGATCTGAAGATTATATCGCCAAATCGTCGAATTAAGATTAGCCATCGAAAACGGGAGATTAATCCTTGATAATGTCGTGATCACCTGTGAGTAGAGTGAATATGCTTGCAAAAGATTTGGATATTTTAGATGAATCTGAAGTGCTCGAACAGACTGAATATGCTATCTGACCTAGAAGAATAATGAGACAGGGAAGTTCCTTTTGAGTATTTCAACGATGATGCATTTTGTAATCGTTTTCTCCTGTCGAAGTATTCTGTTTTGGATATTTTACAGCGTTTTGTTGCAGGATTGCTTGCAGAAGATTATATCAATAATTTGGATGTTTATGTGGTTATGAATGGTGTTACTGTGCTTATTTCAATTGTTCCTAAAGCAAGAAAGTGATATTTCTATCAATAAATATCTGTCATTTCTACAATGGACCGATTAAAGTAGCATACTTACACTAATTCATTATATTGTTTATTTTATTCATTAACTTATTTATTATAGTTTGTGAATTGAAGAAATTTAGTTTTTGGTGGCTACCTAGTAGAGTTGGACATAGTAGGTTCAATTTACCTCACATTGAAGGTAATTATATTTATAAGATTCGACCTTGCTGCAAGACACTTGGGGTCAATTATCTTTTAGAGCATACACTACCACATTCGTTCATTTAACAGGTCTATTGGCATTTTAAATCTTTACAATTTTGGTTTATTTGGGTTGAATATGCCCTTGTATATTAGATGCTGCAAAAATAAGTGTGAAAAGAAAAGTAATAAACCGAAACAGAAAATTGGAACATTAACTTTGTGTCATAAACTAGAATTGCTCCCATCCTGACATTAAATTTGCTAGCATGTTCTGCAAATTTTACAATAAAAACTATTCATTGCTGCCATCGTGCTTCTACCAATAAGTCATGCAGTAACCACCGTAAGTAATAACTTGATGTGTGTATATTTTTAAAAAATGTAAGCAAATTTCCATTTGAATTTCCAGTGCACATTTACTGCACGGATTCATTGATTTCTAAAATATACAGAACAAATTTGTAATAATATTTTAACAAACTGATGTGCTACTAATCCAAATATGTTTTCTTCTTACCTGAAGACATCCCAAATACATAGCTACATAAAAATATATTAATGAAAGTAGAACCTGTTATGCGCGGAAGCTTGGCAAGGTTCTAGATTACTGGTTCCCCTTCCGATTGATCAGTAATAAAGACAGAAATCAACGTGCCACCCACCTTCACTCGCTAACGCTCGCTCGGCGGTACTGTGTAAATTAAATGTATAAACTTTAGTACAGAAAGAAATCAACCCAGCTACTAATCTACATGGGGGACCAGTAATCTAGAACCTTCCTCGCGGTCTTACCTATGTAAGATCCGAATTACATGAGCTCTTGCCCGCGGATCTTCCACGCCATTCCGCTTATCCAAAAAAAGCGCTCGTATATACGTATATATATATATATATATATATATATATATATATATATATATATATATATATATTGGAATATCAGAAACAACTTCTTTTTAGTGTTTGATATGACTTTCTTTATTTTATTACTATTATTATTTTAAAAGGATATGTTTTTTCAAAAGCATTAAAACATATTTGCCTTCCCGAGCAGTCAACTTCACCCGATTTCTTCCCATATTTAGTACAAAAGTTACCACATGCTACGCGAATCTGTTTTCAGTTGTTACTGAACTGTTTTGCCAATCAAATGCATGATATTGCATGACGTCATGTCATAAACGTCATAGTTGTATACAACGTCCGATTACTAGTGGATAAGTTAATCCGTTCTCACAAACTGTTGGTGCAACGATGTACGATTCTTATCCAAAGATAAAAGTAATCAATGGATTATCTTATCCGATCTTAATCTTCGGTTGGTGCAACCGGATTCTACTATTATAGAAATAGGTATGTTAAAAATCCCGTACAAGCTTATTATAAAACAAATTATAAAAGGGTCGCTGGCAAGAGGATGTGATAAAAGGGGATCGTGATAGGAATTAGATTGAGAAACACTGGCCTAGAGTAATTTTAACCACATTTCTTATAGTCTGAAAAAGAGTGATTTTGGGTTACCTATGGTGAATGGGAGGGGGATACATATAAAAGAATGATAGAAAATGATCGATATTTGTGTCGAATTCATAGTTTTCGGGGTCGCTTAGAGAAATAGTGTGACTTTCGATTTCGCTTAACTCCGATTAGCTCTCATTAGTTGGAATGGGCACGAGCGACTTTTCTTTGAAACTCGATTCGACTCGAAACATTCGTCAACTTCGACAGCTTCATTAATGTAAATTATTTTTGTATTCTTTCAAGTAATTCACTTATTGACGCAGTAATTTTTTCTTGTTTATATATGTGTGATAAATCAGTCTTATTGTTCTTATTTTATTTATAGCATACTGTAGTAATGTTTGAACAGTTACGATTCTCAGAGCAAATTCTTAAGGTACACTAAAAAACAGAAAGGAAAGAAAAAATAAGCCGAACTCTTGAACTGCTAAACTGAAGCAGTTACGCATATAATTCCCATTCAAAAGTCACTATTCAATATCGTTTGTTGCTTTTCCTTCTTCTTCTTAGTATTAGTATTATTTATGAACTAAAGTTTGTAGTTACATTCTTAAGGTATAAACTGTAATCAGGTGCACACCAAGAAATTTTTGTTCAGAGTGTCGAAAGTTGGGAGGGGTACAATATAGCAAGACACAGACATGACGTTATTCTGTGTCCGAGTAAACTATAAATAATTTCCAAGTAGCGTAAGTTGTGCACCACATGAACATTTTTTATATTTTGCTTTCGTAACGGAAGTGTATTTGCGCTATGCTAAAGAAAAAAATATGTTTCTGATAACCTGATATTGTAGTTTCATGCTGTAAAAGTTACATGGGTATCGCAGCAATAACAAGCAGTTCTCGTAGTTTGAGGGAAATTTCCCTAATCTAGAGAAATTCTTGCGCTTACCGATTAGACAATATAAATATTTAAGTTTTTCTTTGTTCGTCGGAAATAAACCAATAATAATTTCACTGTTAAGTCAAGTATAGTTTTATTAAGGAAGTGCACATATGTATGTGAAGTCACTAAAATTTCATGCGATCCAAATTGGATGGACTTTCCATGAGTGCTCCCTGGTACAGACAAAACACAATCATTAAATATATATATATATATATATTGAGGGTTCGGGTCCGGTGGACCTCTTTGTGGGTGTCCCCTGGCTGTAATGATATTTCCCAACGGTTGACGCTAACGATGTAACTACAACAATACGCTTAAAAGCTCACAATGTAATTCAGGAATATTATAAGTGTTGATATATTTTCTCTCTCTCTTAAAATATTGTGATCAACATTATTATCAATCAATTCTGCTAGTTGAATCTTTGTTTCACTAAATGTTTGTTGTTTTAATTTTTACAATCACATCTGCTTGTCCATCAGGTCCACTTATCATACGTCCCCCCGAAAATTGTAAGGTGTGTAACTTAATATTTAATTGAAAAGATAATGGGAAACATCTTTTATAGGAAAACGGGTCCCTCAAGTCCGTCTACGTGTCTTCTCCTCTCGTATTGTTGACCTGCTTCACTCTAATTGTATTTCTTTAAATATTTAAGTTGTTCGGGAGTTAGCCAACTATATTTCTACCACTGTTTTGTATACCATTGTTTATGTTTTTTTTAGTTAAAAATGTTTTGTGTATAAAAATTTATTGCATTTCTTTGTTCGCAAAGATTTATGTAATTAAACTGCAACATTAGTAAACGATAATGAATAGCCCATGACTGATTTTTGAAAAGTTATAACTTTAAATTATGTCACTTCTTGTATATTTATTTGTGTTTCTAAAAGATGTAAGAGCAGGAGTAAAAGTAAAGGGGAATACAGGAGGACACCCTTCTCCCACTTCCAAAACTATCTACGGTGCCCCTGCAATTCCTAAAAAATGCAATGGGCAAAGATAGACACGGAAGACGGCGTGACGTCAACCGTCCCCCTATCTTTTCAGACCCACTTTTACCCTTGAGTAAGAGTAAACTGAGAACATGACAGTTAACGTTTACGAATAATGTATTTTCGCTCAGAATTGCTCGAGTAAAACAGTAATAGAACATTTGAGTTTTCATAATTAGAGTAGATTTTAGGTAGTTATTTAGTAGCATCAGAATATAGGGAATGTATACACGACTCCAAAAGTGCATTACCACCTGCAATTCTCGTTTTCCTGCAATAGCCGGCAACCCAAAAAGCTCAGCGGTTAGGTTGGTTGCAAATTCGAAAGGCGTTGGACCAAACCTCAATTTTGTCACAAATATATCAGTGTGCCAAACTGCAAATAAGAGAATAAAACAAATTATTAAGAATGACAATTTTATTATTGTGACGGAGTTGGATGACATCAAAAGTTACAAAATGACTTACTTAAGCAGTTCAAACAGGATGAATGGTAAGAAACAGATATAAGAAGAAAGCATTTCTCTCTTTCCCCCCCACCCCACCCAAAAAAGAAACTTATAAAAAGAAAAGTTATATAATATAAAGGTTTCATATAAAAGCCTCACAGCACAAAAAGAAATAGCTAAACGAAATTAAAAAGAGACAAACACAGAATAGAGGACACCAGTGGCGTAGCAGACTTGCGGCCCTCCCATGCAAGATAAACAGATGGGACCCTAGTTGTAAACCCCATTGTTATAATAATAATAATAATAATAATAATAATAATAATAATAATAATAATATTATTATTATTATTATTATTATTATCATTATTAAAAATTCGATTCCTTTACAAAATCTTACTCTGCCTAAGAGCATGAATGCATATAGCGATCATGTGTGCACGTTTTGTCAATGAGCGGTCTCAAAGCCCAAAAGGGGTGGAAATCTCCAAGAGAGAGAAATAAAAAACTTTCTTATGGTAAGTGCTTTTGCACGTGACTTTTTTGTGTCTTTTTTCAGGGAACAGAAAAGTTCTGGCGCCTAAGAAATTATACTATATAATATTGCAAATTTGAAAGTGGACTTATATACATTGCAATTTGTGGTAATAAAGATATTATGATTAGAAAACAATATTGTAAAAAGTAAGTTTAATTTCTTCATCCATCGCAAGTCTTAGAGGCCCCTTATACCTCGCCGCCTCCCGAATATCGATATCGAAAATTTACAATGATATATTCATGTCCATATATTTGCGATATCAAATGTTGATATATGATAATATAGATATCGACGATAGCGATATATCGACATATCACAGGCCCAGGTCTGAGAAGTGATGCTTAAAATATACTGGAGTCAACAATCAAATTCTAAATAAGTTCTCCATTCCTGTATTCGATGTAGAGGGGGAAGGATGTGAACCCGAATAGAAATTTTAAGAAAAAAAGTTAAGATAAAAGTAGGTTTTCCGTTTCCCCTTGAATACAAAACTATTAACAGAAAACTATTACTGTAATTTACCTTTTACTTCTGTTTCTGATTGTTATAACAAATCAGTACACATACTTTACATAGTATACCAATACACTCTATAACTTTTCACAACCAAGCATGCAGAAAGATGAATTCCTCTGATATTAAAGTGGAATGATCTACAAAATAGTCATAATTCATTGGCCACATTTCTATCAGTGCATTGGTACTGACTAAGAGCTGCAAGACTAACAGAACTAGAAATTAGAGATTTCATTCCTTTTTTCTCAGACTAAAAGACTTCTGCATTTTCCTGAGACTTTCATTGTCTTCATATAAGTCCCGTATCATGGGCTAATTCTGGCTACCGCGGTTTGGAGGTAATCGGTAAACGAAAGAGTAAAGTTTGTCGACTCTAAACCCTCGACAGTTTGTGAAAAGATATTTCACTGCTTTTAAAAGATGATCATCGGGCAGCGGACTTTACCTTTGAAAGATACTGCTTATCAAAATGTTTCCTAGTAACTTCCAATTTTCTTGTTTTTGTTGTGGGGCGTGGTCACTTAATGGTAGAGCGCTTCCTCTGGTGCGTGGAGTCCTTATTCTTTCGATCCACGGCAAAATGAGTTGTGTGGTGGACAAGATCGTATCCGTGGGTTTTCTCAGGGTACTCCCGCTTCTTTCCCAGTTTTAATTCCACCAATTTCTCTATTATCATTGACTTGCTTTAATCATGGGGCACGGTGGCTCAGTAATAGAGCGCTTCCTCTGGTTCATGGGGTCCTTATTGTTTCGATTCCCGGCCAAGGAAGTTTGTGGTGGACAAAATCGTATCCGTGGGTTTTCTCGGGGTACTCCCACCTCTTCCCACTTTTCATTTCACAAATTCTTCTATTATCATTGATTTGCTTTAATCATTGGGCACGGTGGCTCAGTGGTAGAGCGCTTCCTCTGATGCGTGGGGTTCTTATTGTTTCGATCCCCGGTCACGTAAGTTGTGTGGTGGACAAGATCGCATCCGTGGGTTTTCTCATTGTACTCCCGCTTTTTCCCACGTTTAATTCCACCAATTCTTCTATTATCATTGACTTTCTCTAATCATTGGGCGCGGTAGCTCAGGGTTAGAGTCTTGTGAGTGGGGCCCATATTGTTTCGATCCCCGGCCAAGTAAGTTGTGTGGTGGACAAGATCGTATCCGTGGGTTATCCCAGAGTACTCCCGCTTTTTCCCACGTTAAATTCCACCAATTCTTCTATTATCGTTGACTTGCTCTAATCATTGGGCGCGGTAGCTCAGTGTTAGAGCGCTTCCTCTTGTGCGTGGTGCCCTTATTGTTTCGATCCCCGGCCAAGAAAGTTGTTAGGTGGACAAGATCGTATCCCTGGGTTATCCCAGAGTACTCTCGCTTTTTTCCACGTTTAATTCCACCGATTCCTCTATTATCATTGACTTGCTTTAATCATGGTACGCGGTGGCTCAGTGTTAGAGCACTTCCTCTGGTTCATGGGGTCCTTATTGTTTCGATCCCCGGCCAAGTAAGTTGTGTGGTGGACAAGATCGTATCCGTGGGTTTTCCCAGAGTACTCCCGCTTTTTCCCACGTTTAATTCCACCAATTCTTCTATTATCATTGACTTGCTCTAATCATTGGGCGCGATAGCCCAGTGTTAGAGCGCTTCCTCTTATGCGTGGGGTGTTTATTGTTTCGATCCCCGGCCAAGTAAATTGTGTTGTGGACAAGATCGTATCTGTGGGTTTACCCAGAGTACTTTCGTTTTTTCCCATGTTTAATTCCACCAATTCTTCTATTATCATTGACTTGCTCTAATCATTGGGCGCGGTAGCTCAGGGTTAGAGCGCTTCCTCTTCTGCGTGGGGCCCTTATTGTTTCGATCCCAGGCCAAGTAAGTTGTGTGGTGGACAAGATCATATCCGTGGGTTTTCCCAGAGTACTCCCGCTTTTTCTCACGTTTAATTCCACCAATTCTTCTATTATCATTTACTTGCTCTAATCATTGGGCGCGGTAGCTCAGGGTGAGAGTCATTCTTCTTGTGAGTCGGGCCCATATTGTTTCGATCCCCGGCCAAGTAAGTTGTGTGGTGGACAAGATCGTATCCGTGGGTTATCCCAGAGTACTCCCGCTTTTTCCCACGTTAAATTCCACCAATTCTTCTATTATCATTGACTTGCTCTAATCATTGGGCGCGGTAGCTCAGTGTTAGAGCGCTTCCTCTTGTGCGTGGGGCCCTTATTGTTTCGATCCCTGGCCAAGAAAGTTGTGTGGTGGACAAGATCGTATCCGTGGGTTATCCCAGAGTACTCCCGCTTTTTCCCAAGTTAAATTCCACCAATTCCTCTATTATCATTGACTTGCTTTAATCATGGGGCGGGTGGCTCATTGTTAGAGCGCTTCCTCTGGTTCATGGGGTCCTTATTGTTTCGATCCCCGGCCAAGTAAGTTGTGTGGTGGACAAGATCGTATCCGTGGGTTATCCCAGAGTACTCCCGCTTTTC